>NC_092243.1:60999469-61126969 GCF_036320965.1 Panulirus ornatus | reverse complement strand
GCTGTATTCACCGTCGTAACCAACAGACCAGGGCTGTATTCACCGTCGTAACCAACAGACCAGGGCTGTATTCACCGTCGTAATCAACAGACCAGGGCTGTATTCACCGTCGTAACCAACAGACCAGGGCTGTACTCACCGTCGTAATCAACAGACCAGGGCTGTATTCACCGTCGTAATCAACAGACCAGGGCTGTATTCACCGTCGTAACCAACAGACCAGGGCTGTATTCACCGTCGTAACCAACAGACCAGGGCTGTATTCACCGTCGTAACCAACAGACTAAGGCTGTATTCACCGTCGTAACCAACAGACCAGGGCTGTACTCACCGTCGTAACCAACAGACCAGGGCTGTATTCACCGTCGTAACCAACAGACTAAGGCTGTACTCACCGTCGTAATCAACAGACCAGGGCTGTACTCACCGTCGTAACCAACAGACTAAGGCTGTACTCACCGTCGTAATCAACAGACTAGGGCTGTATTCACCGTCGTAATCAACAGACCAGGGCTGTATTCACCGTCGTAACCAACAGACCAGGGCTGTATTCACCGTCGTAACCAACAGACTAAGGCTGTATTCACCGTCGTAATCAACAGACTAGGGCTGTATTCACCGTCGTAACCAACAGACTAGGGCTGTATTCAGATTACAAAGATCATACACAGACAGAATCCAGGTTGACTCTCTTCACATGACCGACCAGGCCAGCAATGGTTCGTCACCCGCTCATCGCCAGTCAGCAAATTTAAAGCTGAACAACACATCCCTCATAACCACGTAGCTATTACCTGCAGTGAGTGACCACACCACAAGAGAATGTAACAAACCACATGGCTATAAAGTCTGCGCATAATGTGCTGGAATAGGCCACACGTGAGGTGGGGGTGAGGGTTTTATGCTCAGCTGTCCACCACATATTCACTAGCTGCAAATAGACCCAGCCAGCCTAGCCACGCCAGTGAGATCCAAGTGAAGGTGTCCTGAACATCACACGAGAAGCAGTGACCAAGACTTATGGTCCGTCCCAATGTTTACTGATCACACAAGTTACAAAACATCCCAGGAGAGTATGTGACCTCAGCACTCCAGCACGAACGGCAGTGAACACAGCCAGTGTGGTGATACAAGCTCTGATGGTGGAGGAGGAGGAGAGGAAGAACAGGATCATATGAGATTGCCGTACACACCAGGTATGGAGGGGAAAGATAGAGAGGGCGCTAGGGACACGTCCTGAGGGCTACTGATTGAGGGTTGAAGAGGGGCAGGCATACTGAGGGCTACTGAGGTTACCCACAAACTTTTATCAGGTTTCCCCCTACACGAGCATGACCGAGACGAACACCTCGCTGAGCCAGACGGTACCAGCCAGACCCACCAGACCCCCGACCTCGGCAGTGGATCTTAGAACGAGAGACGTCTGACACCAAACACACACACAAGACCTCAACCATGACCTCTCTCTCTCTCTCATATACCACTGACCTCTTCCAACCAAACCTTCCCCCCCCCCCACACACACACACAAACACACAATGGAAGACCGACGGACCAGTCAGCCTCAGAACACAACCAGCTGACCTCAGAGTTCGCCCCACACACACACACACACACCACCCCCGACAAACTCCATCATCGGAACAGGTTCAAGTGCTCGCTCGACTCCCCCACCCCAGCAAACCGGACACCTTCCTAGCGGCCTTACACCGCCGGAACCACGTTGACACCGGGGAACAACCACAGGTCGAACAGGGGTCAAAGTGGAACGCTGGACACACACACACACACACACACACACACACACACACACACACAAGACTTCGGTGCTCACCATCTGGGCCCAAACGTCTCAACATGTAAGAGCCACTCAGCCCCTACCGCACCTGATGGTATTATGGGGTATGGTAAAACCCGCCACAACTCCAGCATTAGACACCGGCCGCTCAGGGTCGAGTGCGTAGGTGCGATTCCTAGTTGCGGCAGTCGGTCCACAGTCAACCCAGCTGTTCATCCTCCCGTGTGGGTTGGTCGGTCAATAAGTATCGTCATGCTCACCACCGTCATGCTCACCACCGTCATGCTCACCACCGTCATGCTCACCACCGTCATGCATACTACCGCCATGCTCACTACCATCATGCCCCCCCACCGTCATGCTCACCACCGTCATGCTCACCACCGTCATGCTCACCACCGTCATGCTCACCACCGTCATGCTCACCACCGTCATGCTCACCACCGTCATGCTCACCACCGTCATGCTCACCACCGTCATGCTCACCACCGTCATGTTCATGAGGTCAGTCTCGCCTCGCACAGCCAGAGCCACTAGGGTGGGTGACGGGCAGTACCTCAGGACCTGATCTGGTGACGACACGAGAGAGAGAGAGAGAGAGAGAGAGAGAGAGAGAGAGAGAGAGAGAGAGAGAGAGAGAGAGAGAGAGAGAGAGAGAGAGGCCCGTGTGTGTGTGTGTGTGTGTGTGTGTGTGTGTGTGTGTGTCATGTAACGCAATGTTAAAGTCTTGGGTAACTGACAGTCATTTGGAATATTTCTGGTAATTGGGATCAGAGGCTGAGACATATACCATCCGACACGTGGCTGGTGAGAGGGCTCTCTCTCTCTCTCTCTCTCTCTCTCTCTCTCTCTCTCTCTCTCTCTCTCTCTCTCTCTCTCTCTCTCTCTCTCTCTCAGGCCGTGGAGGAAATTTATGAAATAATTGTGATGAACTGTGCGTTAAAAAGACTGTACAAGTTCTTATATATATATATATATATATATATATATATATATATATATATATATATATATATATATATATATATATATATATATATATTCCTATGAGTCCACGGGGAAAATGAAACACGAAAAGTTCCCACGGGCACTTTCATGTTTTGGACAATCACATGTTTACCAAATGGCGTCCTAGCTTCGTCTCTTCGATGTATATCAACTGACTGTTATATTTCTCTCTTGTGTCTCCCCTGATGATGTGATTATTACACGAAAGTGCACTTGGGAACTTTTCATGTTTCATTTTCCCTCTGGACTCATAGGAATATCTTGATCACGCGCAAAATTGTGATCCTTTCCAATATATATATATATATATATATATATATATATATATATATATATATATATATATATATATATATTTATGTATACACATATGCATATATACACATGTACATAATTCATACTGTCTGCCCTTATTCGTTCCTGTCGCCACCCCGCCACACATGAAATGACAACCCCCTCCCCCGCATGTGCGCGACCTAGCACTAGGAAAAGACAAAAAAGACCACATTCGTCTCTAGCTGTCATGTATGATGCACCTAAACCACAGCTATATATATATATATATATATATATATATATATATATATATATATATATATATATATATATATATATATATATATATAAAGTTACCTCCATCAGTGAGACTCGAACCCCTCACCACTCGGATAAAGAAGGGCGTACAACCACTGAGTCACCAGTTGCTACATTTTAACATAGGTTCTGAAGCATTTGTTGACCCACGACCCACCAAATAGGGTAACCATTTATCCCCAACTAAAATCTCCAGTGAACCTCCTTCTCAAGTATCTGTCTGTCTAACCAGTCATCAGATTCATCATCCCAGCACACCCCATACAACTATCAACTCTTATCCTCCTTATCTAAACCTGGCCTCTCACCTGGGCACGGTATGTGTAAAAACTTTACTGAACATAATTTTCATTTCTTTTTCCTAACACTCCAGTAGTCACATTCACCGCAGAGGGATATCCAACCCTCCTCCCCCAAACCCAGTACTAACCATGGTCAGTTACCACAAATAACAAACAGTACCTCAGTACAGGTAAGCGAGCTTGGGAAAACTTGAGTGTAAGTCTCCGGAGTCTATCCCTTGATCCACAAGTGTCTGAACCCATCTGGCGTCTTGGATCCTGAGGCGACCCCGGTTCGTCATACCATAGATAAGAACGGTCTCCATGAGGTCAGGCCATTATTGCTTTTGGTCTCTTGGGTTTGAAAATTGGTCGCTTGTACTTCATCTTTTTACATTGTACTCACTCGAACATCAGATATCTATCTACACTTTAGTCTTTAAGTAACTTTTACCATCATCATGCACTGCAAGCCACGAATCCGCAGCGAAAGGTTAAACGCTAGATTTATGCGAAACCTGTAGCGACCAGGGGCCCACCTGCTGTACGTGAGGCAGGTGTGTGTGATGGTGTTATGCAGGTGGGAGAACCCTCAGGCTTCACTCCAGCCCCCGTGAACACTGTCTCACGCCTGCAGTACTCCTGCAGGCGTAGAGGAATGCATAACTGCATACGATAATGTTAATAGTGTTAGGTCTCGCAGTCAGAAATATTAGCTTTGAAACAAGAGGGACATTACTGCCTTCTTAGACGGCTCTGTTCAGATGACGCTCAGAATGTATTGTCCGGTACTGGTTACCGAAGTGTACCAAAGATGGAGAGAAATATGAGCGAATTCAAAGGAAAGCAACAAAACTAATTCCGTCACTCAGAAAACAAGAAGACAAAAAATTCTTTTGAAGAAAGACCGAGAGATTGCAGATATTCGTTGGTAAAAATTGGTATTTGATTTTTTTCCCCTCCGGCCTCTTGTGGTGATTACTTGAGTGAGACAAGAACGACATGACACTTTCCAGGAAACATGTGTGATGCTCACACACGCTGAGGGCAGATTCTGGGTCAGGTGGGAAGGTGTGGGGTAATTGTACTGTGTGACTGGATGTGACGGTGGGCCGAGCTCCTGCGGAGAGGGCCCCTGTTTGCTCTCACGGTGTTCGTGGTGCACGAGAGGTGTTCGGAAGGTGTTTGTTGTGCACTAGAGGTGAGGTTCTTGGGAGAGCGGAAAGGAGGGGATTGTGTTGGTCACTATGGCCGTGTTAGAACGAAGAGAAGGATGAGACACAATTCTTTAAGGTGACCCCCGTCAGCACAACCGCACGTGACTCCCAGCAACCATAGTGGTACACAACCCTGAGGACAGAACCACTGCACATTGTAGGGGGTATCGGTCTACAGCACTCACTACCCCAGGGTGAGTGAAGCCGCAGGCGGCCGTGCTGAACTGACTTCTCTGGGAGGTGGATGCATCATTGCGCGAAGGTCGAGGGGTTGACCGACTCCGTAGAAATTACACAGTTTAAACCAGTAAAACAGACTCACGCGTAAAGGAAGATACGTTTAAGTAGTAGTATCAAACAAAGGGTAAGATATAAGAATAGTGAGTAATGGTCAGTGGGCACTGGAGGCCACAGTGGGTCGTGCAGCGGTTAATATGAAAGTACCGTACGGCAGGTGTGTTTCCCCCGTAGGCCAGGTGGCTCTGCTGCAGGCTATGACTACAGCTTCACCTCCCCAGCACCCACGCCGGTGTTACGTTAGCCAGCTGGTTATAAGTTGCCGACGAGTGTGCGGGTAATGGTGGCGCATGGTAGGTTATCTTCACTGCCTGTGGTCGAGATGGGAGGAAGGGAAGGGAGGGTCGGTATCATGTACGTTGTTGACACCTCCCTGGATGGTATGTTCCAGCTTGAATTTTGTCGGTTATGCTGGAAGGCGGAGCTCCTAACAGAAGTCGTCTTTTAGAGGGAAATACCTGGGTGTACTGCTGGTCTGTGTGGCTGCGCCAAAACAAAAACGATAGCTGTATATCTGGTGCGATAATGAAGTTTACGAAGGCGAGATTGGTAATGTGTATTGTAAGATAGACATTTGTGGGTAATGAATAAACCTTTATACGAAAACAAAGCGTTCACCCAGGCCGAGTTAACTGCCCATATGATGAAGACTCTTGTCTCTGTTTAATCCAGGATCCAATACCGCTCACACTCATTCTCCAGCTGTCATGTGTAATGCACCGAAACCACAGCTCCCTAACCACATCCAGGACCCACAGACCTTTCCATGGTTTACCCCGGACGTTTCACATGCCTTGGTTCAGTCCATTGACAGCACGTCGACCCCAGTATAACACATCTTTCCAGTTCACTCTTTCCCGTGCACGCTTTTCACCATCCTGTATGTTTAGGCCCCCATCGCTCAAACATTTTTTCTCCTTCCTCGATCGCTCAAACTTTTTTTCTCCTTCCTCGATTGCTCAAACTTTTTTTCTCCTTCCTCGATCGCTCACACTTTTTTCTCCTTCCTTCCACCTCCAGTTTTGTCTCCCGCTTGTTTTTCCCTCCGCCTGTGACACATATATACTCTTTGCCAAGCTTTCCTCACGCATTTTTTTCCATATATCCAAACCATTTCAACACACTCTCTTCTGCTCTCTCAACCACATTCTTTTTATTACCACACATCTCGCTTACCCTTTCATTACTTGCTCGGTTAAACCACCTCACACCACATGTCCTCAAACATTTCTTTCGAGCATATCCACCCTCCTCCGCACAGCTTTATCTATAACTCATGCCTCGCATCCTTATAATATTGTTGGGACTACATGTCCTTCAAACACAGCTATTTTTGCCCTCCCAGATATCATTCGCTCCTTCCACACATTCTTCATTGCTCCCAGAACCTTCGCCCCCTCACCCACCCTGTGACTCACTTCTGTTTCCATGGTTCCATTCGCTCTCATGTCCACTTCTACGTATCTGAATTACTTCACCTCCTCCATGTTTACTCCCCTTAGACTCGCATATGAAACAAAGCATTCAGAATAATCACAGGCAGCCCAGCAACCGAAACATTCAACAACTACTTAATGAAATGAAAATACTCCAATATATTCCCACTTCAGTATGTCTGGCGCGCACTTCTTCGTAAAGACTCAACTAGACCCTCCTCATGGTATATTGTCGAAAATATTAGATATTCTGATTTTTTCTTTTTTTTTTACGATTTCTTGGCATCTGCGCTTGTTTAGAGATGATAATTTTGGTCCTTTAAGTCTTTCCACATTAAGGCATAGTTTTGCTTCTTCATTGGTCATCTCTCTCTCTCTCTCTCTCTCTCTCTCTCTCTCTCTCTCTCTCTCTCTCTCTCTCTCTCTCTCTCTCTCTCTCTCTCTCTCTCTCCCATTAGCCGGGCTACACCCACCTGACGCAGAACCAGCAACACAAACAACGCCGCTGTGATCCACTGACCTTGACATACATCGAGTACATGAGCACAATCTCTCAGCAAATCCCCCCCTTCCCCCCCTAAGACTCACAGTCATAGTTATCTACACCCATTAACGTTCTTAAAAGCACTGACCGACGGGTACTAATACCACTACTTCATCACGAGCGAGTGACACCGACATGCTGGGTCTTACACAATAAGGTCACCGTGTGACCCGGCCAGGGTAACGGGTGCTCCAGTATTACTTTCCTTTCAGGAGAGAGAGAGAGAGAGAGAGAGAGAGAGAGAGAGAGAGAGAGAGAGAGAGAGAGAGAGAGAGAGACTCGCTGGCCCCGTGGGCTCGTGTCTAGGATGGGTTTTTGGTAGCGGTGATGGGAGTATTGTGGCCTCGGTGTGTATTGAGGTGATAATGTCAGCAAATGGATGACGACTCGCAGGAGAGAAAGTACGTTAAGTGAATGAGAAAGGGATTAAGCAAGAGACAGCATTGTGGCACGATGGTGTGTAGTCTCTTAGTGTGCCATGTACTGTAAGGCGCGGGTTCGATCCCCTGGATAAATGGACTGGTTAGCCACGAGCTAGACGTATGAACTACACACCTAGATCCACATAGTAGTTTCGTCATCTTGCATCACCGCAAACTTCGCGTCAAGGTTGTATAAGTATAATGTACGATGGCGTATTTTTGGTCGAATAGAAAACAAGAGTGAGGCTTGAGAGGTATGACGGAGTCAGCGTAATTTTACATCTGAAGAGCTTAGTGTCAGTTAGGGAATACCAGGGTTAGTGGCTGACATGACTACCTGCTGTGGCTAGTAGCTGGAATATGAAGTGATGAATTGCCCTCACTTATACGGTCAAACTCGTTGCCTTTCTTTTTAGCTTATTGGGCAGTGACCTTAACCTTTGACCTCAAGATCAGTAAGCACATTATCTGTCCTGATAACGACACTCACTCTGAGTATCAGTACCGTTCTATCTCCTCCTCCGGCGTACTAGCTCCTCCTCCAACGTACTAGCTCCTCCTCCGGCGTACTAGCTCCTCCTCCGGCGTACTAGCTCCTCCTCCGGCGTACTAGTTCCTCCTCCAGCGTACTAGCTCCTCCTCCGACGTACTAGCTCCTCCTCCGACGTACTAGCTCCTCCTCCGGCGTACTAGCTCCCTCTCCGACGTACTAGCTCCTCCTCCGGCGTACTAGCTCCTCCTCCGACGTACTAGCTCCTCCTCCGGCGTACTAGCTCCTCCTCCAACGTACTAGCTCCTCCTCCGGCGTACTAGCTCCTCCTCCGGCGTACTAGCTCCTCCTCCGGCGTACTAGCTCCTCCTCCGGCGTACTAGCTCCTCCTCCAGCGTACTAGCTCCTCCTCCAGCGTACTAGCTCCTCCTCCGACGTACTAGCTCCTCCTCCGGCGTACTAGCTCCTTCTCCGACGTACTAGCTCCTCCTCCGACTTACTAGCTCCTCCTCCGACGTACTAGCTCCTCCTCCGACTTACTAGCTCCTCCTCCGGCGTACTAGCTCCTCCTCCGACGTGCTAGCTCCTCCTCCAACGTACAAGCTCCTCCTCCGGCGTACTAGCTCCTCCTCCGGCGTACTAGCTCCTCCTCCAGCGTACTAGCTCCTCCTCCAGGGAACTAGCTCCTCCTCCGACGTACTAGCTCCTCCTCCGGTGTACTAGCTCCTTCTCCAACGTACTAGCTCCTCCTCCGGCGTACTAGCTCCTCCTCCGGCGTCCTAGCTCCTCCTCCGGCGTACTAGCTCCTCCTCCGGCGTACTAGCTCCTCCTCCGGCGTACTAGCTCCTCCTCCGGCGTACTAGCTCCTCCTCCGGCGTACTAGCTCCTCCTCCGACGTACTAGCTCCTCCTCCGACGTACTAGCTCCTCCTCCGACGTACTAGCTCCTCCTCCGACGTACTACCTTACGAAAGTTTGATAAAGTTCGGACCTTGGGATTTGCCGTCATCTTGCCGATACTGCGTTGTGTACACACACATAACAACCTACATGGCGCTTATCACTTACACTAACGATAACCATTTTCAGGAGGGGACAGCCGATGATGGGACGTAACGTTGAGTGAAGACACGGAAGATGTGTGCTGCGCAGAAGAGGTCTGATCCTTCTGCTTGTCACGCGACACACAACATCGCCAGCTGTCCCCCTTGTAACAAAAGTGTTGTCTGTTGTGTATCTCGTAACGCCAACCATCACCATCTGTTCGACATATAAACGCTGGCGGGTATGCACAGATGGTTGGGGATAATGGCATCATTTATCAGCGTGAGGAACGGGTGGTAAAGTACATAATCGCGGTAGTTACCGCGATAATTACCAGCAGATGGTCAGGAAGGAGTAGCGGTTGCAATTCTTTGTGACCCATGGCTATAACACGTCACGATTTATACATACGATCTCGGTATCAGTACAAGCAAGTCCCTGGTGGCCGGGATGTGTTTTAAAAAGACCCACATCAACTGCTGAATTCTTAAAAGAAAATGAGAAGGCCCGCCATGCCCTTGGGAAGTGCTAAACATTCCAGATGTGAAAAAGATGAATTTAATTTTTCGCTCACTATCTCTGATAACGATAAGAGATTCGCAAGTTTCTTTCGTTTCCAGCGTTTTGGTTCCTCTTTCCAGACCAGTCGTGAGGCTGTACGGCTTTACAGTTTTTATCAAAGGAATGACTTTCGTACATACATGCTCGCCATTTCCCGCCTGAGCAAGGTAGCGTCAAGAACAGATGACAGAGTCCTAGAGGGATTAATCCTCCTTGTTTTATGATGACAGTTTTATATGTACGTAGTTTTGGAACCTTTTACCCAAGAGTTCAGTCAGTGTATGGTACTCGAGACGAGAGGAAACGAGAGCTTATTGTTTCTAAGGAAACTGACACATGACGGTACAAGAATGTTACGAAGGCGTACGAAGGTTTCCTCTCACTACCGTAGTCTCCCTCGTAACGCCGGTCTCTCACTGTCCATCACCAGAACTCTGGCTCCTCACTATCCACCATCGTAATGCTGATGGCTCCTCACCATCTACCACCGTAACTCTGGCCCCCCACCATCCACCACCGTAACTCCGGCCCCTTACCATCCACCACTGTAACTCCGGCTCCTCACCATCCACCACCGTAACTCTGGCTTCTCACCATCCACCACCGTAACTCCGGTTCCTCACCATCCACCACCGTAACTCCGGTTCCTCACCATCCACCACCTTCCGGACCTTTCAGCCTCAATTCACCATGCCCTATCACTCGCCTCATGTGTGTATGTACCACACCCACACTGACTCCATGTAATACCAGTCATCTCTGTCACATTTCTGTGTCTGCATCAAGCCTCCTTCTTTTTTTTTCTTTTTTAACCCAGACAACCCTCTCTCTCTCTCTCTCTCTCTCTCTCTCTCTCTCTCTCTCTCTCTCTCTCTCTCTCTCTCTCTCTCTCTCTCTCTCTCTCTCTCTCTAAGCCCCACCTTCTCATTCCTTCGCATGCCGAAGACCATCATCTGCTTTCACTCTGCTGGACGCGGGTACTGACGGTCGCCTTACGTCCCTTAGCAGTCACCGCTACACTCGCCTCCCACAGGCTAGCGAATGTTTGCCGGACCTTTGAGTCGAGTCTCTGTGGCGGGTGGTCAGCTACCGTCATGGATCCTGCCCCAGCTGTTGTAACGGTAACGCCTTGAGCATAACGGTGCGATCGTTGAGCACACAGGTACGTCCAGTGGGTAGGACGATACGGTCCTTGAGCAAGACGGTACGACCGTTGACAAGACGGTACGACCGTTGAGTAAGACGGTACGATCCTTGAGTACGACGATACGACCGTTGAGTAAGACGTACGATCCTTGATCAAGACGGTACGATCCTTGAGTACGACGATGCGACCGTCGAGTAAGACGTACGATCCTTGAGCAAGACGGTACGATCCTTGAGTACGACGATACGACCGTTGAGTAAGACGGTACGATTCTTTAGGAAGACGGTATGATTCTTGAGCAAGATGGTACGACCGTTGAGTAAGAACGGTACGACTGTTGAGTAAGACGGTACGATCCTTGAGTACTACGGTACGACCTTTTAATAAGACGATACAACCCTTGAACAAGACTGGGCGATCTTTGAGTACAACAGCACGACCCTTGAGCACGACCCCAAAGGTATGAGATGGCGTGACCTTCGACCTGTACCTTAAGGGTTAGGTCAGAGGACAGGACATCCAGCCTTAGGAGTCGTGCCATTACGGTAAAGAGGTCGCCCTACCAATGTGCTCGAGGAATTCACCGTTTGTGAGATGTATTTTGTCTCTTGCGTATCTTGTCTAACTGTGTGCTCTTGACTTCCCTCTCTCAAACAAACCCGCTTGCTTTCATTCTTTTCTTTTTTACGCCATCAGACATGGCGGTGGTAAAAACCTGACCCTCCCTCCCTCCCTCCCTCCAAGTCGTGTCCCTCTCGGTCGAGAGGTAAAGTGAAGGAGAATGGAGGAAAAGAATGAAGGCGAAGAAATCGGTGTGGCTACTCCAGGTATATGTACACCTGACTTTCGAAGGTGGAGAGAGGTAACAGGAGGGGAAGAGGAGGAAAGGCGGAAAAGGAGGAAGAGAATGCCATAGTTTTGCTGTCCAGGTGTCATAACAGTCATCATCCCTCGTGTGGTTGGCTTCCACATAAAAACTGTAAGAAACAGCGGCAAAGTCGCGTGCCACAGGTACCTCAGTGGCTGAGGCACGTGCAGACAACTTACGAGATCAGTGATTGAAGTGATGCCTGTGTGTGTGTGTGTGAGAGAGAGAGAGAGAGAGAGAGAGAGAGAGAGAGAGAGAGAGAGAGAGAGAGAGAGAGAGGCCACATGATAACAGATAGAATGAGATGGCTGAAGAGAGGTGATGATGGGAGAGTTCATTAGGTGTCACTGTTGTTATTCCATTCTATATAAGAGGGAAGTGGGAGAACAGTGTTCTATACAGGAGCGAATGAGAGCCATGTAGATATGGAATGGCTGCTGGGAAGAAAAGATAACTCAATCACCTATTAAGTAACATCTTCAGCTTTTGGGAGGCAGATTTTGTGGTCATTATGTGAAGTTTTTCCGTGAGAGAGTGGAAGATATGGTAATGCCCAGTGTATTTATATTATTATAGGGATAAATGGTAATGTTTATGAATTGAGTAGTAGGAAATTATCGACATTTAGAAAGTGATATGGGTAGAAACGACGTTTCCACACCGTTGAATCTACCTAGGTTACTGCGTCGCCATTCTCAGGCGCTGCGCAGGAGATAAGTTCAGTGCGATAAAAAAAAAAAAAAAAAATGGACGGATTATATGTGTCAGGACGGGTGGTGATGTGAGGTGAGGTATGTGCTGTGGAATCGTTGGCGTTAGACTGAATAGCGTCGGAGGCTGGAAAGAAATATATATTTAGGAAGATAAAGAAGAGGAATGGCGACAAGACAGAACCCTGAGGAACGCCGTGTTGAGAAGGTTAACAGGAAGAAGTTTGCTCCATCAAGAACGACCCACAGGAATGACTAGAAAGGAAGTTATGCATTACTGAAAAGAGTGAAGTTGTAGAGCCCAGTGAAAGGAAGTTTTGAAAGCTAAGACTTAACCACAGCCTGTCAGATGATCGGTACATGTCAGAGGTCTTGATAAAAGACTCACCTACGTAACTGAAGGGCAGAGGCAAGCCACACGGGAGAGAAGATCATCAGCGAACTTTGCCCCCGGGGAAAGCTGTGTGGGTGATCGGAATACAGGGAATGAGAATCTGAATGTTTAAGAAAGTGGGATTTAAGAAGAGTTTCACAGGCTTTATAGATGACAGAAAAGCAATGGTAGGAAGGGTGTTCGTTCTTTCCTAGGGATGCGATGCACCAGGAGATGCCTTCAAGGAGAAGGAAAAGTAGGAAGTTTTAGAGTGAGATGAAAAAAGCGAGTAAAGATCAATTCTAGCTGGGGAAAGTACACGGAAAACCTTCCTCAGGGGAAATTCAGGAGGGGATTGACTCGATGGGAGAAGCTAGTGGGAGGGGAGGACTACGTAGATGTGGAATCGTCCAGAGGAGAAAAACAAAAGACATTCGAAAAGAGGATTGCTTTGTCGCTTTATCACTTGCAAAGTTAGATACAGTTTACTTGGGTTGGATTTAAGGATCACAGGTTGAATTATGGGAATTATAGTAGACGCTTTCCGTTAAGGAGACGAGAGATTTGTCACTTGAAGATTTTCTTTTTTTTTTTCTTTTCATGGAGAAGTATTTGACTCTAAGGTTAGCAGCTCTGCAGTTATTGCGAGTAGAAATTAAAGCCGAGTGAGATTCAAGAAAGAGAAAGGTATCCATGGCTCGACATACTGTGTCTCCAATGCGCCAGCCTTCAGAGTAGAAGCCATCAGCTCATGAAAAGGAGGGAGACAAATATTTAGTAGAAGGTACTTATACCTTCATTTCATCTATACAGTCAGCACAGCTGGAGGCATCCCAACCCACAAAGCAGTCCTGGTCCTATAGAAAATCAGTGTAAAAGTCGCACAAGGAAGACCACTGAACACTCCTACAGTGCCAGTGTTATTGTCTCGGGAGGAGGTTATTGGTTAATGTGTCCATTTGGTAGTGACAGAGATAAGATTGTGAAGAAATAATGCGTCTATAGTGAGGGGGTTCAGAGGAAAAGAACAGGTAGAGTGTATTGAAGGAATGGTCGTTGCGATCAGGAACTTGTGTTGGGTGTTTATATGGTTGTTCCAGATCGTTAAAGAGGGTAAAAGAAAGGGTTCATTCAGGTGGTCATCCCGTGTAGAGCCAGGCCAATATATGTGATGTGCAGTGAAGTCTCCAGACCAGAGGAGTTCAGTGTGTGGATGTCAGGCGAGCAGGAGGTCCAGTCGTCGAAGAGCTGAGGGGGGAAGTACACAAAACAACGTACAGCAGTCGTGTTGCGATACTGTACTTCTGTCCTGCCTGTATCACAGGCTTATATCCATCGTATACTGTCAGCCTTCAGCACACTTTTAAGTAACCCAGTTCTTGTTGTGGTGTCAAACCTGTGTCATTTACATGCAGTATTTCAAGACCTTCAAAGGTCTCATTGTATTTAGGAGTAGGAGAAGAGAATGGCACTATATGGAGGCTTCCAGTGGGGGAGGGTGATGGTACTGCAAAGCGTGAGTGAAGGCGAGAGATTTGGCTTCAGCAAAGACAGTTGGAAGAGTCGTGAGAATTTCAAGTTTCTGGAAACAATATCTCAGGAAGATGTGAGCAGTGAACACCGAGGCACCACAGCCAGTTCTGGAGTTGCATATGGCATCGGGAAGATTACAGAGGGACAGATCATGACGACGGAGTCCCTTTGAGGTGCAGGTTAACCCAGTGTGTTGTTGTCTGATGGCTTAGTTGGGAGGCCAGGGACGCAGAGTGACCGGGAGGGTGGAAGATCTAACGCTAATAGTGTTGATTTTTTTTTATGGGTAGGGTTCAAGAGGTGCGGGCTTCGTCCCACACTCCCTCGTCTCCCTCGATGCTTGACCTCAGCCTGACTTCCCCCTCTCCGGTTCCTCTCCCCACGGTAATTAGAGCTCATGTCCTCACGAAGATAATGAGGCGTAAAGGCCAGATCCGGAGATCATATCCTTATCTGCTCTCAAGTTATGTGTGAGAACAATACAAACACGGACGCAGACAGGGAAATAAACACAGTCCACTCACAACCCCAGCCGACTTATGAAACATACTGCACAAAGTTACGACACAGATAACCTACAACCTGAGTCGCAGTCTTTGATACCATTGTTACGTTCTAAAAACAAGTTTACAACGTTTTTCCGGTACAATTATCGTAATAAAAACAAGCGCAGATCTATATCTCAGTGCATTTTAACAGTACTTGAACAAGGCACTAAATATATAAAAAAGCAATACTACATTACGAGGCGATCCTGTCCTCCTTGTATTTGATACTATGTCATTAAGCGGAGGAACGACACATGATTATAAGTACCTTTTGAAAAAGGTGTGCTGAAGAGAGATGATGATGATGATAATGGTGGCTATATCGACCTCTACATGATGTGGGTTGGACCAGGATGTGATTGCACAGGCCACTATCTTAAGGGGTCGAGCCTTTGACCCTTCGAGAGTGTACTTACTGTACATGAGAAACTATAAGACTTAATCAGCTCTCTCTGTCTCTCCCACCCATCCTTCCTCCATCACCCACTTCTCCCGTAGCAGCCCTGAGCTGCTCAGGAGGCCAGCTCGTTTCAACCAAAGGTCGTAACGTCGGGCTTAAGGGCCGTACCGTCGTGCTCAGTGGTCGTACCGTCGTGCTCAGTGGTCGTACCGTCGTGCTCAGTGGTCGAACCGTCGTGCTCAGTGGTCGTACCGTCGTGCTCACTGGTCGCACCGTCGTCCTCAGTGATCATACGGTCGTGCTCAGTGGTGGTACCGTTGTGCTCGGTCGTTGTACCATCGGTGTAAGGGAGTCTTACTCTTATTGTAAAAGGATCGTACCCTTGTGTCCAAATATTTACGACCAAGAGGAGGTAGTGTTCTGACCTCTACTTATAAAATGCCACTGGGTAATCCAAGTGTTCTTGAACAACTTCACCTTCCTTGGAAAAGAACTACGTCCATGTAGCATTCTTGCTCTGTGTAATTACTTAACAGCTGATAAAGATCAACGAGTAATCACTTACACTTTACACAGACCGCCGAGGACGGTTGAGTGCAGTGAACTAAGTTGATAAGGCTTTTGAAACTTTGCCTTTGGTGGGTACAGAATGGCCTTCAAGGTTACACGCCTCGACTTATTAAGACTTCACCCAGGTTCTGATGTACCTACGTAACCCAGACTATGAAGCCTCTACGTCTTACGTACGATACGGCCGTAACAGAGAGACACACACACACACACACACACACACACACACACACACACACACACACACACACAGAGTAAAATCTCGATCAGCAGACTTCGGAAACAGCAGACGCTCTCCGCCAATTCGGAGAAAGTGAACCGTATTGAAACCGAAGTTCGCTTGAAGCTCAACTCCTCCTTCAAACCTGATGCTGCTGCTACTGATCCTCCTCCTCACCTTAACCCACTACAAATATGAGGTCACGGCAGCATCACTGCTCCTCAGGCTCGAAAAAAAAGAGTTATTCTAGGTCACCGCTATCGACCACGGCTATGTATTAACTCGTCTATTTAACACAACCGGTAAATAGTGATACGTTGAATTACGTTATTTTCACTAAATTACAATTTTCTTTTTATGTCGGTGTATTCACCGTTTGTAATACATCATAATGAGAAACCATCCGGATCTAACGTACAATCTGTATGAACGAACACCATCTTATATGTCCGTTGAATCGAGGTTGTGCAACCGTACGTAGGTGTTACCGGACTCCGTAAGTTCGAGGTTACTCGGCGAGTGAAACCTCACCTTTGTGAGGCTGTGAGTTGCCGAGATAGAGTGTGGTCTCGTCAAAAGAACATCATGTTTTGAAAGGAATCCATCCTGTCCCTGCTGGCGAGAGTGTAGTATAGCGTTGTCTTGGAGGTGAAGGGGCGCCTGGAACAAGGGTAGTAGTACCAGTATCACATGGATGTTGGATTTTGTTCGGTCACGCTTTCGGACTGCATTATCACATTTATTATAGAAAAAAAAAGCAAATTTGGACTTATGAACAGAAAATCATCACCACTCAATAACAAAGCAGCTGTACGTACATTCATATACTGTAAGTATCATCTTTAACCTGTGTTGTTTGCTATATTACTTGGCTCTAACTATTATTATTATTATTATTATTATTATTATTATTATTATTATTATTATAATATAATTAGAAATGTTTCTTTGTTCTGTAATTTTCATATACCTAATTTTCCAAAAGAAGGAACAGAGAAGGGGGTCAGGTGAGGATATTCCCTCTAAGGCCCAGTTCTCTGTTCTTAACGCTACCTCGCTATTGCGGGAAATGGCAAATAGTATAAAAAAAAAAAAATGTTATAATTATTGTTATTATTATTATTATTATTATTATTATTATTATTATTATTGTTATTATCAATATTATTATTATTATTATTATTATTATTATTATTATTATTATTATTATTATTGTTATTATTATATTATTAGTATTATTATCATTATTATTATGATACGATATTGATAAAGAAAATAATGAAGATATGAATGAAACAGATTTCGTTTCTAACTTGGTAACTATTTCACATTTAAGAAATCAAAACCCGTTTTTTTTTCTTCTTCACTAAGAGTAAGACGTAACTCTTACAGTTGTACTAGAAAGTCTCCATGACGTAAATATTTCACATTAAACTCGGGTTCACGTCACGTTGCAAAGATCATCCATGATATCTGAAAAAAAGAATAGATAGATAACAGACGACCCAGCACAAGCTGTGGTTTTATTCTTAGCTTCGTGTGTGCTCGTGTGTGTGATGAGGTCCTAACGTTACCATATATCTTTCTGTGTGGATTGTAAACCCAGTGTGGTACTGATAATCTGGTTCGACATAGTTGGTGTTCTGCACACCCCGCCTGCTCTCAGGGCGAAAGAATTATTCATAGTTTTCATGAAAATAAAGGAAGAAGTCGAAAAATTAATCATACTTTTGAGCACGACGGTACGACCCTTGAGCACGATGGTACGACTCTTGAGCACGATGGTACGACCCTTGAGCACGATAGTACGACCCTTGAGCACGATAGTACGACCCTTGAGCACGATAGCACGACCCTTGAACACGATGGTACGACTCTTAAGCACGATGGTACGACCCTTGAGCATGATGGTACGACCCTTGAGCACGGATGGCACGACTCAAGCACGATGGTACGACCCTTGAGCACGATAGTACGACTCATAAGCACGATGGGACGACCCTTGAGCAAGGCGGTACGACTTTTAGGCACGACCTGTACGATCTTTGGTTATGGTGGCCTGGCGTCTGACCTAACTTTACAAAAAAAAAAAGTCATAGGCCAGGCCATTATACCCCAAGGGCTATATACATAGTACTTACAATGCTATTAACGCATGGAAGAAGAAATAATAATAATAAAAAAAGTTTGGTTCGTAGCTTTTTTACTGCCGACCTTCAGGAGGTAATGTGACGGTGAGGGAGCCTGGTGGAGGGACGTAGTGGCTCTCCACCCAACCCCCAGGTGTCGAAATGCGAGGTTCTTGTGATCAGTGCAGGGGCCACGGCCTCACTGATTCACCTCGCCGCCACTGCGTCAGCTGGTTGAGTAGCGCCCCGTTGCCCGTAGCATATCTGATGATAATTTGCTAGTAATAATATGTCACGGCCGGTGCTAGCTACCGCTCCTGTGTTGCTTAGAGCGTCAGTAAATAAGGGGGTGAGGAGGAGGGGGGAAGATATAACGATACGTTTTGTAACAATATTAAGTAAGGCGACGGACGGTGAAAATAAGGTGAGCGAGCGAGCGTTCGCCTGGCGGTGAGGGAAGGCATGACGTCATGAGAATTCAAAATTGACGCTTTAACCTTCGGAAATATCTGACACGTGTCAGGTATAATAGAAATTATGCTTCACACACATGTAAAAAAAAAAAAAAAGAGCGCACCAGGGAACTGTACTGAGGTCATGTGAATAAGCGTGACCTAAATAGAGTACAAGAGATGTTTGTGACTAGGAGGTGTTAGCTAGGCTGCCGTGGTGCGCTGCGTCTTTGACGGTGAGGCTAGGCTGCTGCCGCTGGAACACACACACACACACACACACTGCCTCTTATGACCTCAGATTCCTATCATTGGTGGCACACTTTAGAAACAGGCCAAGATTCAATGATCACAGTGGTGCTCTCTCTCTCTCTCTCTCTCTCTCTCTCTCTCTCTCTCTCTCTCTCTCTCTCTCTCTCTCTCTCTCTCTCTCTCTCTCTCTGAGCAAATGTCAAAGATCTAGCCTAGTATCATCATAAGTGAAAAAAAAGAAAGAAACTAGAATGCAGAGAGCATACTGAGAAGATAGCACAATTGCGCCAGGTAATGATGAGTGCTACGATGCTCACAACTTTCATGGCAAGACAAAGGACTGTTGATGAAAATGTTTAAGATGTCTGCAGGAAAAGCAGTACTGAATACTGCTGTGCTGTATCTAAGGTTAGTCAAGCAAACACATGAAAGTACACAAGTTAGAGGGAATTCAGAACTATTTCATGGGCATAATTAGGGGGGAAGGGGGATTAGAACTTACAAACTATGAAAGGCTACAAGAACTGGAGGTTTGTAACCTTAATCCATGATGATGTAGGCACGATAGGAAAACGTATTGACCTTAAGATAATTTCAGTAAGGTATGAACAGAGTCATTACGTCAGCATGGAGACTTTGAACTATATTGAAAAACTAAAACTGAAACGGAAAAAAAAAAAATTGGAAAGATTACGATAGAACATGAAAACACACTTGGGACAACTACAGAAACATTTAAAGGTTTGTATATGGTTGAAAAATTAGCCTCACAGGAACCCCAAACAGAATTGTTTCACGAATGTAGCGATACAAAGTGTTACTCACCAAGCAAGAGGTGCTGTCTTGAGTGCTTAGCAAAATTCCGTCGTAGTTCCTTTCTCTGGTGGTAGCGGTGACCTTGACTGAGCTGGCGGGTGGAGCGGGCCATCTGCCTGGCTTCATGCATCCAGGGTCAAGAGGGCAGCCGCCAAGTCTTGTCTACAAGACGGTAAACATATATACAAGTTGGTCTCTTGATGTGGCGGGATGTCTCAAGACACACACACGACAGTGAGAAGAAATAAGAACAGACCGGAAACCTGTGTGACACCTGGTTACTTGAAGGACAAAACAGTGTTTGGACACTAGTGAGGCTGGTGAGCGCAAGTCATTTCAGATTTCGTAAAAGCAAGGCCGTGTGAGCTGCTCCCCCCCCCCCCCCCCCCTCCTCCCTTGCTTACCGTCCGTGAGTTTCAATTCTTCAAGTCTCATTCTACGCCTCCGAGTTTACTGGACCAAACTGGACCCTGCTTGTCAGGGATGGACCGGTCCGTGGTTGGTACGTCTTCAGAATTCTATATGTCCGTTGATCACGCTGTTATGGTTGGTTGGAATGTTTGGGTTTCAGGCCTGTCAACCTGCCAGGGGTCTCTTGAGGCCGTTAGCGTCATACTGTATCCACCAAACCGAAAAGTCTTGAACGTCTTCTGGTCTTAAGGGTAATTCTGCGACCACATACACTCTCATTATGGCCTTTGATGGTTGGTACTAATGAATCCACTTTAACAGTATCTTCTTATATGTAGTTTGTTGATGAGTTAATGCTTGTTCAGTGGATGATGCAATCAGTGAACCCAAGTGTAACTTACCCTGGCGTGAGGGAGGTGATAGATTCCAATAGCTTATGATCCAGCAATATAGACCGAGACCTCACAGCTGAATGTGTGTAGGGCAGTGTCTGTACCAGCTTGTTACCTTGGGTTTATGGAAGGGTTCGCGATGTCTCCTTGAGCCTTAGCGAACATAGACTTACTACAGATGTTAAGTTACATTGTTTATTTGATGATCATTTGCACTCATGAAGAAAGTTGGAATGGTTGTGGGTACAAACTCGGTTGACGTTCTTCCCAGAATGAAACACGGTGGTAAGAAATGTGGTATAGGCCAACGAGCAAAGAAATCTGCTATCAAGAAATATGAGAAATACTTTAAAATCCTGTTGTCAATAGTGGGCAAATTTTGAGCCTCTATCCTTTCCTTGTAACCCATCTCTTAATTCCAGTGCCATCTTTGTGTTACTCTCTTCTGGACCTTCTCTATTAGCTCTTGGTGTATCTTTAGGTGCAGTGAAACTGGGGACTCACTGAGTTCTGACTTCCCTTTCCTTCTTTCACAGAAAAGAGACGGCCCGAGATAGATAGGCTACGGGCAGCCATGTATGTGCTGCAGGTGTATACATGGGAGGCGCCTCATCGTAGAGGTGTTGAACACCTGTCCCAGGTATGTACGTGTACTTGTTGTTTACTACAGCTGTCGCAGGTATGTACGTGTACTTGTTGTTTACTACAGCTGTCCCAGGTATGTACGTTTACTTGTTGTTTACTACAGCTGTCCCAGGTATGTACGTGTACTTGTTGTTTACTACAGCTGTCCCAGGTATGTACGTGTACTTGTTGTTTACTACAGCTGTCCCAGGTATGTACGTTTACTTGTTGTTTACTACAGCTGTCCCAGGTATGTACGTGTACTTGTTGTTTACTACAGCTGTCCCAGGTATGTACGTGTACTTGTTTACTACAGCTGTCGCAGGTATGTATGTGTACTTGTTGTTTACTACAGCTGTCGCAGGTATGTACGTGTACTTGTTGTTTACTACAGCTGTCCCAAGTATGTACGTGTACTTATTGTTTACTACAGCTGTCCCAGGTATGTACGTGTATTCATTGATAACTAACTGGTTGGTTGTCCTTACGGATGTTTTTAACCTTCGTAAGCACAGAGTTGTGAACATTGTTGCCCACAGAATGTGGAAGGGCAAAACATATATGTGGGGGACCAGCTTTTATTGTGTTAACACAAGTTTACAGTTTGATAAAAGGACAGAAACTATTAAGTTTGATTTCATTTAGGTAACAGTGGTTATAACTTTAGCAAACGTGAATTCTATATTTCTGTGAAATGTTGGAGGGAAGGAGTGGGGGCGTAAACACCCCGTCTTGCCCCTTCCTGTGGACGCCCATAGTTACGACCCTTAAGGATGACGGTGTAGCACTTGAGGGCGACCCATGGGTTCCATGACCCGGCCCATGATCCTCACCCTAACGGTGTCGTCAGTCATTAAGACGTTCAAACGGCGAGTATAAAAGAGTAAATGTCAAGTCGTATATCACAGTGTATGGCTCAGCGTCCGGCTACGATTACTATCGTCTTCCCATTGCTTGACTGTGAGGCGTATCAGCTAGGCTGTGAACAGTGAGGCGTATCAGCTAGGCTGTGAACAGTGAGGCGTATCAGCTAGGCTGGTAACAGTGAGGCGTATCAGCTAGGCTGTGAACAGTGAGGCGTATCAGCTAGGCTGTGAACAGTGAGGCGTATCAGCAAGGTTGTGAACAGTGAGACGTATCAGCTAGGCTGTGAACAGTGAGGCGTATCAGCTAGGCTGTGAACAGTGAGGTGTATCAGCTAGGCTGTGAACAGTGAGACGTATCAGCTAGGCTGTGAACAGTGAGGCGTATCAGCTAGGCTGTGAACAGTGAGGCGTATCAGCAAGGTTGTGAACAGTGAGACGTATCAGCTAGGCTGTGAACAGTGATGTGTATCAGCTAGGCTGTGAACAGTGAGGAGTATCAGCTAGGCTGTGAACAGTGAGGCGTATCAGCTAGGCTGTGAACAGTGAGGCGTATCAGCTAGGCTGTGAACAGTGAGGCGTATCAGCTAGGCTGTGAACAGTGAGGTGTATCAGCTAGGCTGTGAACACAAATTATCATCCTTACCATCACGTAACATTTCTTTGGTAATGAAGACATTTGATAAGTTCAATACTTTTGGTTCAAAAGCTATCACCAGTTTCCGTCATATGAGCCACTTTTATGAAAAAAAAGAGATAAAACTTGCTTACAAAAGATTTTGTCTAGTATTACTTACAGAGTTAGACTTCGACATTAATACAGTTCATCAGTACGATGGTGGATCAAGAGACTTGATCTTCCTGGCCAAATATGAGATTTAGCTGGGAGAATACTCTCCTGTCCCCGAGTGGGTAGAGTGTCACTATGTCTCCTTATGGTACACAGTCAATGCTACTGATGATCACACTCGAACTTTACATTTGAAGAGTGTTTGAATATATATATATATATATATATATATATATATATATATATATATATATATATATATATATATATATATATATATATATATTTGGATGGTATTGCAGTGGAATTTATTAAAAAAGGGGGTGACTGTATTGTTGACTGGTTGGTAAGGTTATTTAATGTATGTATGACTCATGGTGAGGTGCCTGAGGATTGGCGGAATGCGTGCATAGTGCCATTGTACAAAGGCAAAGGGGATAAGAGTGAGTGCTCAAATTACAGAGGTATAAGTTTGTTGAGTATTCCTGGTAAATTATATGGGAGGGTATTGATTGAGAGGGTGAAGGCATGTACAGAGCATCAGATTGGGGAAGAGCAGTGTGGTTTCAGAAGTGGTAGAGGATGTGTGGATCAGGTGTTTGCTTTGAAGAATGTATGTGAGAAATACTTAGAAAAGCAAATGGATTTGTATGTAGCATTTATGGATCTGGAGAAGGCATATGATAGAGTTGATAGAGATGCTCTGTGGAAGGTATTAAGAATATATGGTGTGGGAGGAAAGTTGTTAGAAGCAGTGAAAAGTTTTTATCGAGGATGTAAGGCATGTGTACGTGTAGGAAGAGAGGAAAGTGATTGGTTCTCAGTGAATGTAGGTTTGCGGCAGGGGTGTGTGATGTCTCCATGGTTGTTTAATTTGTTTATGGATGGGGTTGTTAGGGAGGTAAATGCAAGAGTTTTGGAAAGAGGGGCAAGTATGAAGTCTGTTGGGGATGAGAGAGCTTGGGAAGTGAGTCAGTTGTTGTTCGCTGATGATACAGCGCTGGTGGCTGATTCATGTGAGAAACTGCAGAAGCGGGTGACTGAGTTTGGTAAAGTGTGTGGAAGAAGAAAGTTGAGTAAATGTGAATAAGAGCAAGGTTATTAGGTACAGTAGGGTTGAGGGTCAAGTCAATTGGGAGGTGAGTTTGAATGGAGAAAAACTGGAGGAAGTGAAGTGTTTTAGATATCTGGGAGTGGATCTGGCAGCGGATGGAACCATGGAAGCGGAAGTGGATCATAGGGTGGGGGAGGGGGCGAAAATTCTGGGGGCCTTGAAGAATGTGTGGAAGTCGAGAACATTATCTCGGAAAGCAAAAATGGGTATGTTTGAAGGAATAGTGGTTCCAACAATGTTGTATGGTTGCGAGGCGTGGGCTATGGATAGAGTTGTGCGCAGGAGGATGGATGTGCTGGAAATGAGATGTTTGAGGACAATGTGTGGTGTGAGGTGGTTTGATCGAGTGAGTAACGTAAGGGTAAGAGAGATGTGTGGAAATAAAAAGAGCGTGGTTGAGAGAGCAGAAGAGGGTGTTTTGAAGTGGTTTGGGCACATGGAGAGAATGAGTGAGGAAAGATTGACCAAGAGGATATATGTGTCGGAGGTGGAGGGAACGAGGAGAAGAGGGAGACCAAATTGGAGGTGGAAAGATGGAGTGAAAAAGATTTTGTGTGATCGGGGCCTGAACATGCAGGGGGGTGAAAGGAGGGCAAGGAATAGAGTGAATTGGAGCGATGTGGTATACCGGGGTTGACGTGCTGTCAGTGGATTGAATCAAGGCATGTGAAGCGTCTGGGGTAAACCATGGAAAGCTGTGTAGGTATGTATATTTGCGTGTGTGGACGTATGTATATACATGTGTATGGGGGGGGGGGGGGGGTTGGGCCATTTCTTTCGTCTGTTTCCTTGCGCTACCTCGCAAACGCGGGAGACAGCGACAAAGTATAATAAAAAAAATAATATATATATATATATATATATATATATATATATATATATATATATATATATATATATATATATATATATGGGAACGGGGGGCTGGAAATCCTCCCCTCTCATTTTTTTTTTTTTCCAAAAGAAGGAACAGAGAAGGGGGCCAGGTGAGGATATTCCCTCAAAGGCCCACTCCTCTATTCTTAACGCTACCTCGCTAATGCGGGAAATGGCGAATAGTATAAAAGATATATATATATATATATATATATATATATATATATATATATATATATATATATATATATATATATATATATTCGACTGACCGTGTTAGGGATCTCCTTATAACACAATTATTAAGGTAATGACGTAGTTCTTTAACCCAGACACGTATCAAAGAACCTTTGAACCAACTATTATCGTCCTTAGATGGGATTTTGAGAGAATATGATTGGTCGGTTATTCGTGCCTTAGGCCAGTGAATGGCTTGGGGTCATTAAGACCGTCTGGGACAAGCTCTGTATCCCCCAGGCTGAAAATACCTGATCACCTTCAGGTGGTCCAGGTCATTCATAGATCCTACACGTTCTTGTACGTGGAACGGTCAGCATGACCGCAGACCATCTTGAAGAACTGAGAGAGGTTTTTCGTGCACGGGTGAGGTTGGGATTTAAGGCTGAGGCAACCACAAGTCTCCCAGCTCACAGATAGTATTGCATCAGAGCTCTACCACAAGTCTCCCAGCTCACTGACAGTACCGTATCACAGCTCTACTACAAGTCTCCTAGCTCACTGACAGTACCGTACCACAGCCGCACCACAAGTCTCCTAGCTCAGTGACAGTACTGTACCACAGCTGTACCACAAGTCTCCCAGCTCTATGACAGTACTGTACCACAGCTGTACCGCATGTCTCCCAGCTCAATGATAATCCTTTACCGCAGCTGTACCACAAGCCTCCCAGCTCAATGACAGTCCTGTACCGCAGCTGTACCACAAGTCTCCCAGCTCAGTGACGGTACTGTACCACAGCTGTACCACAAGCCTCCCAGCTCAATGACAGTATTACACCGTAGCTATGCCACAAGCCTCCCAGCTCACTGCCAGTACTGTAGAAGAGCTGCACCTCGAGTTGACGGAGGGAGTGGAGGGTGAGGAGGGAGGGAGCCAAAAGTTCGCTCTCCTCTTCTCCTACTGCTTTTCATTGGTGTTAAGGCCAGACCACCTCGCTTGGACCATGGGTCTGTGTGGTCTGCACACTCTCACTCCGCTTGAGTTGTTGACTCCACCCTCACTCTCAATCCACTTGAGTTGTTGATTCCACCCACACTCTCACTCCACCCTGAGTTGTTGACTCCACCCTCACTCTCAATCCACTTGAGTTGTTGATTCCACCCACACTCTCAGTCCACCCTGAGTTGTTGACTCCACCCCTCTCTCACTCCACCCTGAAATGTTGACTCCACCCACACTCTCACTCCACCCTGAGTTGTTGACTCCACCCCTCACTCTCACTCCACCCTGAAATGTTGACTCCACCCACACTCTCACTCCACCCTGAGTTGTTGACTCCACCCACACTCTCACTCCACTCCAGCTGACGTTCTTGCTCTCACTCGAATATTTCTGTTACGTATTTGTTTTTCGTAGTGAATCAGCGTATTACGAAATCTTTTTACGTTATATTATTCTTGAGATATTAAAAATAGAGCCTTTAGGGTTTTGTTTAGTGTCCATCAGTGGCTGTTAATTCCAGTCCCTGTGGCTTTTGTGGCCGTTGGTGGCGGCTGTTGTTGGCGATTGTTGTTGTGTCAGCTGTGATGGTGGTTGGAGAAGGCATGATAATGATAGAGTCTGTGGTGGTGTTGGCGACGGTGGCGCTGCTGGAGGTGTTGGCGAGGAGGGTCCTGCTTGTTAGCAACAGCGACGTCTACGATGCTGGTGGTTGCTGTGGGGGGGATGAGGGGTTGTGGTGGTGGTGGTGGTTGTGATGGTGGTTGTTGTTGTTTGATGCGGGGGGGTGGTTGTGATGGTGGTGGTTTGATGTTGGGGGGTGGTGGTTGTGGTCGGGGTTGTGGTGGTAGTGGTGGTTTGATGTGGGGGGTGGTGGTTGTGGTCGGGGTTGTGGTGGTGGTTTGATGTGGGGGGGTGGTGGTTGTGGTCGGGGTTGTGGTGGTGGTGGTGGTTTGATGTGGGGGGGGTGGTGGTTGTGGTCGGGGTTGTGGTGGTGGTGGTGGTTTGATGTGGGGGTGGTGGTTGTGGTCGGGGTTGTGGTGGTGGTGGTGGTTTGATGGGGGTGGTGGTTGTGGTCGGGGTTGTGGTGGTGGTGGTTGTTTGATGTGGGGGTGGTGGTTGTGGTTGTGGTGGTGGTGGTGGTGTTTGATGTGGGGTGGTGGTTGGGGTCGGGGTTGTGTTGGTGGTGGTGGTGGTGGTTGTTGTATGATGTAGGGGTGGTGGTTGTGGTCGGGGTTGTGTTGGTGATGGTGGTGGTTGTTGTATGATGTAGGGGGTGGTTGGGGTCGGGGTTGTGTTGGTGGTGGTGGTTGTCGTTTGCTGTAGGGGTGGGGGTCGTGATGGTGGTGGTTGGCACCAGTGGTGGTGATGAGGGTGGAGAGAGAGAGAGAGAGAGAGAGAGAGAGAGAGAGAGAGAGAGAGAGAGAGAGAGAGAGAGAGAGAGAGAGAGAGAGAGGTACGTTGTTCAGTCTTGGTAGGAGCTGTGGTGAGGACAGGTTCAGTAACGATGGTTCAGTTGGTGCCATATAATGGTGGTAGTGGTAGTTATGGTCGGTAGTGATGGTAGTAGAAGGTACTGGTAGTTGTGATAGGTGGTGTTTGTCGTTGTGGTAGCAGGATAGGTGATTGTAATGGTTGTAATAATAATGATAATAATAATGATAATAATAATAAAAATAATAATAATGATAATAATAATAATAATAATAATAATGATAATAGAATAATGATAATGATAATGATGATAATACTGATAATAATACTGATAATAATAATAATAATAATAATAATAATAATGATAATAATAATAATGATAATAATAATAATAATAATAATAATAATAATAATAATAATAATAATGATAATAGAATAATGATAATGATAATGATGATAATACTGATAATAATAATAATAATAATGATAATAATAATAATAATAATAATAATAATAATAATAATAATAATAATAATGATAATAATGATAATGATAATAACAATAATAATAATAATAATAATAATAATAATAATAATAATGATAATAATAATAATAATAATAATAATAATGATAATAATAATAATAATAATAATAATAATAATAATAATAATAATAATGATAATAGAATAATGATAATGATAATGATGATAATACTGATAATAATAATGATAATAATAATAATAATAATAATAATAATAATAATGATAATAATAATAATAATAATAATAATAATAATAATAATGATAATGATAATAATAATAATAATAATAATAATAATAATAATAATGATAATAATAATAATAATAATAATAATAATAATGATAATAATAATAATAATAATAATAATAATAATAATAATAATAATAATAATAATGCTAATAATGATAATAGTAATATAATACTAATGATTATAAAATGATTATAATGATAATGATGATGATGATAATACTAATAATGATAATAATTATAATGATAATGATGATAATAATAGTAATAATACTAATAATGATAATAATAATAATAATAATAATAATAATAATAATAATAATAATAATAATAATAATAATTTTAATAATAACGACTAACAATGATAATAATGATAATAATGATAATAATAATAATAATAATAATAATAATAATGATAATAATAATAATAATAATAATAATGATAGTAATAACAGTAACAATAATAATAATCCTCATCATTCCACCTTCAGTAAGACCGCCAGAAGTGTAAACAAAGGTTGGGTACGGTCATATATTCCAGCAGGTTGGTCCATATTGTCCATGGTCTCGATCTACACACCCATGGATCTCCGCTCAGCGCACGACACCTGAGCGTGTCCAAGTATTTACCACCAGCGTACTTATAAGGTGTAGTAGACTTATGTCACACCGGGAGTGGCAGCGGTATTGTCCCACACTTTGATTTATACTTAGAAAGTCTTGGTACAAGTAGGTCACGCTGCTTGTGGGTCGAGGTACTGCCCTGTACTGTACAACTGCTTGTGTACATAGTAATGCGCGGCTCATAAACCAGACACGTATCATTTGTACGATCGTGGACCGAGGTGATTGCGGTCGTACGTATTGACCGAGGGAACGACACTTGTTCTAGACGAGGGGTCGAGGAGTCGATGGCCAACGAGCGATATGGTAACAGTCGTTTCTCCAGTGATAGAGGATAGTAACACAGTGATTAGGGGTAACGGTGAAGGGGATGTATATACATACCCCTTACGAGGAGTCACGTAACAACTTGGTTACCTCAGAGTAGTTCAGAGGATATGTGTGTTCCAGTATCAGGGGGCAGTCTGATGTGTGACGGATCTCTGTGAGTGAGGTGGCTTTTCATGTTGGGTACACAGTGGCTTCTTGAAGCCTTTTCTTCAGGTGAACTGTGGTCTGCCGTGTCCACGGAAGGGCGTGGAGAGTGAACGTCAATCTTATGTTTAAAAGGAAAGTGAAATATTTTGGGTTTGTGTAATTCAGTAAAGGGGTATTTCACGGTGCTTATGCCTGTGGGCAGAATTTGTGTGAGTGGATAATGATTGGACGCCAGTGGTTGTGAACACTGGCTTGTGGTCCACAACAGGAGAGTGTTTGTGTTGTGTGGTCCTGGATGTATCGACCAGATGATGGTAACTGAATATATTAAGTGTGTGATAATTTGAGGGGCGAATTACTGGTTTTCAGGAGGTTATGAAGGCCAAGACTGTGGATGACACTCCAGGAGCGTACAGTGCGTATCCGTAAGCACCAGTTCATCTGTGTTCCCTGTACGCAAAATGCAGGATGGAAAAACCCATTGAATGCGTGAGATGGTTTGCTCTGCACCACTGGTGAATCCGTCCATGAGTTTTATTTAGCGGTGTCTGTCGGGAGAACCATGTGGTGGCCGGAGCCTCGAGTGAGACAACATCGTGATGTTCATCATGGACATTGTGGATGGAAATTAAGAGGAAGTTGAGGAAACACTGCTGGTGTGTTGATGGTCTGGTGAGGAGACGTTACCAAACTCCGGCTCTGCCTTCATCTGGTCCGGGAGTTAGTGTGTGACGAGGAAGATATCCAGTAATACATCTGTCTGATGGAATGGAAGATGTTAGCTGGTTGTATAAGCCATAGGAAGCCTCCTCACCTGCACTCTCTAAAGTGATGTATTTAGGACTTCCAATCTTGCTACAACCTCACTAGAGAATTTGATTTTCACTCTCAACTGACACTTCGTAAACATCATTACACACAATTTTTCAGTTCATAAACATCACCAAAAGTCATCTCCACTTGAGGACAAAAAATATATATATAAATACCTTCATATTTGCATTGTCTTGCAGTTATCTCCAAAAATAATTCAAAGTTTCACTCAAGCCTTTCGGTTACCAGTTTAGGTTTTGCTTGGCGCTTCATATGATATCTGACATCGACACACACGAAGGTTACATTTTGCTCTGGAGGCTGAGGTGGTAACCCATCATCTACCTGCACCACAGGTGTTCCGCCAGGGTACAATTTGCCACGATACATTTGGTCCTGTCGGCTGATCCGGCTGTTGATAACAGGAGCGTGAGGCGTTCCTGGAGGAGGAGGAGGAGAAGGAGGGAGGGAACTTCGCCGAGCAGCTGCAACACCAGCAACTGTCTCTCAGTACAGAGATGACAAGTCTAAAAAAAATCTCTCTGTTTCATCACTTGTTATATTTTTTCTCCGGCCTCTGTTCTTTGTCTTTCCTGTTCTTCGGTCTTACCCAGGAGGGCCTCTTCCAGCCGTGGCTAACACGTATAGTTGGGGGACATTATATGGTGACGCCTGACTCCTTCGTCTGTCTGCTTGCTTGTGTACACAGTCTTGTGAGCAGGATAGTCCAAGAACAGTACATGATAGAAACGTTCGTACTTATACCATGGGAAGCTCCGTGTGTGGAGGTGACCAGGTGATTAGATTTTGGGGTTACTTGGTGGCTCGCATTTCCATATGAAGAAAAACTGATTTCCTGTCTTTTTTTTTTTTTTTTTTTGTCTAACTCGGGATTGTTGAATGACAGGAAGTCTTTTAAGATCTATGAGATGTATGTGTCGGGCTGAAGGGACATTATCATGACGTACAAATGTGTGCAAATTGATATACTGAATTAGCTTCTTTTTTGTTGACTGAACTTGGTACATGTGGCAAAGCAAATTGTCTTTTGTTTAGGTCTTTTTCTCATCGAGTCTTCTCGCCTTGTGCACCAGTCACTGGGTTTAGTCCTGGTGGAGTGATTACAGTCGAAGTGAATTACTTCTCTCATTGTAAGGAGGAGCGAGTTGCTTCAGACGTGTTAGCTACCTCTGACAGCGCCTTTGTCATGTGGGAAACGACGATTGTCCGGATACTGATCATTACAGAGAAGGTAACCTTAATAGCTTCATCCATTGTTGCCTTTATCATTTCTTAGGGTCGTGATGACTTGTATGTACTACACTTGTCTACAAGAAACCCGGTGTTCTGACCTCACTTCCTGTGTGTGTGTGTGTGTGTGTGTGTGTACACCTCACCTTCTTACCCCAGGAGTCTTGTCTATCATCTGTGGGACTCCAGTAATGCCCAGGGCAAGTCCACTAGGCAAGACCACAGGTCAAGGAGTGTGGTGATGTTGTATATGTTTGTGTGAGGTGAGTGAAGGACAATGTGGGAGTGAGTGTCCACTGTCTTCACTCTGAGGGGAGTTTTGAAAGTGTTACTCTTATATGTCTGGGGAGTGCAGTTTCTGGTCGATGTATGTCATGGTGGTGAGGTGCATAAGACCGAGTTAAGAGGGCGTTTGTTGAGTGCTTGTTTCATCATGATGTGTTTATGTTAATACTGTGTGTTAGCTAGGGGTTGGAGGATCTGTAAGCGTAGGCTGGTGAAATGTGAGGCAGGGGTCACCTTTCTACTTGTATTTGATGGTTTGATGATTAATTTTGGAGTGTTTCGGATGTGAAGGCCTGAGTGCTGTTGCAGAAAATAAAATGTAGCGCCGAGCATATTGAGCTGGAATTGTTGTATTTTATAGGTACTGAGTGTTTGCGGTTGTTAGGCAGCCGGTGATTGTTTTGAGTGCTCTGTTTCGTGTGGTTTGCAGCTTTGCCGTATTTGATTTTGAGTGTGGATGACCAGGTTGGTGAGGCGTAGTTTAAGGTGGAGCGGATGAATTGTTTGTAAAGGCTACTGTAAGGAATTCTTCTTATTACCTAAGTCTGGTGCCAGTTAGTGTTGTGAGAGCATTCCGTTCGTGTTGCTTTTAGGCTGGTGTCTGCGGCGTGAGGAGTGAATGTCGTATGTACCATATATGACGCCCAGAATAGTAGGAATTTTGTCATGGAGTGAGTGGCAATTCAGGGTGACGGAAGGATGTAAAATTATATAGATGTCTGTTAGGGGTTAATATACTGACTGGATACTTACGTAGAGATGCAGACATTCTGTTCTGGATGAGCCGCAAGATGTAACTCCTCACTAATCCTATACTTTTCCCCCGTAGTAACTTATGATAACTTTACGTACAGCACAGAAAGCACTTCTCAGTGGACACAAGCAGGGTGTATGGGTCACATGGCCTCCCTCTTCATGCTCTGAAAATCTGTGTAGTATTTTACGCTTGAGGTTGTTTTCTTTTGACTTTTTCTCCAGAGAACCAAACATTTTTTTTTTTATTTTATCCTCGAAAGATACGTTGGTGTAACCCATCGACCTACTCCTTTCAGACTCACTATCTCTAAGCATTGAAATCTCTCAACTTTGTTTCTCAGTGTTCAGTCTCGGTCCTTCTCTCACGTTAGTTACCGGTCTGGTTTTCACGAGGCGAGATCAGCGGGAGACATCCTCTGCTGCTGCTAACGTCGGGTCATCCGTCCTGAGAGAGCTTAGAAAATCCCTCGTTGTAGCCTTGGATGGTTCGAGGTTAGGTGATGGGAATGTGGCACAGGAGCCCGCTCTCCGAGCTCCACTGTTCATGTTTTCCTCAGTCACTCACTGTAGTCAGTCCGTCGTCAGGAGTGTTGGTGGATCAGTCTTGCTTTTTTCTAGGAGCAAAAATTGTCCCTCATGATTTTATCAACGACCATTTTCAACATACAGCCAAATTTTCTCGTACGCTAATGAGTCATGTCGGCGTTTCTTTACTCCCGTCAGAATCATATCCTTTTTTTTTCTGTAGCATTTCTATGCTTCTTTCAAAATCATATCCTTCTTTTATTCTCTCGCTCATTTTGCAACAGATGTCGCCAGAATTGCGTGTAAACTCCGAGTTGTATAGGTTATCCGTGTGGCATCTGTAACCTTGTTAAGTTTAGGGCTTCTACAACCCAGTTATTTCTTCTGCTATTCTCTGACAACTGTCCCATCATTCTTTATGCCTCTGACTTCCTGCGTTCAACATAACGAACTTACTCACTATCATCGAAATGCGTAACTCCATCTTTGGAGCCTTACATTATGCAGATGACTCCGTCTAATTTTTTTTTTTTCATTTTGTGCTGAGCTGACAATTTGTTTTGTGGAGTCGGAGTTATTTTTTCACACACGCGACAGATTCGTTCTCGTATGAGGTGTTGATCTTAGATCTAGGAGGCTCGAGATAGAATTTCTTCAGCAAGGTGATGATGATGATGATAGACACAGGGCACAATCTCAGCCAAGATGGTGTGGTATATGTAGGCAGGAGTTGCAAGACTCAAATGCTGTAGAATAGAAATAAAGACTCAGGAAGATGGTGGCCCAGGAGTGTCAACCTCCCTACCCATATCCAGTGATAGATAGTCAGACACTACAGCCATACACGCACATGCACAAACATTTCGTCCCGTGGGAGAGGCGCGAACGCATGCGCACGGGAAATTAGACGTGAGCGAAAAAAAAAGAAACATGCGCGGACCCATACGCGCATGAGAATCATACACGTACAGACATACGCACAGACAAAAACTCCACAAACATCACACACACATCTACACTAAATCCTGGACGCTGGGAAACGTCTTGATTACTTATTTTCCACAATAGAAAGGAGGTTCTACACACACTTAACCCCGTGTCTTAACATCTTTTCTCTCCTGTCGTACCATTCAATCCCCTTTTCAGTGTTTTCGTTTCTATTCATCATATATTTTTAAACCTTTCAACTGGGCAGTTTCCTCTTAATTTCCAGATGATCGGTTGATGTGTATTTCAAGGAAGTTCTCAGTACTGATGCTGGCGAAGTAACTGAGCAACAGATGAGTTCAATCCAGTAATGTTTCTCATATGACTTTTAACCAAGGCATGTGAGTGATTGCTATACAGATTTTGTACTTTACTGCCTTATTAATTCAGAAGAGATAAACTGATTGAGTGGTCGTGATTCATAAACTTGGAAATGTGTACTCAGATGAGCCATATAACTACTGATAGGAATTAATGAAGGAATTAGATTGTATAAAGTGGCGTGTGCATAGTTCTGGAAAGCCTCTTGCAATCTTACACTCGGTGATTTCAGCTGTGGTGAGCTGTGTCAGGAACCCCCGGTAAACTTCGTGATCTGTGTCGGTAATTAGCAGTTAGTTAGACTTACCAAGAAATATATGAATATAGTTTCCTTTTAGTTAGATATTAAAGCTTAACTTTGTTATCGTGTGTTGATAGCATGTTCGTGGTAAACTGAGTAGAACGAACAGTAATTTCTAAACCTGTTGCATTTCATAGATTATAAACGGAGACCCAAATTGTGATGGCGTGGCAGACGTATTCCACAGAACAAGTAGAAATGTCTGTTTTGGTGAATCACACATTATCATTAAATTCAAGTCAATGAATTTTCAGATGAACTCTTATGAAAAAAAGTGTCCATTTGCTCATATATAACGAATGTTGTGATATAGCCATAACGTTAATATTATCAGCCATATCATTGTGAAGGAGCTGTCGGGACGAGACAAGTTACATATATATATATATATATATATATATATATATATATATATATATATATATATATATATATATATATATAGTGAATCTCCCCATACTCCTCTGATTACACTTTCTTGTGTGAGTCTGCCCCCCGGTGAGAGGGAGGGCTAAGTGTATTGTCCCCTCTCAGTACCCCTGCTGACTCGGGGATGGTCTCGTCCCTTACCCTTGAAGAAGCCCTATAGGTAGTAGGTTGTTGACAGCAGCCGCCCAGGGTGCTACTGCCGTCCTGCCTGAGGAGCGTTAAAGTGGTGGCCGGAACCATCCTACATCCTCCATGTCAGGTTTGCTGGTCTTACTCTCTGTCTCATTAAAGTGGGACTTACCGGGCTAGTCCTGCCATCGTCTCGTTACAAGCACCACACACGTACTCAGACCTCTCTTGTTTTCTTCATATAAGTTCTCCTACCATCTTCTGTCTGCATGATACTTTTGAAATGAAATCAACAGACCTTTTTGGCCCCAAGTCCCCGGCATCATGGGGTGCTAAGTATCTCCGGGTTCCCGCCTGACTCTACTGCCAATGTGAGGGAGGGTTCAGACCCGTCACTGCTTCTGTACACTGTACTAACATTCGTGATCTCTCTTCTGTTGAACACCGTATGCCCTATTACTTCTTCTAATATCTTACTTCTCTGAGACCCATTTGTCTAATGATATTCTCAGTTGCCCCCTTTTTCATATCCATCTATAATCTGCTCAAACGATTCGGGTTCAAAGGTGGAGTTTGTGTTTATTCCAAAGTCAGCACACCTGTTGCACGTCTTGAGGACCTTAAGTCTCCAAACTTTGATGCTATGTGGCTCAAGGTCTATCTCCCGACTACCACACTTTTCCTCTGTTTCGCCTACTGCTCTTCTAATTCTACATATTCTGTGTCTTTCTTCGAGTATCTAAGCTCCTCCCATGAGACTGTGGTACCCTTTCACCAGCAAGCTGAGATCCTATACCTCGGGGATTTCACCGTTCACCATAGGGCATGGTTGAATTTCTCCCAGATAGATGATAGGAGACTAAAGGCATCACGTTTTCCATTCTCACTGATCTAGAGCAAATTATCTCTTACCTCACCCATATTCCAGACTGCTGTGACCACTCTCCTAATGTTTTGGATCCGTTTTTCACCTTTAATCCTTGGCACTGTATATACGCAATGTCGCCCCCATTTGGTCTGGGAGAGGGTGAAAAGTGGTGATTCGTGTGGTCTGGGAGAGGGTGAAAAGTGGTGATTCGTGTGGTCTAGGAGAGGGTGAAAAGTGGCGATTCGTGTGGTCTGGGAGAGGGTGAAAAGTGGCGATTCGTGTGGTCTGGGAGAGGGTGAAAAGTGGTGATTCGTGTGGTCTGGGAGAGGGTGAAAAGTGGTGATTCGTGTGGTCTGGGAGAGGGTGAAAAGTGGTGATTCGTGTGGTCTGGGAGAGGGTGAAAAGTGGTGATTCGTGTGGTCTAGGAGAGGGTGAAAAGTGGCGATTCGTGTGGTCTGGGAGAGGGTGAAAAGTGGTGATTCGTGTGGTCTGGGAGTGGGTGAAAAGTGGTGATTCGTGTGGTCTTGGCTTAATATTATAAGCAGCACTGATAGTGGTTGTGGCACAGTGGTAGGAGTCGACTGTGGCACGTGTGGAAACTGTGGTGATCACTGTAATTGTGGTAGTGCCGGTGGCGGGCTGCAGCAGTGAGTGCGTTGCTGATAACGACAGTGAACTGTTGGCAGCACTGGCACCGCTGATGGTGTCGATAGTGGTAGTGATAATGATGGTGATAGTGATAATGATGGTGATAGTGGTATTGATAACGATGGTGATAGAGGTAATGATAATGATGGTAATACTTTGGAGTGATAATGATGGTGATGTTGGTAGTGATAATGATAGTGGCAGTGATAATGATGGTGATCGTGATGATAATGATGGTGATAGTGGTAATGATAATGATGGTGATGTTGGTAGTGATAATGATAGTGGCGGTGATAATGATGGTGATCGTGATGATAATGATGGTGATAGTGGTAATGATAATGATGGTGATGTTGGTAGTGATAATGATAGTGGCGGTGATAATGATGGTGATCGTGATGATAATGATGGTGATAGTGGTAATGATAATGATGGTGATGGTGGTAGTGATAATGATAGTGGCGGTGATAATGATGGTGATCGTGATGATAATGATGGTGATAGTGGTAATGATAATGATGGTGATGGTGGTAGTGATAATGATGGTGATGATGGTAGTGATAATGATAGTGGCAGTGATAATGATGGTGATCGTGATGATGATGATGGTGATAGTGGTATTGATAACGATGGTGATAGAGGTAATGATAATGATGGTGATGGTGGTAGTGATAATGATTGTGATGGTGGTAGTGATAATGATAGTGGCGGTGATAATGATGGTGATAGTGGTATTGATAACGATGATAATAATGATAATGATGGTGATAGCAGGAGTAATATTGGTGATGGTGGTAGTGATAATGATAGTGGCGGTGATAATGATGGTGATCGTGATAATGATGATGGTGATAGTGATGACGATGAAAGTGATAGTGGCTGGTTATTAACAAGTGGCCGTAGAGAGAAATAGTGACTCTGGTGGATAATTGGACGATAGTATTGATCGTAATGACAAGTGTTGTCATACGAGTGTACATCGTGCATGGGAAGGACACATAACAGGTGGATCTGTCACTCCATAACGGGGTCATGTCTCACTCCTGCCTTGACCCAGTTGGTGGCAGAAACAGGATGGTCAAAGCAGACGGTGCCTTCCTCTCCACCCACCTCTCCCTCTGGCTCAACTGCCGGAAGAAGGAGAAAGACGAGAAAAAAATGAAAATAAAAAACCCACGATGTATTATGGAAAGGTTGCGAAGGGCGGGGGGTGGGGAGGAGGTGATTGTTGCCTTGGAAATTCTATGGGAAAGTATGTGCCGGGTTGGGAGGGTGAATAGTGCCTTGGGAATTCTATGGGGAAAGTATGGACGGGGGGAGAAAAAAAAGAATGTTTCCTGCCAGTTTGATCAACACGCCTACATAGGCTGGATTCTGAGAGAGAGAAAAAAGAGAAAGACAAGGTTAAAAGATAAGAATGAAAGATAAAGATAGAATATATCATCCAGGATAATTGATAAGCAGGATCATTTGCTGATTAACAGATATCACTTACGTGAGAGAGAGAGAGAGAGAGAGAGAGAGAGAGAGAGAGAGAGAGAGAGAGAGAGAGAGAGAGAGAGAGAGAGAGAGAGAGAGAGGAGAGTGGTGTTTGGGGGGGGGGGGGCACCTGGGAATGACCTCGTGTATGGTCAGAAACCACGACAGGTCGGGTGGGGTGGTGTAAGGTGGAAGGGAGGGAACCATATACAGACAAGGCCACAGGGAACATATCTTCCCAGATTCGACCAGGTGGCCTGAGGCTGACCTGACGTCTCAGGTGGGCGGGGGGTTAGGGAGGTGGGAAGGTTGCTGGAGGTTGACCTCCCTGCCGCATTCCATAGCCAAATCCTGGAAATGACGTCGTACGGAACCATGTCCTCCTCCTCCTCCTCTTCCTCCTCCTCCTCCTCCTCCTCCATCGCCGTACATGAACGTACACGCTTGTACTACAGTTGTGTACGTGTGCTCATGTGTACGTACTCAGCCAAGGGAGCTTACGCATTGTGTGTCTTCTGAGGGCATTTACGCATATCTGACGTTGGCGTTTGATTGTGTGAACGTAAGACGTGCATCATCTGGGAGGTTGTTGTGACACACCTGCAGGTGTGTAGTCGCCGAGGGAGCCACACACTCAGGGACGAGTGCGTTGGATCACTACACACACACTCACATTCACACACTCACATACACACATACACATACACACACACACACTCACATATACATACACACACACACACACACACACCGGAACTATGTGTACACACAACTATGGTGGGACGGCGGCCATTGTTGCTGCTGCCGGCCCGACCCAGCTGCCCGCCCGCCCCTGCCAGACGCACGAACACCCAACCCTACCCCCTCTACTCACCTAACTCTCTCGTTTATTTTCAGTCATTTACCTCACACTTCGTAATGTCGGAACAACTAATTCCTTTTATTTTGTTTTGTCGCCACACATCTGCGATATTTCCAGCCACCGGGGAGTAAGATAACGAGCCGGCAGCCATGGGTGCGTCCCGCGCGCTAAATGGGACTTGGGTGAGCCCTCACATGACCCGGCCCGGGAGCGAGCCGCTGACCTCGCTTAGGGGACAAACGCGCACCCGCTCACCGGCGCGGCGCAGGGCCAGGTAGATACCACCACCGCCACCACCTCGTAGCCCCCCCCCCCCCCCCCCCCCCCCGCCAGCATCGGGCCGGAAACAGCAGCGACCCTCCGACCCTCCGTCTGAGTATCGCAACACAAGCCCTTCCTACGAGAGACACTTCCCCTCGTCGAGTTCGTGGAGCCATTACCCACCAGACGAGGTCCTAGGGGGAGTTCAGGAGGAGGAGGAGGAGGAGGAACAGGAGCGTCTGGTGGGCGGTGAGGAGGGTCAGGAAAGTTGAGTGTGGCAGGAAAGGAGGAGGAGGAGGAGGACTGAGGTGGTGGCCTAGCCTCGCCTCGCTCACCTTTGGCGTTGACCTTGTTTATGTCAGCAGCACCACCTGGCAGAGCGTGCACCATGACCACGCTGTGGCCAGGGACGTGCACCATGACCACGCTGTGGCCAGGGACGTGCACCATGACCAAGCTGTGGCCAGGGACGTGCACCATGACCACGCTGTGGCCAAGGACGTGCACTATGACCACGCTGTGGCCAGGGACGTGCACCATGACCATGCTGTGGCCAGGGACGTGCACCATGACCAAGGTGTGGCCAGGGACGTGCATTATGACCACGATGTGGCCAGGGACGTGCACCATGACCAAGGTGTGGCCAGGGACGTGCACCATGACCACGCTGTGGCCAGGGACGTGCACCATGACCACGCTGTGGCCAGGGACGTGGAACATGACCACGCTGTGGCCAGGGACGTGCACCATGACCACGCTGTGGCCAGGGACGTGCACCATGACCACGATGTGGCCAGGGACGTGCACCATGACCACGATGTGGCCAGGGACGTGGAACATGACCACGGTGTGGCCAGGGACGTGCACAATGACCACGGTGTGGCCAGGGACGTGGAACATGACCACGGTGTGGCCAGGGGCGTGCACCATGACCACGGTGTGGCCAGGGGCGTGCACCATGACCACGATGTGGCCAGGAACGTGCACCATGACCACGGTGTGGCCAGAGACGTGGAACATGACCACGGTGTGGCCAAGGACGTGCACCATGACCACGGTGTGGCCAGAGACGTGCACCAGCAGACGTCTTCATGCCCAGTGATCGTACCGTTGTACTTAAGGGCTTCAGTAAATATAGATAGAATAATGCATAACAAATATATAGTTATAAAGTATGATATCAAAACACTGTAACATTACCAGGTAATGCAATATGCCGTCCCTTACCGAACGTACTGTAAAACAAATGCAAATTATTTGTAAAAAGTACCTGAAAGTGAACAGACACTTGATACATATTCGTAGAAAAATTACCAACATGAAATAAATGTTTGTGTGTGTGTGTGTGTGTGTGTGTGTGTGTGTGTGTGTGTGTGTGTGTGTGTGTGTGTGCGTGCCCAAGTCAGCCTCACAGGAGAGGCAGAGTTTCAGTATACGAAGCGATCAGAACTGAGTGATTTCAAGCAACGCTGCCGAAGAAGAAGAATGGTTGGTTGTACCAGGTGGGTCACGTGTGTATTGCCCCAGAGAACACTGGTCACTGGGGTTAATCGCCCCAGAGAACACTGATCAGTCAGGGGTTGATCGCCCCAGAGAACACTGATCAGTCAGGGGTTGATCGCCCCAGAGAACACTGATCACGCTGGGGTTAATCGCCGCAGAGAACACTGATCACTCTGGGGTTGATTGCCCCAGAGAACACTGATCAGTCTGGGGTTAATCGCCGCAGAGAACACTGATCACTCTGGGGTTAATCGCCGCAGAGAACACTGATCACTCTGGGGTTAATCGCCGCAGAGAACACTGATCACTCTGGGGTTAATCGCCCCAGAGAACACTGATCACTCTGGGGTTAATCGCCGCAGAGAACACTGATCACTCTGGGGTTAATCGCCGCAGAGAACACTGATCACTCTGGGGTTGATTGCCCCAGAGAACACTGATCAGTCTGGGGTTAATTGCCCGTCTCCAGAACTAGCGACGAGTTTTTTGATGTCTTCTGCTGCTGGCCACACACTTCACATCCCCGTAGTGCTACACTTTCACACCACGTAACTGTCACCCACCACCACCACCACACCTCCCTGTACGGGGGGGAAACTCTGACGTCTGTACGGGGGGAAACTCTGACGTCTGTACGGGGGGGCGGAAACTCTGACGTCTGTACGGGGGGAAACTCTGACGTCTGTACGGGGGGAAACTCTGACGTCTGTACGGGGGGAAACTCTGACGTCTGTACGGGGGGAAACTCTGACGTCTGTACGGGGGGGCGGAAACTCTGACGTCTGTACGGGGGGGCGGAAACTCTGACGTCTGTACGGGGGGGGAACCTCTGACGTATGTACGGGGGGAAACTCTGACGTCTGTACGGGGGGAAACTGTGACGTCTATATGGGGGAACTGTGACGTTTGGACAGGGGAAACTATGAGGTTTACACGGGGGGAAACTATGACGTGTGTATGTGTGTGTGTGTGTGTGTGTGTGTGTGTGTGAGATCTGATCTCCAGTGGTTTCCAAGCCATCTTGGAACTGGACCAGATGCTGAGCGGTGACCGTGTGTAGGGTGTAGTAGGTTAGGTGATTCTTTTTTACGCCCAGTCTGGAGGGAACTGGGAGCTAAGGTTTAAGGTTTGATTTACCCCACAGTGACCTGAGTTTCTCCTGTGTATGTAACTTCTTACCTTTTTGTCAGTTTGCCTGAAGATGTTGTAAACGTAAGATCTCTTATGGTTATATATATATATATATATATATATATATATATATATATATATATATATATATATATATATATATATATATATATATATTCATTTATTTTGCTTTGTCGCTGTCCCCCGCGTTAGCGAGGTAGCGCAAGGAAACAGACGAAAGAATGGCCCAACCCACCCACATACACATGTATATACATATACGTCCACACACGCAAATATACATACTTACATATCTCAACGTATACATATATATACACACACAGACATATACAGATATACACATGTACATAGTTCATACTGTCTGCCTTTATTCATATATGTATGTATATATATATATATATATATATATATATATATATATATATATATATATATATATATATATATATATATATATATTATTATTATTATTTTGCTTTGTCGCTGTCTCCCGCGTTTGCGAGGTAGCGCAAGGAAACAGACGAAAGAAAATGGCACATAATATATATATATATATATATATATATATATATATATATATATATATATATATATATATATATATATGTGTGTGTGTGTGTGTGTGTGTGTGTGTGTGTGTGTGTATAAACACAGATACCTTAATAGGGGATTAAGAATACTTCCCACGTATTCCCTGCGTGTCGTAGAAGGCGACTAAAAGGGGAGGGAGCGGGAGGCTGGAAATCCTCCCCTCTCGTTTTTTTTTAATTTTCCAAAAGAAGGAACAGAGGGGGGCCAGGTGAGGATATTCCACAAAGGCCCAGTCCTCTGTTCTTAACGCTACCTCGCTAACGCGGGAAATGGCGAATAGTTTAAAAAAAAAAAAAGAAACTTAATATGTTGTCAGTAATTGACCCAGTACAGCAGCCTGAGGTGCTTACATGAGATTCATTACGTGTAAACACTCCTCACCTTCACCCACGCTGGGTAGGGCCAAGTCGTCCCATGACCCGCTGTCTCGTGAGGAAGGCAACTCCAGGCTGATGCGAGGCTGTGGCTGTGTACATCTGGAGGCTGGCTGATTGGACTCATACCCGAGTGATTGGAACACATGGCACGTTTGTCTTGTGTGTGTGTGTGTGTGTGTGTGTGTGTGTGGTGAGACGCCTCCTCTCCCAGACCTATGTGGGAACAGCTGGTCTTTCTCGTTCAGGTGTTGTGTCTCGGCCATACCTAGATAGATTGTGTGTTTTGCTTATAAACAGGAGCAGTATCCTGTTATGGGTCACACACACACACACACACACACACACACACACACACACACACACACACACACACACACACACACACACACACACCCGCGCGCGCGCGCGCACGTTTTACAAAAACTAGAATAAGCTTCTCAAGTTTGGTCACCGTATCCTAAAGAAGCTCAAAGAGCTAAGAGAGAAGGTCCAGAGGAGGGCAAAAAAAAAGTGTTGCCAGATCTAAGAGAGCTGAGTAGCGGTGGAAGGCTATAGAAACCTTACATTTGCCCACCAAAGAAGAAAGAAGAGTAAGGGATGATATAATCAGAACCTTTTAGTCTTTACAGCAAAATGAGGACGTAGACAGTATTACAATTCTTCGAATTATGTAAGGATAGAGCAACCAGAGGACATAACGTGAAATTAAGCAAGAACATTCTTAGAAAAGAGATGAGGAAATGCTTTTCTTATATGAGAGGAGTGGAAGACCGGAGTAAAATGAGTGTACACAGGTTAATGCGGAGAGCATACTTAAGTGTAATGAGTTGTGTGATGGCAGAGTGTTGTAGAGATGTACCCACGGGTGGAAGACTTCCTTCCCGTATTATACCCGTAGGTGATCCATCACTCGCTGATACATCAGTGTTAGATCTTCACACTGAGAATATTATATACCAGACACTATTTGGAAGAAGTGATCATGTTATGCTTAAGTCTGATTGTGTGGTAAATGAGGAGGTGAAAAAAAAAGAGCAAAGATAAGATACAAAGAGAAGATATGATCCTGATTGTGTGGTAAATGAGGAATTGAAAAGAGCAAAGATAAGGTACAAGGAGAAGATATGATCCTGATTGTGTGGTAAATGAGGAGGTGAAAAGAGCAAAGATAAGATACAAAGAGAAGATATGATCCTGATTGTGTGGTAAATGAGGAATTGAAAAGAGCAAAGATAAGATACAAGGAGAAGATATGATCCTGATTGTGTGGTAAATGAGGAGGTGAAAAGGGCAAAGATAAGGTACAAGGAGAAGATATGATCCTGACTGTGTGATAAATGAGGAATTGAAAAGAGCAAAGAGAAGGTACAAGGAGAAGATATGATCCTGATTGTGTGATAAATGAGGAATTGAAAAGAGCAAAGAGAAGGTACAAGGAGAAGATATGATCCTGATTGTGTGATAAATGAGGAATTGAAAAGAGCAAAGAGAAGGTACAAGGAGAAGATATGATCGTGGGAACTACATAGAAATCAACTGTTTCTTACGTAACACAAACTGGGAAGTGTAGATCTGTAGCCAGGAACCCGGCATTGAGGCGGAAGGTTCTGTGTAAAATGTCAAAAAGCGAAGAAGGCTCGTGATGTGTTGTGACGCATGTGACGCACGTATAAGCGTCACTCTAGCTACACAAGGCATGAAAGACTTAGGCTTGAAAATTACAGTGTACAACTGGGACAATTGGTGAAGTAGAATGGTAAATCTTTACGGTTACATATCCTAAAACATAAAAGACTGAGGACAAAATTTTGCGATATCATAAAACTCTTGACCACAAAACTTTTGATAACAGCAGGAGGGTGCGAGGCGTGCTCAGGACAGAGCAAATTACAGAAGCTTGGTATTTAGAGAGCAACGTGTTGTCGAGCAACACGACAAATATATATATATATATATATATATATATATATATATATATATATATATATATATATATATATATATATATATATATCTTTCTTTTTCTTTCTTTTAAACTATTCGCCATTTCCCGCGTTAGCGAGGTAGCGTTAAGAACAGAGGACTGGGCCTTTTTTGGAATATCCTCACCTGGCCTCCCTCTGTTCCTTCTTTTGGAAAATTAAAAGAAAATAGAGAGGGAAGGATTTCCAGCCCCCCGCTCCCTCCCCTTTTAGTCGCCTTCTACGACACGCAGGGAATACGTGGGAAGTATTCTTAATCCCCTATCCCCAGGGATATATATATATATATATATATATATATATATATATATATATATATATATATATATATATATATTGGGAGGTGAGTTTGAATGGAGAAAAACTGGAGGAAGTGAAGTGTTTTAGATATCTGGGAGTGGATCTGGCAGCGGATGGAACCATGGAAGCGGAAGTGGATCATAGGGTGGGGGAGGGGGCGAAAATTCTGGGAGCCGTGAAGAATGTGTGGAAGTCGAGAACATTATCTCGGAAAGCAAAAATGGGTATGTTTGAAGGAATAGTGGTTCCAACAATGTTGTATGGTTGCGAGGCGTGGACTATGGATAGAGTTGTGCGCAGGAGGATGGATGTGCTGGAAATGAGATGTTTGAGGACAATGTGTGGTGTGAGGTGGTTTGATCGAGTAAGTAACGTAAGGGTAAGAGAGATGTGTGGAAATAAAAAGAGCGTGGTTGAGAGAGCAGAAGAGGGTGTTTTGAAATGGTTTGGTCATATGGAGAGAATGAGTGAGGAAAGATTGACCAAGAGGATATATGTGTCGGAGGTGGAGGGAACGAGGAGAAGAGGGAGACCAAATTGGAGGTGGAAAGATGGAGTGAAAAAGATTTTGTGTGATCGGGGCCTGAACATGCAGGAGGGTGAAAGGAGGGCAAGGAATAGAGTGAATTGGAGCGATGTGGTATACCGGGGTTGACGTGCTGTCAGTGGATTGAATCAAGGCATATGAAGCGTCTGGGGTAAACCATGGAAAGCTGTGTAGGTATGTATATTTGCGTGTGTGGACGTATGTATATACATGTGTATGGGGGGGGGGCCATTTCTTTCGTCTGTTTCTTTGCGCTACCTCGCAAACGCGGGAGACAGCGACAAAGCAAAAAAAAAAAAAAAAAAAAAAAAATATATATATATATATATATATATATATATATATATATATATATATATATATATATATATGTATATATACATATATTCCTATGAGTCCACGGGGAAAATGGAACACGATAAGTTCCCAAGTGCACTTTCGTGTAATAATCTCATCATCAGGGGAGACACAAGAGAGAAATATAAGTCAGTTGATATACATCGAAGAGACGAAGCTAGGACGCCATTCGATGTATATCAACTGACTTATATTTCTCTCTTGTGTCTCCCCTGATGATGTGATTATTACACGAAAGTGCACTTGGGAACTTATCGTGTTTCATTTCCCCCGTGGACTCATAGGAATATCTTGATCACGCGCAAAATTTTGATTCTTTCCAATATATATATATATATATATATATATATATATATATATATATATATATATATATATATATATATAAACAGAAAAGTGTGTGAGGAATGAATATGGATAAGGGGCCTCTGGTTCCATGCATTATGCATGACGACTAGAGAGTGGATGTGAGCGAATGAGGCCATTTCTTCGTCTATTCCTGGCGTTGCCTTGGAACGTGGGAAACGGCGATCAAGTATGAGTTAAAGGTTTATGAGGAAGGTTACCTTTCTCTATCTCTCATGACCTACGTACATAATGACAGTATATGTGACTTTAGAATTACATTACACACCTATAGAAAGTAATTACCTCATAAGTCTCATACGACCAAAACAGGATGAATTTCGCGTCCTTAGTAAACGTGGGATTGTATACTTCAAAGTATACTTCTCGAGCATATACCCTAAATTGGGCCTCCCACTGTATACTGGCCTTCCGCGGACCCTCAGAAAACGGGAAAGCCTTAAAAAAAAAAAAAAAAATGGGGGTATCTCCCCTGCGGAATACTGGCCGCCCATGAACTCTCAGAAAACGGGAAATCTTCCCTGTAGGATAATGGCCTTCCACGGACGTTCAGAAAACGGGAAGGCCCCCCCAGCCTAGGGGATCTGCCCTGTAGGATATTGCCCTTGCATGGACGTCCCTGAAAACGGGAAGTAAAGGCTTAACTCGGAGAATCTACCCTGGCTCAGAAAACGGTAGGGCGTTGCCCCGAGGTGAATGCTGATAGGTCAGTTGATACCAGTTGAATATATGGACGACATTTCACCCATTTTTTCTTAATCATCATAGTATTACATAGTTGGCTGTATTATCATTATCAAGAAAATTCTACATAGAACTTTATGACACGATGTCTTGAGCAAGCCGAATCAGACTCTGATTTTATAGTACACCTGACATTAATGATGTAGCACTGTACAGGTATTTGGTAACACTGTACAGGTATGTGGTTCTGAGTCTAGGGCACCGTTATACAGGTATGTGGCCCTACATATAGGGTCATACTGTACGAGTCTGTAGCCTTACAGGTATGTGGCCCTGAGTCTAGGGCACCGTTATACAGGTAAGTGGCCCTATATATAGGGTCATACTGTACGAGTCTGTAGCCTTACAGGTATGTGGCCCTGAGTCTAGGGCACCGTTATACAGGTATGTGGCCCTATATATAGGGTCATACTGTACAGGTATGTAGCCCTACAACATGGGTAACATTAAACAGGTATGTGGCCGTGAGTCTAGGGCACCGTTGTACAGGTATGTGGCCCTATATATAGGGTAACGCTGTACTGGTATGTAGCCCTACAGCTAGGGTAACATGAAACAGGTATGTGGCCCTGAGTCTAGGGTAACGTTATACAAGCATGTGGCCCTACATATAAGGTAACACTGTACAGGTATGTAGCCCTGCAGCAAGGGTAACATTAAACAGGTATGTGGCCCTGAGTCTAGGGTAACGTTATACAGGTATGTGGCCCTACATATAAGGTAACACTGTACAGGTATGTAGCCCTTACATGTAGGGTGATACTGTAGAATCTGTGTTGTGGTATTCAATGGAGCTTGGTTTAATTCGTGTTGTTTGTGAGTTCCGACACCGCCATGTGAGACGATGTTATATTTCTCTCGTAACTCACACCACCCATCATATCTGGCACGAAAAGCAAAATGGTCACATAGTTTCTATTGTTCTTGGTGTCATGGTATATGGTTAATGAAAATGTAATGAATGGGTGTACGTAGGTCGGCAGTAACGTAACGAGTGGTTAGATTGTGGCCGTTTTTAAGTGATATTGTTTAAGAGTATTTAGTCTTATTTTTTGACGTAATATATATATATATATATATATATATATATATATATATATATATATATATATATATATATATATATATATATGATATTGTTTGAGAGTATTTAGTCTTATTTTTTTGACGTAATATATATATATATATATATATATATATATATATATATATATATATAAACTCGCTGGAAAAATTATATTTTTCCATTGAGTTTATTTATGCAAGTGCTTCGTGTGTATATGTAATTTACTTATATATATATATATATATATATATATATATATATATATATATATATATATATATATATATATATATATATATATTCGTCATTCATCAGTGGTGTGATGGGTGATGATAGAAGCGCTGAGTGAAAGTTATTACATTTGTTATTCATAACCTTGCCATGTGTGGCCGAGGTCAGATCATAATTATAAGACATGTCATTGACGAGTTGGTTGGTTAGTTGTGGTTAGTTGGTTATTCATGCTTTAGGCCTGTCGATGGCCAGGGGTCATTAAGGTCACCAGCATACAGGATGCAACCAACAGACGAAGGAGGCTTGAAGACTTCAAGATCTCCTTCAGGTGGTGTGAGGTATAATTTCTCAGACCATGCCATCGCTCGTTGGATATGCATATGCTCCTTTGGCTGGGGTTGGTTGGTTAGTAGGGTTTGGTTGTTAAGACTAACCAACCATCAGGGTCATCATGACCGTCAAAGTCAAGTTACAGCTACCACACACACACACACACACACACACACACACACACACACACACACACAAAGAAAGGTCTTGAACACTTTCTTCAGGTGTTAAAAGATAAGTCATAAAGCTCCATACGCTCTCACTGTGTGCATGAAGTTGGCCCGTGGGATATGCATGACGATCACCCACGTGTGGACACATGGGTAGACCAGGGAGTCACATGCTCACATGACGATTTGAAATTGATATGGTTATGATGACAATAGGATCACAATTCTGCGAGTGATCAAGTATATTCCTGAGTCTACGGGGGAAAATGAGTTCCCAAGTGCACTTTCGTGTAATAATCACATCATCAGGGGAGACACAAAAGAGATATATAACTGTCAGTTGTTATACAGCGAAGAGACGTAGCTAGGACGCCATTTGATAAACCAATGATTGTCCAAGACAGACAACGAGCGTATCATAAACTTATTATGTGGACAAGAAGGTGAATTGTTTACAAATTTTATCAACAATAAAGCTATCCAACTGGTATAGACCACTAATATTAAGGTTATAATTCTTTGTGTATTTAATAATAGAGGATTCAATACAAGGGAGTTAGAGCTAATAACTGAGATAGCATTACTCATAGTTTCTAACGTGATTAAATAAGGTATTTGATTCTTGTCCTATTCTTATACTCTATTTATATTGCTGAAGTCTAACAGAAAGATCCTTACCAGTCTACCCAACATAAAACTTATCACAATTTTCTACTGTGCCAAGTCACTGTTCTCCGTAATTATTGGACCAAGTGGCTGGGTAGTGATTCCCTCACATGTAACATTAAACTCCTGAGGGTTTCTTGGACTATCTTCAGCAATATACGCTTCATACTGACGTTCACTGTGACGTATCTGAATCTTTCTACGCAAATATACGCTTCATACTGACGTTTACTTTGACGTATTTGAGTCTTCCTTTCTACGCTGATTGACTTTATCGTGTTGCTTATAGATCTCTTTGAGTTTCTCATTTGCCATTTCCTGAGAAGGTCATTAGTTCTTTGATATTTCACTGTTTTTATTCCATTTTGGTTAAATTTCAGAAAATAGCCGTATGCTGGTCACTGAATCCTACGTTGCCTCTGCCACACTGAATGATTCACTGAAGTCTTTTCCAAGCTGCGTCCCTGACGATTTTGTTGAGAAGGTCAACCCTGACTTATATGCGATGAACGTTGAGAACATTCGTTAAAAATTTCCAAGTCTGAAATCATTTTAGTTTCCTTTTCCACGCCTTTGGTGCTGAGAGACACCGCGAGTAGTGCTGGGCGTTGATTCAAGAGAAATACGGCGATGATCACAAAATGTTTCTCCAGCTTCTTTATGGTATGGGCAAGATACTTATTCATAGTGAGGACTAAGTCTATTATGGCCTCGTTTCGGTGTGGTTTCTCGGCGAATTGTATGAGGTCACCATCAAGTCAGTTCGGGTAAAGCCCATTCCTGGAGCTGCTGGAAAGTCAGCGGAGTTACTGGAAAGTGACAGGAGCTATACCGCGTAGTGACTGGAAGTACTGGATACTGTCAGGAGCTACTGGAAAGTGATCGGAGCTACTGGAAAGTGACCACAGCCACTGGATAGTGACCACAGCCACTGGATAGTGACCACAGCCACTGGATGGTGACCACAGCCACTGGATAGTGACCACAGCCACTGGATAGTGACCACAGCCACTGGATAGTGACCGCAGCCACTGGATAGTGACCACAGCCACTGGATAGTGACCACAGCCACTGGATAGTGACCACAGCCACTGGATATTGCCCGGAAGTATTGGATAGGAATTCTCCTCCACTGAGATAACTGTATGTTAGGATCAAGTGTAGCGACTGCAGGAGTAACCAGTACCAGTTAGCTGCTCATTCTGGCCCTTACAGTGATCGGCTGAATTATGTCCAGTGCTTCAGTGATAGCCTGTGTCACGTCCAGTGTTGCAGTGACAGCCTGAATCATCATGCCCAGAGCTACAGTGATAGCCTGTGTCACGTCCAGTGTTGCAGTGACATCCTGAATCATCATGCCCAGAGCTACAGTGATAGCCTGTGTCACGTCCAGAGCTACAGTGATAGCCTGTGCCACGTCACAGTGTTGCAGCGATAGCATGACTCACGGGCAGTGTTGCAGCGATAGCCTGACTCACGGGCAGTGTTGCAGCAATAGCCTGAGTCACGTCCAGCATGGCAGTGTTGCAGGAACGACAGGAGTCATGTCCAGTTAATACGATGATGCAGTAATTGTGCCTGATTTACGACACTGTCATGACCAGCAACCCCAGGGAGGTGGTGCAAGGACCAGACTTAGTGTGTGTGTGTGTTTTACACAGCGACTCCTCCACCCCACCACCCGTGCGAGTGCCCTGCCCTAACCGTGAAGAGGAGGGAAAAAAGAGACAGATTCACCGTCTCTATTGTCGAGGTACTCACTCCCATGGGCTGATGACGCCAGCGACGCTTCCCCGAGTCACGATCGTCTGGCGTTCACAGGTCGGCATGAAGAACCCGGTGTCACAATTTTGCCTCTCGAGGGGTTGAAAGTCAAGACGAGGGAATGCGCCCGCCAGAACAATAGCCAGGAGATGTTACACACGTCATCAGGTTGTGTGTGTGTGTGTGTTTGTGTGACAGGTCACTGTGGATGAGGGTGATTTATACATGAGCCAGGGATGGTGGTTCGAATCCACGAAGTATCTGAATGCGGAATACCCAGAGATGTAGTTTCTGAATGGTGGTTAAGTGGTGCACACCAGACAGTAGTAATGTGTGTGTGTGTGTGTGTGTGTGTGTGTGTGTGTATAATGTAAGAGCTTGGGGTTCGAACCCAGCGGGTGAAAGCTTGTTGCACGCGAGCCAGGGACACAAGTTGACATACAACGAACGACGGTGGTGGTGGTGGTGATGGTGGTGGTGGTGGGGGAGGAGGAGCAGTGATGGTGATATCAGCCAGTTATGATCCATCGTACGTGACCCTTGGACACGGATTGGAAACCAGACCAGTCGCGTTCCTGCCCGCGCTTGTGGCGCGGGTGAAGAGGTCGCCTCATCACCACACGACCTGCTCCGCTCGGATCAACAATGCTGCTTCGATGCTGCTTCGAGAAGAGATGATTCGCTTTACCCTCCCAGTAGAAGTCGTACTTCCCTGAATGCGAGTTGATTTAGCTCTGTGTCGTCGAGGTACAGGTCTTACTGGAAATATATTTCATGTGTTAATTTTCTTTCAAACTAATCGCCATTTCCCGCGTCAGCGAGGTAGCGTTAAGAACAGAGGCCTGGGCCTTTGAGGGAATATCCCCACCTGGCCCCGTTCTCTGTTCCTTCTTTTGGAAAAAAGAAAAAAAAAACGAGAGGGGAGGATTTCCAGCCCCCCGCTCCCTTCCCTTTTAGTCGCCTTCTACGACACGCAGGGAATACGTGGGAAGTATTCTTTCTCCCCTATGAATCATAATCTGCTGTGACGTTTCCTGTATGACCAAAACTGCATTCTGTTGTTGATAACGTAATGTATTAATTGTCCTCATAAGATGCTACACCTGTCTTATATTGGGGGGGTGGGGGCGTTGTATACTGGGGGAGTTATGTACTACGGGGCGTTGTATTCTGGGGGAATCGTATACTGGAGGCGTCGTATTCTGGGGGAGTCATATACTGGGGACGTCGTATACTGGGGGAGTCATACACTGGAGGGAGCGTCGTATACTGTGGGAGTCATACACAGCGGGGGAGCGTTGTTTTGTGTGGGGGTATCATGAGCTGACGGTGTCTTATACTGGAGGCTTCGTATACTTGTGGAGTTGTATACTAGGGGGGACGAAGTATACTGGAGGCATGATATACAAGGGGGTGGGGGTAGGGGGGGATGGATGTCGTATACTGGTTATACCCAACGGTAGAAACTGATAACTAACGAGCCTTCTGTTGTGAGTGTCCAAGGTTGTGGGTTCAGCATGGGTAGTGTCCCACCGCAGGTTGTAGCGCGCGTTTGTAGAGGTTGTGGGTCAACAACAGTATGGTGTCTCGCATTCCCTCCACCGCTGTCACTGATCATCACTGTCACTGGTCATATTACACAGCACTGGCTTTCACTGTATACCACTGCTGGTCACTTCAGAGATATTGGCTTGTAAAAACGCCCCTTTTTTTTTTTAGACATTTCCTATGCCAACTCAGTGCTTATCACTGCACGCATACCCGCCCTAGTGTAGGAACTTGGCCTAAGCATTCGGGAAACGTGGAAGGCACTTGAAGAAGTAGCAGCAGAAGACGCGGCTGGTAGATACCCTGCAGGAAGGAACCGGAGTCGCCGTCAGCGGCATCGTGAGTGCTCTCACATCACAACAGATCTCGCCTGCAGAACACCATAACTGATTGAAGTTTCCCTCATACACTCCCGTAGCCGGCCGGCGTGCGCTCCCGATGGGGTGGGCACCCGTTGCGTAAGCAATTTCCGTCATTATAACGAAAAGAGAAACTTGGGGGCTAATGTTTCGACGCTGATATTATCATCAGTACCTTCAGCAGGAGGTGCGAGAGCAACATCACCATTACACTTTACCTTCTGCAGGAGCAGCGGCAGTATTACTAGCGCCATCAGCGGGAATAGCGGAAGCATCACCAGTACCTTCTGCAGGAGGAACGGTAGCATCATCACTACCTTCAACAGAAGCGCTATGATTATCAGTTCCTTTCTGCTGGAGAAACGGTATGATTATCGTTGCCATCTGCGGGTGAAGTGGCATTATCATTGTACCTTCTGCAGGAGTTGCAACATCACCATTACTTTCAGCATAAGGAGTTGCAGCATTGCCATAATTATCTGGAATAGTAGCACCCGCACATCAGTAATACCTTCTGCAGGAGGATTGACAACATTACCAGTACTTTCTGCAGGAGCAGCGGCAGCTTCATCATTACCTTCTTCAGGAGTGGCAGTATCTACAGTCCACCGTGCTTTCTGCTGGAGCAGCGGCACCGTTACTAGTACTATCGGCGGAAGGAGCGGCAGCATCACCAGTACCTTCTGCAGGAGCGCCGGCAGCATCACTAGTGCTATCAGCGGGAGGAGCGGCAGCATCACCGGTACCTTCTGCAGGAGGAGTGGCAGCATCACCAGTACACCGTACCTTCTGCAGGAGCGCCGGCATTATTACTAGTACCATTAGCGGGAGGAGCGACAGCATCACCGGTACCTTCTGCAGGAGGAGCGTGGGGCGGGCGACAGGAGGAGGAGTGTCCCCAGCAGGAGGCAGGTGTGGGGAGGTGGGTGAAGTAGGGTAGTGGGTCAGGTGTTGGCCGGCCTACGTGCCCCCGAGTGTCGCCCCAAGGACGCTCCTCCACCATCGCCTGACAACTGCACCAACTGCACAGGAAATTTGGAAAGTGGTCAGTCAAGTTTCCCCAGGGTCTGGGACTGCCCGCTCCCAGGTCCTGATTTTTCCCTCATTACTCAGGTTTACGGTATTTCTTAGATAATCCGATCCTCCCTGTGTATATAGCGAGTCCTGGAACGCTCGTGCCAATACAAATGTGGATCTGGAAATGCGTAAGACAATGGTCCAGACGGGGATGATCAAATGGGCAATTTGGGTATGGAATACAGATGATGTGGGGGATGAAGAGGGGCGGCTTGGGTAATAAAGAGGAGCATGGCAGGTGGTGTCGATGGCACGAGAGGACACCCGGGCAATGATCTCATCCTCCCCCCTCCTCGTGCAGAGAACCTACCAATCAGTGTTGACCTTAAACGTTCAGGTATTTGGCGTAGTTTTTCCCCACCGGGATGTTGAGCCAGGTGTGGGAACCACGCGAGCACATCACCGAGGCTCAGAGCATCGGCCTCCCCTCCTCCTCCTCCTTCTGCAGGATCCTGCTGGTGTGCCTGGTATCCTGAGGGTGTTTACCACGAGCCACGATGACTAGAGATTAAATGGCTTCTGTGTGTGTGTGTGTGTGTGTGTGTGTGTGGTGACAGGGGCCAATACAGTGGTTCTTAGCCATAACTATATGTACGTGACGTACAGGGTAGAGACGTGTGTGTCAAAAACGTACAGAAAATTAAACTTGAATTGTTTATGTATTTAGCAATGAGCTTAGACGTGTGTGTGTGTGTGTGTGTGTGTGTGTGTGTGTGTGTGTGTGTGTGTGTGTATCTGACCCAGATAAACAAGACGAGAGGGCCGGCCAGGTTGACCTAGAGGAGGATTCTCTTGTTTCCTTTACAAACACGAAGCTCTTGCGTGGTCGTCAAGGATACGTCCGCCACCAGAGGGGTTCACCGTGACGGTGGTGTGGTGTTGGTGTGGCCCCGCCTGACCCACTCTGCCTACTGCCACCCTCCCTCCCACAGGCGGGGACGTACCCTACACAGGAAAGAACCCGAGGCCCATCATCCCTCACCTGTTAGTCGTCACCTCCGGAACCTGCTCGTCTTTGAATGTGCTATGATGTACCAGGCTGTTGGTGTCGGTACGGCATTGCCATCTCGTCTAGTACGCTAATGACACTAGATCATCCCCCCCCCCCCTCGATACAGCGCCTGGTTATATAGTGTACTTATTTCCCCTTGTTTCCTGCTCCTCCTCAGCCAACGGTCTCAACGTGTAGCCAGCCGTACGTATCACACGCACCCTGCCACTCAGGGATGGCTCACAACACCTCTGTAATACATGGTACGGTAACGGTAACTTAGAAAAAATAAATTGCACTCTTGTTCCAGACGGAGCCAACGAGCAGTGTCACGCTGCCAGACACTAGAGTTTTGTTGACGATTTCTAGTCACAGTTTATCCCCAACGCAAATGTAATGATGAAGCTGTCATCTCAGTGACTGTCTGTGCGAGTCCTTAAATGTAGGCAGGGACATCAGTGCGAGGAGCAGGGTAGACTGATTATGTTCTTATGTTTGTTTGACTGATGACTGGAATGAACTGGATGGGTGTGGACGGTCACCCCCAGTAACTGTGTGGACATAAGGCAGGGAAGTCACCAGGGAGGTGACGGTGTAAGGAACACTCACACACACACGTGTGGCTGTCACCACATCACTGCACCGGAGGGTAAGCGTCTTAACCCAGGCCCTATGGTGGACAGGAGTGGCGGACCGAAATTTGCAGCTTATTATTCCCTCACCCGCTCGCTGCACCTGATCACCCCACCTGCTGTGGTAATTTACCTTACAGTTCTTTAGACTGGAATAAATTCAGTCTGAAATAAAACGTTCTTCGTAATTACTCCTAACTTAACCGAAGCGAAATGTTGCTGGGTAGAAACACGTGATTTTACTAAAAAGGTGATTTTATCATTAACTGTATTTTAAGGTTAACAGGGTCTCGTCGAAATAGATATATATATATATATATATATATATATATATATATATATATATATAATTTTTTTTTTTTTAAGTGAGTCGTTGTGCCGACCGCTGAAATGTGAAGGACTTAGCGATGTGGCCGCTGCGCGCGCGCGCACACACACACACAGACACACACACACTTCAGTGTCATGACACAAGAGTAGCCGCCACAGCTGTGATCCAAAATACCTGCGGTGAGACCCCGGCTCCACCTTGCGCCATGACGCGCTAGGCTGCCTTCCAGATGGTCGGGACTTTTGTTACGCTGATGACAGTAGCTGGTCGTTGGCGGGACGAACAGGTGTTTCTTGTGGTGATTTTAGTGTGTGTGATGTTATGATGGTGATAATACAAGTCCGGCAACACCCTCAAGGATGGAATAATCAGAATTTACGTTATTTTATTTTTTTTTTTATCATGGAACGTGGTTAGAGAGAGAGAGAGAGAGAGAGAGAGAGAGAGAGAGAGAGAGAGAGAGAGAGAGAGAGAGAGAGAAGGTATGGGTAGGCAACATTGGACTGGGGGAGGGGAACCTAACTCATTACTTTATAAACGCGAGTCTCAAGTCATTTTCCTGGAAATCATTTATGGTCTCTGTGTCTGGGGGGGAAACGTGAGGGGGTTTGTAGATATGCGAGAGTATAAATGGAACAAGAGGCATTGCATTTCACTGGCCATGCGTCGTGTACATTACATAGACAGTTACACGTTGGAGATGATGGACCATTTGAAGCACAGAAGCGGGCTGATATGGATCATGCAGTTCATAAAAAGTAGTTATATCGGTATAGCCCCTAAAGACATGGTCTAGTTGGACGGTGCTTCTCAACCTTATGATTTCCACGTCACATTATCGAGATTGCTTGATCCTAGCGACACGCCGAATTATACCTTGCCAGCATTCCACTGTCATTACCCATTAGGCATAAAAAAAACACAAAGAGAAGGAAAATCTTTCTCTGCACACATAACAAGTATAGTATAACAATTGTATATATATATATATATATATATATATATATATATATAATCACGTATATTGTCAAGTTACAAACTATTTGAAATACCGTACTGAAAGCAATTCTCCAACAATGTATTAACGGTCTCGAGTGTCCGCGGTCAGGGGTTGATGTTGAATGCGAGTGTACGATCCAGTAATTGCCCTCACTCACCACATCATCGTCGTACAATTAGTGTACAGGCTTCGCGCAAAGCCACAGTAATGGAATGTGTTTTTCATAGATATTGTAGTTTGTTAAGACGATGCAACATATGTTGTTTGTGTAATTAGGACTGTCCCAAGGAACACCAGGGACTGGTAATACATATGTATATATATATATATATATATATATATATATATATATATATATATATATATATATATATATATATATAACCCCAAGGCGTTTTCACGAAGGGGTTCTTAATACTATAACCCCAGAACCCCCTATCCAACTCCTGTGGCGTCAGCAAGTTAGCGCCAGGAAAGAGACGAATGACCCATCCACTCATATACACATACATATACATAAACACCCATACGCACACACACACACGCACACACACACACACACACACACGCACACACACACACACACACACATATACACACACACACAAACGCGGGAGACAGCGACAAAGTATTATAATAAAAAAAAATAATATATATATATATATATATATATATATATATATATATATATATATTATATAAAGACACCAGCAACAGATCATGTCATGGGGAAACCACTCCATCAGTAAGACGAGATAAAGAAGTCACAATAATATTTTCATTTATTCTTCTCGCGTCGAGATATGTTTATCTCATCATCAGAATGTTCAATTACAAATATGATGAATTAGCTGACTTTATACATTTAAGCAAACCACATCTACAGTATATATTAACATGTATATTGTATATATACAATATATCAACAAATATATTTCGTGTGCTTGTATTATGATACATGGTGATGTAAGTAGCGGATGTGATATCTTTTAATATATTCAGTCAGCTGATATATTATATATATGTAATTGCAGATTCTCATGTTGACATGAACATATCTTGACAGGTCAAGAATAAAGGGAAAAAATAACGTGACTTGTCTACAGCTTTATATATATATATATATATATATATATATATATATATATATATATATATATATATATATATATATATATATATATATATATATAAAAGTGTGTGTGTGTGTGTGTGTGTGTGTGTGTGTGTGTGTGTGCGCGCAGTGAAGCGAAACTGCCGTTAAACAAAAATTACATAAATTGCAAAGTACACAGGGCTCGCCCCACCTCACTAACAGAGAAAATTGAAAGCAAATGAATTCCTGCATTGGTCATTGAAACAAAACAGGAATCAAATTATTCATTTACAGAAGAAATATTACAAAAATAGTCTCTGCCACATACCAAACAATAAACACACTGGTCCATTTTCTTTTAAAACTAAACGAAACCTTAATCAAAACATTAAATAAAAGATTTCCAAATGCTCACAAATTGTTCACATCCAGGTGTTCACTATCAACACAACGCCTGGTAACTTTCTTAATTTAAATTACAACACGCTAAGGTCAATGTGGCCAAACCTTAGTATGCCAGTCAGTTCAACTGTTCACACATCATTACCCTAATTGCCTTTGTCCATAAACTTGTCTGTGCATTAATCCTTAAAAACAGCACCGCTTTCTCACCCTCTTAAGTTTTACTCCAACACTAACTTCACATATTAATCTGCCTCACACCTGGGACCCAGCCTCGGTACGTTAGGTCTAAACCGACCCTTCCTCGTAACTTCGTGGTCCTCCCTCCAGCTTAGCGTCAATATCCGCGCAGCATAGCTACCTACAGCTTGGAAGATTGTACCCCACTCCACAGGACCGGGTAGATCTTACGTGGCACATTTCCTCTCCCTAAGGTATCCCTTGGCCTCAGTGCGGCCGTCCGTGTCACAGCGTCACAGGCCAGAACCTGCTGTACAATTCTGGGTAGAGTAGCGTCGTCTCACGACCAACGTCCCTCAGACGAAGCAGAGTCGCCAACACTCTTGATTCCTGTCAAAACTCCTCAGTATCCTCCCTGCTGCTGGAAATTCTTCATGTCATCACAGCAATCTGTGACTCTCTATTCATCATACACAACGTTGTTTCATAACTCAGCCACATACCTGCTTAGATAAAGGCGAAATTTCCACCTCACGTAACATTACGTACGTGTTGATGTTACAGTCGCCATGTGCCGGACAGGCTCCTATCCGCCACGCCGCAGGCTTACCAACCTCAGCCACTTAACTTCTTATATATATATATATATATATATATATATATATATATATATATATATATATATATATATATATATATAATTACGAAACCCTAAGTTATACACATACCTAATTTTCAAATGTGAGTCCCGTTGAGACGCCTAAAATTGTCTCCTCAGTCAAACAGTTGCCCTGATTAAACAGATACTTTATACAACCTCGTGGAAAGTATTGCCATCTCACAGTGGTGAGATTCTAGCTCTAAATCATTAGTTGACTGAGTCGTTTTTAAAGCAGTCCAAAAAGAGTCTCGCCTCCAGAATTTAACCTACGAGTCCTTAGCCGGTCTGTTGGTTCTCTTTCTCGCTTGTGGAGATATTACTTCGGTTGCTGCTGATCAGAAGCGACTGCTTGCTTGCCTCCTTAAATTAGCTAATCACGTCGTACTCGATCAGCTACCGCATCACGTGACTGCTGAGTGGCCGTTAGCAACGTATGCTAAGGGAACTTTGATGTTTGTTTCTTTTCCTCAACAGCTAAGCTTTCGAGTTCTATTTCTCGTGTTTTTCCTGACGTCTGCGATCTATATTATGCATACTTGACTCTCCTGCCTTAACGAGGTGGCTGTCAAGAACAGACGATTGAGTCTTCCAGTAAAAAAAAAGAGTATCCGAGCTTGCGTTTGTCTTGTTCGTATACATTTAGTCATCATTTACAACGAGCAGGAGATATTTCCCTCCTCTCTCTCTCTCTCTCTCTCTCTCTCTCTCTCTCTCTCTCTCTCTCTCTCTCTCTCTCTCTCTCTCTCCATCCGTTGGGTTGTATGGTAAGTGACGAAGGGAACAGCGCATCACACATCTACAAGGTTAGGTCTTAGAAATGATAGTCAACTTGTGGAGTGAGACTGAACCAGTGCATTTTGAAAGTTCTTTTTTTGTTGGACGCTGAAAGCCAGCGACTGGGAGACGATAGATAGAAACCTCGGCGACATCAAATAAGTTCAGGGTCGTTGTTTTGATTTGTTGTGAGAGGCTCCGGCCATAACTGGTCTTCACTGTCGACGTGACTGGTGGGCGAGCCAGCCCGTGTGGACGGCAAACATATGTTCGCCTGCCCACCAGACATGTTAGAGGTAAGGTTACTTGTGTGTGTGTGTGTGTGTGTGTGTGTGTGTGTGTGTGTGAATAGAACGTAGTGGGTTTCTTTGCCCAGATTTTTACGAAAAGTATGGAGCACAGCTCCGTAATAACATCAGCAACAATCTTGTATATGTTATTGACGATTTTCATTTGAGTAGCTAAACAACATGACTTGTCATAGACAGTTACTGTTATTTATTGCATTTATTCATCTAATTACATTAAACACTGCTCACAAAAGAGCAATAGTTTAATTAGTCGTAGTTGTTTGCATTAACAAAGTTGAATTGAATTGAGTTGGCCCCGAATTTATAATAGTTTGGAATATACTTGTTTCCCAGCCTAACCATGTCATCATCTTCACATTGAAATAGTACATGATATTCATCATCCACAACATTAGCATTGCAAACGCGTCCTTGCCTACTCTCATCTCGATATCTTCCCGCAGTTACTATAAATTTATTGTTACATGCTCGTAGTTTGCCCGCTGAAATGTGTTACTCTGCGATAATTTTATAATATATTCCTCCATATCATATACGTCTTTATCCGTTGTATAATCCCTGCAAAATTCAATTACTTAACAGGTTCTTATTCCAAGTAGTTATCCATTAATCTTCTGACATTAATTCAGTCGCCTTTCTGAACCAGACATACCACAGTCATTACATAGGCTCTCTCAATACAAGCTCTCCATAATGAGGTGTCAGTACCGAGCAGGTCTACTTGCAGTCAACATTTATACATTAAGTGACGCAATTGAGTGTTTTTACCTGAAATCTTTCGCGACCAGTAGTCAAGTCAATATACACTTGGTACACATATTTCATTGGGTAGCCACCAAGTTCTCCATACACCATATCAGTGCCTATGTCTTCTGAACACATAACACATTCTCTCAAAATTTCATTTGCAATCATTCTTTCTTGTGAACACATAACACATTCTTTCAAAATTTCATTTGCAATAATTCTTATCGCCCTTTCCAACATAGTGACCCTCATATTTCTGATGCATAAATCATAACTGGTAACGCCACAGTAATAAACAGTTCAGTCTGCATATCTCCTTGGTAAATCAAGCTTTACAGCATGTACTAATTAGTGAATACATGGCTCTCAATGCTTGTCCTTTTAACAACCCCCCGCAATTCTCTTTTACGAAACCTTCCCATTGTAATGACATGATATACCAAGGTAATTGCATTCGCTTTCTGCTTCATTGTTCTCCCTACTGAACTTAGAATTATGATTATTTGTTTCAACTCTGCCGCAGCTGAACACTGCAGTTATTATTTTGCTATAGTTTACTTTTAATTCTCTGTCGCTCCATTAATTATGCGAAGCTGTCAAGGCCTGTGTAATCCCACTGCTTACTGTCACAAACTATGATTGTATCATCTGCATACATTAACACTAGTAAATTCAAATAAGACTTAACCAAATCATCACTAAGCTCTGTATGATTACAAATGTACTCAATTAATTTCTCTTTAATTATCATTAACATAAAATGCAAAGAGTAAAGGTGACAAGTTCTCACCTTGCCTCACCCCCCATGTTACTTATAAATGTATCTGACATCTGTTGGTGCAAGCCTTGCACAGGATCTAATATTACTATACATATTTTTTAGTGCATTCAATATCTTGCCACTTACATTCTCCTTCACTAACTCGTACCATACAGCTTCTCACCACATTAGATCAAATGCTTACTTGTAGTCTACAAATAAACATACAGAGAAGTTTCCTAGTTTTCCAGCAAAACAGATCGACCATACATTTAAGCATATATATATATATATATATATATATATATATATATATATATATATATATATATATGGATGGATGGATGGATGTGCTGGAAATGAGATGTTTGAGGACAATGTGTGGTGTGAGGTGGTTTGATCGAGTGAGTAACGTAAGGGTAAGAGAGATGTGTGGAAATAAAAAGAGCGTGGTTGAGAGAGCAGAAGAGGGTGTTTTGAAATGGTTTGGGCACATGGAGAGAATGAGTGAGGAAAGATTGACCAAGAGGATATATGTGTCGGAGGTGGAGGGAACGAGGAAGAGGGAGACCAAATTGGAGGTGGAAAGATGGAGTGAAAAAGATTTTGTGTGATCAGGGGCCTGAACATGCAGGAGGGTGAAAGGAGGGCAAGGAATAGAGTGAATTGGAGCGATGTGGTATACCGGGGTTGACGTGCTGTCAGTGGATTGAATCAAGGCATGTGAAGCGTCTGGGGTAAACCATGGAAAGCTGTGTAGGTATGTATATTTGCGTGTGTGGAAGTATGTATATACATGTGTATGGGGGGGGGGGGTTGGGCCATTTCTTTCGTCTGTTTCCTTGCGCTACCTCGCAAACGCGGGAGACAGCGACAAAGTATAATAAGATAATGATAGAAATAAATATATATATATATATATATATATATATATATATATATATATATATATATATATATATATATATGCTCTGAGGTGGATTATTTATATCTAAGTTCAGTTCGTGTTTCAATAATGATATGCATCACATTAGAATACTCATATACACGTTTCATTTGATACGTCAGTCAGTCCAGAGTTCCCACATACACCAGAGGAGTTTGATCCCCTTGTAATTGTTAGGTTCGCGAGAGTCAGCCTTGTTCTTATTCGGTGCCACTATGGTGCCGGTGTGCCACTGAGCTGGGATGGCACCAGTGTCAGTGATATTATTAAACAGTTTAACATATAAGGGATACAGAAGGTGTTGGGTATATTTCATATATTCATTCATTATCATGTCATTTTTCCATGGGACTTGTTATTCTATAATTTACTGATATTTCTCTTTCATCAGCTGTTATGAGGTTGTTAAGTATAGATGAGGTGTTTGTATCGTTAACCTCATGTTCAGTGTCCTCATTTCTGTTTTCATTGTCATTTCAGATATATGTTTAGAAATTACCAAGTGCAATGGAAATTTCACTGATTTTCATATGACCTTTTTTTCTTGATATTTCTCGATATGATTTTGAGTGGTTCCCTCTATTTTCTTTTTTCTAAATTTTCTAATTGACTTGGCTTTCTCTTTATTTGTAATTTTTTTGTCTATATTTTTTCTTTTTACCAATCATATTCGTGAAGTTGTCATTGTTTTTATGCAAATTTATGTTTTTGTTTAGCTTTGTGGTATTCTTTCCCAGTCTTCCATCTTCCAATACTTGTTATCACGACCTTACAGGTCACTGACCCACTCCTCCTGCCTTGTAGCTTTCCTAAAACGGTGTGTCATGGAAATGTCGTCAGGCTCAATGGTGAACCCCCTATATCACCAGTAACTTCAATCCATTTTGCTCTCAATATCTCCTCATTCTCATTGTACCTCCTTGTCAATGTCAGAAATACATAAGTTATCCCTGCGAGTAGTATATTTGTTCCAGCTCATCACACTCAAAAAATCTTTATTCAAAAGAGAGATCTTCTGTGTTTCACCTGTGTCTCATAAGTTTGTCGGTAATATCTTGAACAGCATATGAGACACTGCTGTGACCACAGCCACTGTTATTGGCTGTGTCACTTAGTGTAAAAAGATACTTTCTTAGCTATTTTGCTTATTCCCCCCCGTATTTTCTCTTCTTTTTTTTTTTTTCGCATATTCGTCAGCTCTCTTTCCACCTCCTCCCTCACTAGTTATTATCCTAAACCTGAGTCGTCTAGGGTAAGAGAAATTCTTAATGTGTTCGGCGAAGTCTAGTGTTTGTGTACGAGTCAGGGCTAGGCTGGTGCTGGAAGTGTAGTTTACCTTGTGTGTGTGTTGATGATGAATGCTATTTCCTGGGGTCACAATTTCTGGATTCAGAATGAAGTGGGTCAATACCAAGTTAAGGCCAAGTTGGGTCAAGACCCACCTGGGTTGATACCACGCTGAGATAAGATCAGGTTGGGCTAAGACTGACCTGGGTTAATACCAAGTTGGGTGAACACCGGGCTGTGCATAGCCAAATCTGGGTTATGACCCAGCTGGGTCAAGCCCAAGTTGGGCTAGACCAAGCTGGGGGTTCGAACAAGCCGAGTTAAGGACATGCTTCTGCTAAAGTTCCCTCTACTTTAGCAGTGCCCTTGTCCCGTATACCGTGACCATCGTCCGTTGTATAGCTCCCTTTCCTGGCAGTACCACAATCACATGTTTACCAAATGGCGTCCTAGCTTCGTCTCTTCGATGTATATCAACTGACTGTTATATTTCTCTTTTGTGTCTCCCCTGATGATGTGATTATTACACGAAAGTGCACTTGGGAACTTTTCGTGTTTCATTTTCCCCATGGACTCATAGGAATATCTTGATCACGCGCAAAACTGTGATCCTTTCCAGTATATATATATATATATATATATATATATATATATATATATATATATATATATATATATATATATATATATATGGAGAAGGGCTAGATCCTACTTCTGTGATGTATATACATACATGGAACGACAGAAAATTACCTTGTTTTTGTCTAATTTTTCTTCCAGAATGATGGAACCCAAGCCAGCTAACTTGGCTGAGGGGCCCCTTGCCCTAAACACCGTCTCTAGATTCGATTCCCGCCTCCAGTTCCCGTGTCGCCTGTGTACCACGGTAGACAGTACGACCCTTGAACACGACGGTGTGACCCTTGAACACGACGGTACGACCTTTGAACACGACGGCACGACCCTTGAACACGACGGTACGACCTTTGAACACGACGGTACGACCTTTGAACACGACGACACGACCCTTGAACACGACGACACGACCCTTGAAAACGGCACGACCCTTGAACACGACGGCACGACCCATGGGTATATGATGTCCTGGTCTTTTGACCTGATCTGATCCTGTGAGGAGTCGTTTCAAAGACCAGAACGTCCCACTCAAGGGATAAAATGTCGTCGGGGGTCGCACCACCGTCAAATGCCTGGTGTATCATACCCATGGGTCGTACCGTCGTATTCAAGGGTCGTATCGTCGTGTTCAAAGGTCGTACCGTCGTGTTCAAGGGTAGTATCGTCGTGTTCAAAGGTCGTACTGTCGTGTTCAAGGGTCATACCGTTGTGTTTAAGGGTCGTACCGTCGTTTTCAAGGGTCGTAACGTCGTGTTCAAGGGTTGTACCGTCGTGTTCAAAGGTCGTATCGTCGTGTTCAAGGGTCATACCGTCGTGTTCTAGGTTAGCACAGTTGTGTTCAAAGATCGTATCGTCGTTTTCCAGTGTAGTACCGTTGTGTTTAAGGGTCGCGCTGTTGTGTTTAAGGGTCGTACCGTCGTGTTCAAGGGTCGTACCGACGTGTTCAAGGGTCGTACCGTTGTGTTCAAGGGTCGTAGCGTCGTGTTCAAGTGTCGTACCCTCGTGTTCAAGTGTCGTACCGTTGTGTTCAAGTGTCGTACCCTCGTGCTCGAGGGTCGTAACGTCGTGTTCAAGTGTCGTTCCGTCGTGTTCAAGTGTCACACCGTCGTGTTCAAGGGTCCTACTGTCGTGTTCAAAGGTCGTAACGTCATGTTCAAGTGTCGTACCGTCGTGTTCAAGTGTCGCACCGTCGTGTTCAAGGGTCGTAACGTCGTGTTCAAGGGTCGTACTGTCGTGTTCAAGGGTCGTAACGTCGTGTTCAAGTGTCGCACCGTCGTGTTCAAGGGTCGTACTGTCGTGTTCAAGTGTCGTACCGTCGTGTTCAAGTATCGTACCGTCGTGTTCAAGTCCCGTATTGTGTTCAAGTATCGTACCGTCGTGTTCAAGTGTCGTAACGTCGTGTTCGAGGGTCGTAACATCGTGTTCAAGTGTCGTACCGTCGTGTTCAAGGGTCGCGCCCTCATGCTTAAAGGTCGTGACATGAGTTTTGGATGTTCAGAATTACCAGATGGCCCTTATTTAACCACAGCCTCCCTTTTCTTCCTCCTTTTTCTCCCTCCCTTTTCTCCCTCCCTTTTCTCCCTCCTTGCTCCGGTCCCAGCAGCTGTGACCCACCGGCGAGGGTGATCCAGCGCCGCTCACTTGACCCACCCTGACGGCCAGCACATCTGGAGGAGGGAGGAGGAGGAGGAGGCGGCCTTCAGTGTGCGCCAGCAGGCACTCTGGCAGCTGTGGGACAAGTTGTGCTTGGGAACTGGAACCTGAAAGGAGTCAGTGCCTACACCAGGTACCGAGAAATCTATTTATTTTATTTGTAATTACCCCAAGACCATTTTCTGTGGAAGGGTCCTGCTGTTACCCCAGGACCATTTTCTGTGGAAGGGTGCTGCTGTTACCCCAGGACCATTTTCTGTGGAAGGGTCCTGCTGTTACCCCAGGACCATTTTCTATGGAAGGGTCCTGCTGTTACCCCAGGACCATTTTCTTTGGAAGGGTCCTGCTATTAACCCAGGACCATTTTCTATGGAAGGATCCTACTGTTACCCCAGGACCATTTTCTATGGAAGAGTCCTGCTGTTACCCCAGGACCATTTTCTATGGAAGAGTCCTGCTGTTACCCCAGGACCATTTTCTATGGAAGAGTCCTACTGTTACCCCAGGACCATTTTCTATGGAAGAGTCCTGCTGTTACCCCAGGACCATTTTCTGTGGAAGAGTCCTGCTGTTACCCCAGGACCATTTTCTATGGAAGAGTCCTACTGTTACCCCAGGACCATTTTCTATGGAAGAGTCCTGCTGTTACCCCAGGACACCTTTCTAAAGATATTTTTGGAGCCCAAAGCTGCGCTATTTCCAGTAGCAGGGAAGCGTGGATTCCTTTGAAGTGAGAAGTTCTTCGGCGAGACTGCGCTCCCGGTGACCCAGCCTCGCCAGAGCAGACTTCTCAGTCGCTATTGTCACCTCCAGCAGGCGGAGTCCGGTAGCACCCATACCTACCCATCAACCACTGACAACAGAAGATTGTTCTTCTCCCTCAGTTATCAACCTACCCATCTTATGTCTACATCTGTGGCTTCCACACACACACACACACACACACACACACACACACACACACACACACACACACACACACACACACACACACACCAGCTTTAGCCAGGAACCCATTTATCGACCAGCCCCGAGAGCAGGATGAGCACCTGGGTTGCGTATAGGTCGACTGCCTCGCCCAGGATTCGAACTCATGCAGGTCCGATCCCGTGTTGACTCACGGTCAGTAACTAACCACTTCGCCACGGAATCCGGTGTGTGTGTGTGTGTGTGTGTGTGTGTGTGTGTGTGTGTGTGTGTGTGTATAAACAGTTTAGATGACAAAGACCAGAGGAGAGTAATTGCTGTCCACATATTTGGGTGCGGATCATGACCCGAATTGTATTTTGTGGCTTTACTGTTCATAAAGCGGTACGTGGAGGAGAGAGAGAGAGAGAGAGAGAGAGAGAGAGAGAGAGAGAGAGAGAGAGAGAGAGAGAGAGAGAGAGAGAGGTGCGGGTCAAGACTAGGGCCCACCACGGGCCATATACAATATGGCATTATGTTTCCATGTAGGGTTTAAGGAGGAGGGAGGAGGAGGAGGAGGAGGATCATCAGGCGTCATGGGTGAGGAGGTATTCCCAGCGAGAACATTGTGGAGACTGAGCCACTCAGACGAGGGAAGGGTTAAGACGAGTGGGAGACGTAAGACCAGACCCTCCAGCTTCATGCCCAGCAAATTAGATCTGTGATGCATCCTCTGTAGATATTGTGGCTGATCGTCAGTTTTAGGTTATGTAGGTGTAGGAAAACGGTGCTTGTATAGAGGAAAGGAGGTTGAAAACTACTATTATTTATATTTCTTTTTACTTGTAACCAAATGAATTCAAACACCAACAGACCAGTGTGTCTCAACGAGGCTGTTTGCGATGGTGGAAGAGAAGAGGAACTCGTAGATGGGTGTGGTAGATGTAGAAAGACATGTAGATATCGTTTGACTACAGGAGCAGACCAGACACCAAACGGGGAGGGCCATTTAGGTAGCCAGCGTGCTGCAAGATCGTCATCTAATCTCGATGTGAGGAAAGACATGACATTCCCGTAGAGATTTAGAAACTTCACATCTCAGTGTGATACAGTGGTTACTGAAGGTCATGAATGGTAGAACCTATCTTCAAACAAAGTTGTTGTGACCAGATGGAATCCCGAGTACAATATTGATAGTAGACAAGGTACTCAACACAAAAAAAAAAAAGGTTATTTCAGAGCTCGAATTTAATGGCCTCATTAAGAAGCTCTCTTACACTTGGTATCATTTGTGTGGATTATCATACAAGTATAGATTAGCTGGCTCCTGTCACCTGTGGGAGACGGGTGATTACCATACAAACGAAACCGCATGGGCACAAGGAACTTGTAACATTTCTAGGAAGATAGAGTAACGTCCATTCACCAGGACTTGGACATTGAGACTAGATAGAATATATATATATATATATATATATATATATATATATATATATATATATATATATATATATATATATATATATATATATATATATATGTATATATATATATATATATATATATATATATATATATATATATATAGAGAGAGAGAGAGAGAGAGAGAGAGAGAGAGAGAGAGAGAGAGAGAGAGAGAGCAGGCACATCATACGAATAAGGGCGAACCGTAGATGAGGAGGATAAAGATGGGGTAAGGGAGGGAGCAGGTCCCAGCTGGTGCACGAGGGAGTGGAAGAGTGTGAAGGGTCGCGTAAGTACCTTGGAAAAAGGTACATACTCAAATGGGGAATGTGAGCTGGTTCATTGACCAATTGTATGAGGGTCACTCATTATTGTAGATTATTGTGCAGCATCACTGTGACGAATGGCTCAACCGCTTCGTAGGGTCGACTTTTATAATCGCCGAGACCAGCAGTGTCTGCAGACGTTTATTTTGATAACACGTGTTGAAGTTATGATAGGAAGAAATTTTTGGAATGTGCCTAGTTTGCATGACGAAGGGAGTGGCTGAGACAACAGGTATTGGTGGAATTTGAACGTTGATAACATGAACCTGGTGAGGTTAGGATCCGGTGATTCTGTGGAATATTAGGAAGAACTCACATCCAGGCATATTTTGGTTTTACTTCTCTTCATAATTACCCCAGGACCAATTTCAGCGAGAGAGTTCTGGCTTTACCTCGGCATCTTTCGAAAGGCTCTTGCTGCCTCTAAGGCTGCGCTGCTTCCAGTAGCAGGGAAAGTGTGGACTCCTTTGGAGTGAGAAGTTCTTCGATGAGACTATACTTCCAGTGATGCACAGCCTCGCCAAAGGTGACTTTTCACTCGCGGTGTAACCCTGAGCAGGCGGAGTCCAGTAACACCGTTCCAGACATATGAGCCAGCAGGTTATTTACTCAGTGCAGTATAGTTGGTTGGGCCGCTTGAGAATAAGAAATGGTATAACACACTGCCTCCAGAAACTAATTAAAGACGAAGCATCAGCTAGAAGATATTCACGTTTCTAATGTCGGTGTAGATGAAGTGTAGCGAGTGTGATTGTGGTGTTACACAGACACATACCTCAGGTTAAACGTAAAGAAAATGTGTAGTCAGGATCGACCAAGGATGGGGTGTAGTCGTAGCGAAATCATCAGCAGACCGACACAGACCCATCTTGATGTTTATCTAAGAACCGAAACGATGATAGAACATCGAACATCACCTGCCCCACGCTGGTCTTGTGTCTGATCACGATGGTGGCCCGTACTGGGAACCTCACAGACGTAGTGTGTGTGTGTGTGAACTTCCTACGTCGTCAGCTGGCATTTTGAACAACCGCTTCTCCCCTGCATAAGACGACCTCTCTTGATGACTCCATCTTGAGGTTCAGGTCGTAACACTTGAGGCCAGTTGATGGTGGTGATCTCAGCGAACACCAGGACCCCCCCATCCATCATCAATGGTGCCACCACACCACCCTGACGGAACACCACACCACCCTGACGGAACACCACACCACCCTGACGGAACACCACACCACCCTGACGGAACACCACACCACCCTGACGGAACACCACACCACCCTGACGGAACACCACACCACCCTGACGGAACACCACACCACCCTGACGGAACACCACACCACACTGACGGAACACCACACCACCCTGACGGAACACCACACCACCCTGACGGAACACCACACCACCCTGACGGAACACCACACCACACTGACGGAACACCACACCACCCTGACGGAACACCACACCACACTGACGGAACACCACACCACCCTGACGGAACACCACACCACACTGACGGAACACCACACCACCCTGACGGAACACCACACCACACTGACGGAACACCACACCACACTGACGGAACACCACACCACCCTGACGGAACACCACACCACACTGACGGTACACAACACCACCCTGACGGAACACCACACCACCCTGACGGAACACCACACCACACTGACGGAACACCACACCACCCTGACGGAACACCACACCACCCTGACGGAACACCACACCACCCTGACGGAACACCACACCACACTGACGGAACACCACACCACCCTGACGGAACACCACACCACCCTGACGGAACACCACACCACCCTGACGGAACACCACACCACCCTGACGGAACACCACACCACACTGACGGAACACCACACCACCCTGACGGAACACTACACCACCCTGACGGAACACCACACCACCCTGACGGAACACCACACCACCCTGACGGAACACCACACCACCCTGACGGAACACTACACCACCCTGACGGAACACCACACCACACTGACGGAACACCACACCACCCTGACGGAACACCACACCACCCTGACGGAACACCACACCACCCTGACGGAACACCACACCATACTGACGGAACACCACACCACACTGACGGAACACCACACCACCCTGACGGAACACCACACCACCCTGACGGAACACCACACCACCCTGACGGAACACCACACCACCCTGACGGAACACCACACTGACGGAACACCACACCACACTGACGGAACACCACACCACCCTGACGGAACACTACACCACCCTGACGGAAAGACGTGTCCTCCTGCTTACCAGGGCGATGATGCTTGTGCCGGGTGTTACGACGGTGTGGTTACGACGGTCACTGCTCGTTGCGACGGCAGAGAGACTCTGTGATTTAAGGTGTAGAAGGTGGGGTGAGTATGCTGCTGGCTGGCGTGGGGGCAGCTCCAGTGTAGCGGGTATATGTAGGTGTTGTGGAGAGGAGGTGGAGTGTGTGTGTGTGTTCCTGCAAGTGGAAGTGGTGCTCGGGACGATGAGGTATGTATGTCCTCCTCCACCAGGCCTAGGTGGCTGCATAGCAGAAGGTGAGGTGGGGAAGTGGAGGTGGAGGGAGTAGCGATGGTCGAGGTGATTGTAGCGGTCTTTTAGAGTACTAGAGTACTTGATGATTGCATTGATAGTTCACCGTCAGCCAGCCTTGATAGTGCACTGTCAGCCAGCCTTGATAGTGCGCCATCAGCCAGCCTTGATAGTGCACCGTCAGCCAGCCTTGATAGTGCACCGTCAGCCAGCCTTGATAGTGCATTGTCAGCCAGCCTTGATAGTGCACCGTCAGCCAGCCTTGATAGTGCGCCATCAGCCAGCCTTGATAGTGCACCGTCAGCCAGCCTTGATAGTGCACCGTCAGCCAGCCTTGATAGTGCATTGTCAGCCAGCCTTGACGGTGCGCTGTCATCCAGCCTTGACAGTGCGCTGTCATCCAGACTTGATAGTGCACCGTCAGCCAGCCTTGATAGTGCGCCATCAGCCAGCCTTGATAGTGCACCGTCAGCCAGCCTTGATAGTGCACCGTCAGCCAGCCTTGATAGTGCATTGTCAGCCAGCCTTGATAGTGCGCTGTCATCCAGCCTTGACAGTGCGCTGTCATCCAGCCTTGATAGTGCACTGTCGGCCAGCCTTGATAGTGCACCATCAGTCAGCCTTGACAGTGCACTGTCATCCAGCCTTGACAGTGCGCTGTCATCCAGCCTTGATAGTGCACCGTCAGCCAGCCTTGATAGTGCATTGTCAGCCAGCCTTGATAGTGCACCGTCAGCCAGCCTTGATAGTGCACCGTCAGCCAGCCTTGATAGTGCACCGTCAGCCAGCCTTGATAGTGCACCGTCAGCCAGCCTTGATAGTGCGCCATCAGCCAGCCTTGATAGTGCACTGTCAGCCAGCCTTGATAGTGCACCGTCAGCCAGCCTTGATAGTGCATTGTCAGCCAGCCTTGACGGTGCGCTGTCATCCAGCCTTGACAGTGCGCTGTCATCCAGCCTTGACAGTGCGCTGTCATCCAGACTTGATAGTGCACCGTCAGCCAGCCTTGATAGTGCACCGTCAGCCAGCCTTGATAGTGCACCGTCAGCCAGCCTTGATAGTGCACCGTCAGCCAGCCTTGATAGTGCACCGTCAGCCAGCCTTGATAGTGCACCGTCAGTGTTCGCAAGAGGAATGGTGACTGTGCTGTTTCGTTCGGAGTCCCACTGCAGCAGGCGGCAGCAAGAGAAGTGGTGGGAAGGTCGGAAGAGGAGAGGCGTAGGTGGGGGCGGGGGCAGCCAAGGGCCCCGCCCTCAGGAAACACATGGTGGTTCATGGTCAGGGCGCACCAGTTTTTATGGAGGTCTGTTCGACCCGGTCATTCACAGCCTCTTGATTCATTATTATCAGCCACACGGGTGGTTATTATCAGCCACACGGGTGGTTATTATCAGCCACACGGGTGGTTATTATCAGCCACACGGGTGGTTATTATCAGCCACACGGGTGGTTATTATCAGCCACACGGGTGGTTATTATCAGCCACACGGGTGATTATTATCAGCCACACGGGTGGTTATTATCAGCCACACGGGTGATTATTATCAGCCACACGGGTGATTATTTATCAGCCACACGGGTGGTTATTATCAGCCACACGGGTGATTATTTATCAGCCACACGGGTGATTATTATCAGCCACACGGGTGATTATTTATCAGCCACACGGGTGATTATTATCAGCCACACGGGTGATTATTATCAGCCACACGGGTGATTATTTATCAGCCACACGGGTGGTTATTATCAGCCACACGGGTGATTATTATCAGCCACACGGGTGATTATTATCAGCCACACGGGTGGTTATTATCAGCCACACGGGTGATTATTATCAGCCACACGGGTGGTTATTTATCAGCCACACGGGTGGTTATTATCAGTAACGTTCGTGATTATTCTCAGCCTCGTCCGTGATGATTATCATTCTCGTTCGCGATTATTCGACGCCTAGTTCGTGATCATTCTTAGCCTCGTTTGTGGATATTCTCAGCCTCATTAACGATGATTATCAACGTAGTTCGTGATTGTTTTCATAGCCTCGTTAGTGATGATTATCATTCTCATTCGTGATTATTCTTAGCCTCGTCTGTGATTATTCCCAGCCTTGTACGTGATTACTAACAGCCTTGTACGTGATTATTCCCAGCCTCGTACGTGATTACTAACAGCCTTGTACGTGATTATTCCCAGCCTCGTACGTGATTACTAACAGCCTCGTGCGTGATTATTCCCAGCCTCGTACGTGATTACTAACAGCCTTGTACGTGATTGTTCCCAGCCTTGTACGTGATTACTAACAGCCTTGTACGTGATTGTTCCCAGCCTCGTACGTGATTACTAACAGCCTCGTGCGTGATTATTCCCAGCCTCGTACGTGATTACTAACAGCCTTGTACGTGATTATTCCCAGCCTTGTACGTGATTACTAACAGCCTTGTACGTGATTATTCCCAGCCTTGTACGTGATTACTAACAGCCTTGTACGTGATTATTCCCAGCCTTGTACGTGATTACTAACAGCCTTGTACGTGATTATTCCCAGCCTTGTACGTGATTACTAACAGCCTTGTACGTGATTATTCCCAGCCTTGTACGTGATTACTAACAGCCTTGTACGTGATTATTCCCAGCCTCGTACGTGATTACTAACAGCCTTGTACGTGATTATTCCCAGCCTCGTACGTGGTTACTAACAGCCTCGTGCGTGATTATTCCCAGCCTCGTACGTGATTACTAACAGCCTTGTACGTGATTGTTCCCAGCTATGTACGTGATTACTCCCAGCCTCGTACGTGATTATTCCCAGCCTCGTACGTGATTACTCCCAGCCTCGTACGTGATTGTTCCCAGCTATGTACGTGATTACTCCCAGCCTCGTACGTGATTATTCCCAGCCTCGTACGTGATTGTTCCCAGCTATGTACGTGATTACTCCCAGCCTCGTACGTGATTACTCCCAGCCTCGTACGTGATTATTCCCAGCCTCGTACGTGATTACTCCCAGCCTCGTACGTGATTATTCAAGCCTCGTGCGTGATTACTCCCAGCCTCGTACGTGATTATTCCCAGCCTCGTACGTGATTACTCCCAGCCTCGTACGTGATTGTTCCCAGCTATGTACGTGATTACTCCCAGCCTCGTACGTGATTATTCCCAGCCTCGTACGTGATTGTTCCCAGCTATGTACGTGATTACTCCCAGCCTCGTACGTGATTACTCCCAAGCCTCGTACGTGATTGTTCCCAGCTATGTACGTGATTACTCCCAGCCTCGTGCGTGATTACTCCCAGCCTCGTACGTGATTATTCAAGCCTCGTACGTGATTACTCCCAGCCTCGTACGTGATTACTCCCAGCCTCGTACGTGATTGTTCCCAGCTATGTACGTGATTACTCCCAGCCTCGTGCGTGATTATTCCCAGCCTCGTATATGATTGTTCCCAGCTATGTACGTGATTACTCCCAGCCTCGTACGTGATTACTCCCAGCCTCGTACGTGATTACTCCCAAGCCTCGTACGTGATTGTTCCCAGCTATGTACGTGATTACTCCCAGCCTCGTGCGTGATTACTCCCAGCCTCGTACGTGATTATTCAAGCCTCGTACGTGATTACTCCCAGCCTCGTACGTGATTACTCCCAGCCTCGTACGTGATTGTTCCCAGCTATGTACGTGATTACTCCCAGCCTCGTACGTGATTATTCCCAGCCTCGTACGTGATTATTCCCAGCCTCGTACGTGATTACTCCCAGCCTCGTACGTGATTATTCAAGCCTCATGCGTGATTACTCCCAGCCTCGTACGTGATTACTCCCAGCCTCGTACGTGATTACTCCCAGCCTTGTACGTGATTGTTCCCAGCTATGTACGTGATTACTCCCAGCCTCATGCGTGATTACTCCCAGCCTCGTACGTGATTACTCCCAAGCTTCGTACGTGATTACTCCCAGCCTCTCCACCAGGTACACCCAGCCTGGGTACCGCTTGTGACTGCCTCTCCCACGCTGCCCTGCCCTCCTACCGGCGGCAGTCAACGCCTGCTTATCCTGACTATGATTACAAGCAGCAGCTGCGGCACGTTCAACATTACACGTCTGTTGGTTTGTACTTGGTAATCACAGGAAATGATAAAAGTGTCACACTGAGACTACATTCAGTTCCACGTCTATTCGTGGCAGAGATACATAAAGGTGGAGGTATAGAACCATCCACCTGGAGTGATGATATATAGTGGTAGGGTAGATGGAGGTATAGAACCGTCCACCTGGGGTGATGATATATAGTGGTAGGTTAGATGGAGGTATAGAACCATCCACCTGGGGGGATGATATAGTGATAGGACAGGTGGAGGTATAGAACCATCCACCTGTGGTGATGATATAGTGGTAGGACAGGTGGAGGTATAGAACCATCCACCTGTGGTGATGACATAGTGGTAGGACAGGTGGAGGTATAGAACCATCCACCTGGGGGGATGATATGGTGATAGGACAGGTGGAGGTATAGAACCATCCACCTGGGGTGATGATATAGTGGTAGGGTAGATGGAGGTATAGAACCATCCACCTGGGATGATGATATAGTGGTAGGGTAGATGGAGGTATAGAACCATCCACCTGGGGTGATGATATATAGTGGTAGGGTAGATGGAGGTATAGAACCATCCACCTGGGGTGATGATATATAGTGGTAGGGTAGATGGAGGTATAGAACCATCCACCTGGGGGTGATGATATGTAGTGGTAGGACAGGTGGAGGTATAGAACCATCCACCTGGGCGTGATGATATAGTGTCGCTGGTGGGTCTGTGACTGGGTCGGAACAGTGTTGTTAACTCTAGCGTCGCTCCTCATACTACTTGTGTGTGACAATGAGGTAAATTTTTCAGTCCTCATAATCCTTCTTTGTCAGTGAGATGCTTTCTTTCAGTCCTCATAACCATAGTATGTCAGTGAGGCGAATTTCTTTGTCATCGTAGCCTTAGTGCGTCAATGAGGTGATTTTTCTCAGCCCTCATAACGCTTCTGTGTCAGTGAGTTGAATTTTCTTGCTCCCTATAACCTTTGTTTGACAGTGAGGTGATTTTTACTCGGCACTCATAACCCTTGTGTATATCCATGAGGTGATTTTTCGTTTCCCTCATAACCCTTCTGTATGAGTGAGTTCATTTTTCTTAGTCCTCCTAACCCTTGTGTTTCAGGGAGTTGAATTTTCTTGCTCCTCATAACCTTTGTATGCCAGTGAGGTGAATTTCCTCGGCCCTCATAACCCTTGCGTGTCAGTAAGGTGACTCTGTCTTCACCAAAACAATTCGATTTATTTTCATGTTTTTTCATTTGTTGCCAGTGATGGGACTTCAGAAATCAGTCTTCACACTGGCGGTACTGAGCGAACTGTAATGGCGATCGCCCTCTGTATCTTGATCAGTTTCTTTTTTTGTGCGTGTGTGTGTTTGTTCTTTATTTGGCGCCGATGATGATGATGATCACGTCGAATGCCTCTTTTTCTCCTCCCCCTCTCCACCTGTGTGAACTTTGGCACACATTCCTCAGGTGGGGCGGCTCACCCTCCCTCTCTGGCATGTCTGGTGAGGAGGAGGAGGGGTTGGGGAGCCCCCTCCTTGACTGGCGTGGTCCTCAGCCACACCCTCCACCCTTGCCAGCACTACCACACCACCACATTAGTCTCATGTCTCTAAACCATACGTCTGTCATCCACACACCACACATCTGGGACCTCTAGGACCATCTTAGTGTCTTAGAACCGTCTGGTCTCCGCCGCCCTGCTCCCTATGTCTTTGCTGTTGTCCCTCCTCCTCCACTCTAACCCAGCCGCGCCCTCACCTCACAGTCATCAGCAGCCACACGTATCTGTACCTCTGTGTGCTGATCATACGCCGGCTTGTCCCTTCACGTACCTCTGCAGTGTCTAACATCAGGGGTGAGGAGGGTATGGCTGGTGTGTATTGCCTTGGCAGGAGGGGAGAGTGAGGTGCGTGTGTGTGTGGGGGGGATGGGGGGTAATAAGTGTGTGTTTAGAGGCAGCTAATGGAGAGGGTGGGAGGGGCTGTGGTCTCGGGTCATTAAAGGGAGGCGTGAGTCGTGTGGCGGACCTTCACGACTGTGCCGGCGATGGTCTTTGAGTGAGTGATGGACGGGGAGTCATGGTGGCTGTGGCAGCGAAGGTCTTGTTGTGTGCTTCGTCCGTGCGGCGGTAGGGATGGTCCCGTGGGACGACTGGCTGCAGGCAATTACTCCCTGTGGTGCTGTGGTAGAGATGTGACGGTCTTCAGGCCAAGGTAGAGACAGCTTGTGGCCCAGCTCCTTCCCTCCGTCCATCTCATGGCGCCTCCTTCACCACCTTCCCTTGCCTAGTGTGAGGAGAGGGACCCGCAGCGGACCACGGGTCACATCAACTGATCACTACAGAAGCCCCTGTATCTACCAGCCGGTTGATACCAAGTGACATTCTCGTCTTATATCTTTGAATTTAGGCAGAACCGTCTTGGTGTGAGCGAGATATAGCCTTCGCTGATGCATAAAGTTAGCCAACGATGACATTTACCCGTGATGTCACAGTGGCGACCTAGATGTCACTGTGGCAACCTATGGAACGTGTGATGTCATCTCCATCAACTGATTTCCGATCACACCGAGGAGCGTATCCTAAGGGGGGGATGACCTTGCTCTTGATGTAGTGTATGTAGAGCGTAAAGGTCGGGAGATGGAGGGGAGAAGGTGAGGACTACATGTGTGCTTGGGTAGCCGTGTTGTCTGGGCCACAGTGGGAGGGGAGTCACACAGGATGTTGTCAAGGGAGGGACGACGAGGTTTTGAGACACAAGGACGGTGAGGGGAGGAAAGTTATCCTGGTTGAGGGAAGGGAGTTAGTGAGGGAGGATAATTTACCCGAAAATTTTGTAGCAGTTGGAAATCTATTGGAATATTTTGAGGACGTTTCGTCTTTCTTTTTTTTTTTTTACAGTAGATGGAGAGGTGGAATGTTGTGTACCAATGCTCAGAAGTAAGGAAGTTGGTAGCTCCCTGAGGCAGGCCTGTTGGGGTAGTATGGTGAGTGGACAGGCGTGCAGGACCCGGCTGGACATGGCTCAACCTTCTGTGAGGAGTAAACATGGCTGTGTAACATCTGTGTCACAGAATAACCGGTGACAGTATAACCACTGTGTACGTGCGTGCGTGCGTGTGTGTGTGTGTGTGTGTGTGTGTGTGTGTGTGTGTGTGTGTGTGTGTGTGTGTGTGTGTGTGTGTGTGTCGAGCCTCGCAATCCATTAATACTTCAAGATGTTCAACAGGCTGTAGCGTAGGCACACATAGCAAAGACTGTACTGACGGCTGAAAGATGCACTTCGAGGCCAGGTCTTCACTGAAATAAGAAAAGGATTTAAGGAGGAAGTGAAGTGAGAATAGAAGAGGAAGACGAGGAAGTAGAAAACCTCATATTTTAAAGTAAGGACAGGTGTGGTTGTTAGAAAAGACAGGAAAGAGTAGAGAATTCCAAAGCCTTGCGGTGTAGGGTTAAGAAGTAGACATCACAGCGTTCCACCCTTGAAGTGCCAACGGCCACACAGTAATCATGAGAGGCAGGAGATCGCCAAGTGTCTTTAAAGGTCTAGCTTATAGCTGGGTCACACAGACAGCTAACTCTTGCAAGGAGAAGCCAGAGTAAGGAATCTGTAAGAGAGAGAGAGAGAGAGAGAGAGAGAGAGAGAGAGAGAGAGAGAGAGAGAGAGAGAGAGAGTTACGAAGATACATCGACCAGAGAGAACGCTAAATGTGAGGAGGGGGGAACAGAGTGAACGAGGGAAGCTGAAAGAGGGAAACTTTGGAGATGAAATCTTGATGTTATACCTTGTCAGAGGATTCGATATATCATTGGCTACAACATAAGATTGTCCAAAGTTTCTCACACGTTTATAAGATAGGGTTGGGTGTCTCCTGTGGACCTCACGTTGTAAAAGCCATGTTGATAATCAAGAGAAAATTGTGGGGTCCAAGATGCTTAAAGAAACGGGAGTTGAGGAGAAGAGTTCAAAGGCAAGTTGAGGAGAGATTCTAAAGGAAATGGTAGAAGTTTGCACAAGAAAAGAGTAGTATTACAATGATCGTGTGTCGCATCTTTGGTATGGGCTGTACCGAGGCATGATAACAAGAAGAGGAATAAAGAACATCTGTTTTAAGCAAAAACGTAACAGAAGGACAAACGTGGATGATTGTACAGAAGCACACCGCTTGAAAACACGAAGGTGGATACCAGCTGCCCCATACACCTGGGAATTGTGTTCGGAGAGTTGTTTTGGGATTACATGAATAGAAATTATAAGGAGATGATGGGAATGATAAAAAGGAATAGGAGGCTGAGGAAATGTTAATGTTAGAAGAGAAAGGAGAGCCAGAGAGCGTCATAACAGAAAGACGAGGGAAAGGTCAAAACTTGCTTGAGATGCGTTTGGCTAACGACCAGAAAGACACATTAAGATATAGAAGTTATCACACTTCCCTGGATAAAGGAACGCTTCACCTTAAGGCTGACGTACCCGCAGTGACTGCGAGCAGGGATGAAAGGTTAAGGCGAGGTGGAGGAAAGAGGGGTTTTCCAGGTGTGAGGTGCCAGACCCCCGTGCATCACTGGCCTCTGAGGAGAAATAGTTGAACCACGGACTGGAGAAGAGATGGTCTTATACGAAGACGAGATGTATATGCCTCCACTCCGGTAATAGTAACCTCAAACCAGACGCTTAGCAGAGACAGAGGCATCACCAGAGCAGAGGCAGTCTGTCATTGCGCCAACACTGACGTTTGTAGGAGGAAGTGTGGTTGATAATGTTACGTGTACAAGAGTGTGGTGAGGTGGACCAGGTGGGGGTCGAGATCGCTCAGCTGCAGCGTGTAGGATTACATGTGATAGAATAGATCTACAGGACTAGGAGAGTTGGTCATGAAGACCTGAAATATGGCTAGGTTAGATGACCACTTCCCCCACATCCTCTAGTACCACACACACACACACACACACACACACACACACACACACACACACACACACACACATATATATATATATATATATATATATATATATATATATATATATATATATATATATATATATATATATATATATATATAATTCTTTATACATGATCGCCGTTTTCCACGTTTTCGAGATAGCACCAAGAACAGAGGAAGAAAGGCCGCATCCGCTCACATCCATTCTCTAGCTTTCGTGTGTAATCCAGGCCCCACAGACCTTTCCGTGGTTTAGTCCATTGACAGCATTTTGATCCCAGTATGCCACATCGTTCCATTTCACTCTATCCTGTGCACGCCTTTCACCCTCCTGCATGTTCAGGCCCCGAACACTCAAAATCTTTTTCACTCCATCCCGTCATATCCCCACACTCTTTTTATTACCACACCTCTCCCTTACACGACAAATTGTCCTAATGCATTTCATTTCCAACACATCCACTCTTCTCCACAGATCCTTATCTGTAGCCCATGCCTCGCATCCATAAGCATTGCTGGTACTACAATACCTTCCACCATAGCCATTTTTGCTCTCGCGGATAATGACCACTTTTGCACATATTCGTCCCCTCGCCTCCATATGACTCACTCCCATGGTTTCTTTTACCGCCATGTCCACTCCTTGGTGTCAAAAACACTTCATTTCCTTCCATTTTTCTCCATTCAGACTTACATCCCAACAAATTTGTCCCTCAATCCTACCAAACCTAATAACCTTGCTTTTATTCACATTTACTCTCAACATCCTCCTATGACACACTTCCAAACTCAGTCACCAGCTTCAGCAGTTTTTCCACTTGAATCTGCCATCAGTTCTGTATCATCAGCAAATAACTGACTCACTTTCCAAGCCCTATCATTCCTTATATATATATATATATATATATATATATATATATATATATATATATATATATATATATATATATATATATATTCCCTCAAAGGTCCAGTCCTCTGTTCTTAACGCTACCTCGCTAATGCGGGAAATGGCTTATAGTATGAAAGAAATATATATATATATATATATATATATATATATATATATATATATATATATATTGTAGTTATCCATAAATGGGCGGAAGGGTGGAGTAATGAAACACATGACTAAGCAAGAAACCGTTTATTTTTTAATCTCTCTCTCTCTCTCTCTCTCTCTCTCTCTCTCTCTCTCTCTCTCTCTCTCTCTCTCTCTCTCTCTCTCTCATAGGAATTTCAACACGACATTAGATAGTTATCTGCAGATATATTTATATATTTTTCCCCCCCCTTCGTGTTCTATGCTTTTGTCCATATGCATCTGTGTGTCTCCGTTTGTCTACGCCCTTGTGTATGTCTTTTTTTGTCTCCATCCTAATGTTTCTTTTATTATCGTTGGATAATTACGATATATGATAAGGTTCGTTAATCGGTATCGGATGTTGGTCCAGACTGGGTCAGTGTTACCATCAGGCGCTAAGTCTAATATTAGGATCGTAATGGGAACCAGTTAATATTTAGGTCACGGATAAAGGTCATTAGATAACACTGGCAATTTGGCTCACTAATTGCATTTCCAATGTGTTCGTTAAGTAGTTGAGTGTTTGTGGAAGTATTATCAATTACTCCAAGATATTTGCAGATTCTTACTGCGAAAAAGACTCCTTGGACGAGGCTGTATCTACGTCATTGGAAAGAAAGGAGTACTCCGCGGTCGTGGGCCCTAAAGGAGCCCACCTTACCATGCTCCTGCACGGAGAGCAGCCCAGCAACTGCAGGGAACACCCCCCCCCCCTATAAGAGAGGGTTCTTCAGATATCATAATGTGAAAACCAACCTTAACGTCACCCATGAGAACTCTTGATCACTTTACGAGAAATTGTAATCGTAATCGAGCAGTTGGATAGCGCAGAATAGCAGTCAGTATTGGCACTGCCAAATACAACGAGTCATACAGGAAAGTAGTACAACAGCGAGAGACAGTAATATTCCAGCGTCGTGTGTACCTAAAGCAGAAACTATATACTCACCCGAGCCATTACTTACTTAAATAAGTATGGTATTGTTAGCATCTGCGAATTCTTGGCGATAGATTGCAACAGCATTAGACAACTCAGATGTCTATGTTTATCTTACACTGTATTTGATTCAGTATGAGACATCGTATCCAGTATATGATATGTCAGAAAACATATTTCTCTGTCGTTGTTTTCTTGTGAGTGTACTCACGTGGGTAGATGTATGAGGGGAAAGTAACGGGAGAACCAGCGAGTCTGTGTTATGATGATCGTACGTTAGTAGAGAAAGTGGGGAATTATGTGGCACGCTATTACCTTCCGTCAATTTCGACGATATATATACAGTTATATATTTCCACATATCGTGTGGTACTGTAGCGTCCTGTATCTCGACATATCTTAGACGGCAGTGCTCTGTATCTCTGTAGATCATAGGATATCAGGGTGTTCCGTGTCTCCGCAAGCCCTATGGACATGAATTACACAGGTAACAAAACGTTTTGGACATTCAACATTTTACATCCAGCGGTGTGTATGTTAACGACCCATACCCAGGAGGCATTGACCCTCATGTTGAAATACAATAACAAGTCACTGATTATGTGACAGCCTAGGAGCCCCCTGAGAGCGGATGGGGGCGGAGGGGGTTCAAGATGGAGGGTGTGTGCGTGTATGTGTGTGTAGGCACTTTCACTGGCGGGTGCAGGAGCAGCGGCGGCATACGTGCATCCCACCACACGCCTCACTCAGCACTGCCTCTCGGCTGCTTGGCGCGTCCTGTGACATCACCTCCTCCCCGCTAGTTGGGTCGGTTCCCCCACCCCCCCTCTCCCACAAGAGCTGAAGGCAAAGGACTCTATAAACACCAATTACTGGAGAGGATAACAATAACCCCCTTGTGAATATATATTCATATAAACACTTCCCAGGATCGACAAAGTTCATCCTGTGTCATTAACGTGTCTCTCCCACGTATAAGACTGTGGCTTTAAGACACTTCGTCTGTTCTCCAGCGGACTCTGACCTCGTCATGGACCATCCTTGATTACGTTCTTTGTCATTCGTCCTTCCACTGTTATCCCAGAGGAACTCATTCATTTCTATTCATTTCTTATATAGGATACTTGTCAATAGCGTTCACCTATGACTAAAGATAATCTTTTTTATATAGACACTGCAAAGCGACCATAAGCCTCTCACGGTTGCATATATTCCTGATACCCATCTGTGACGACCACCAACCAGTTCATTGCAATTACCTGTACGGAGCGGTTACATCTATAGCTGTTGACTCGTTTGTAGAGAGGCCGTAAAAGAGAGAGAGATTATTATTCGTATTGGTTATAGTGGCATTTTGATGAAGCTTTTAACGTAGTGGTGTACACAAGTCTGGTAGGTGTAGTCGGCAGCGTTACGCAGGTTCAGAGGTAAAGCGTGATGCACTACACACACACACATACACCGGGGGCCGACGCGTCGCGTACTCCGCCGTCAGAAGATCCTGCACGCAGAGATGGCCGCCCGTCGGTGGATGCTGATGCGCTCTGGGTCGGGCGCCCGGCTGCCGGCTGGGGAGAATCAAGGGAACAAGTTCGATAAGATCGTCAGTGAAGGATATAATAAAGGAGGGCCTGTCAGTTGAGGCTAACCCCCCCCCCCCCCGTGCTTGACCTCTTGACACATGTATGTGTAAATAGGCCAGTCACACACACACACACACACACACACACACACACACACACACACACACACACACACAGGCCTGCTGGCCCTGACCGAGCGAGAACTTGGGTCAATAAGCTAACCAGACACTGAGGTGACTGAGAACTTTTTCTTCTTATCCTTGTGAGGAATGAAAGTTGTGCCTCCAGCCACCCGCTCCACTGCTTCCACTCCATATATATATATATATATATATATATATATATATATATATATATATATATATATATATATATATATATATATATCCCTGGGGATAGGGGAGAAAGAATACTTCCCACGTATTCCCTGCGTGTCGTAGAAGGCGACTAAAAGGGGAGGGAGCGGGGGGCTGGAAATCCTCCCCTCTCGTTTTTTTTTTTAATTTTCCAAAAGAAGGAACAGAGAATTGGGCCAGGTGAGGGTATTCCCTCAAGGCCCAGTCCTCTGTTCTTAACGCTACCTCGCTAATGCGGGAAATGGCGAATAGTTTGAAAGAAAAGAAAGAATATATATATATATATATATATATATATATATATATATATATATATATATATATATATATCATACATATTCGCCATTTCCCGCTTTAGCGAGGTAGCATTAAGAACAGAGGACTGAGCTTTAAAGGGAATATCCTCAATTGGTCCCCTTCTCTGTTCCTTTTTTTGGAAAATCAAAAACGGGAGGGGAGGATTTCCACCCCCTCCCCCCCCCGCTAACTCCCCTTTCAGTCGCCTTTTACGACATGCAGGGAATGCGTGGGACGTATATTTTCCAGGTTTGTTCGCGGTTTCTTGCGTTAGTGAGGTAGCGCCAGGAACGGTTGAAGAAAGGCTGCGCGCTTTCACACTGTCACTAGTTGTCATGTGTAATACACGGAAACCACAGCTCCCTATCCACAACCAGGCCCATAAACCATTCCACGTTACCTTCCGTTCATGCCATATTCCCTGATTCAGTCTGTTCACAGCACGTCGATCACTATATACCATATCTTTCCAATTCAGTCTATCCTATGCACGCCTCACACCCTCCTGCATTGCTCAGGCTCCGAGCACTCAAAGCACCTTTCACTCCATCCTTCATCTTCCTCCTTATGTGTGTGTTTGTGTGTGTGTATGTGTGTGTGTGTGTGTGTGTGTGTGTGTGTGTGTGTGTGTGTGTGTGTGTGTGCGTGTGTGTGTGTGTGTGTGAAATGTATAAGGTTTTGCTGTCTTGTTCTACGTTAAATGTTATCTTAATCCCGAACTTAAGAAATTTAATAGCTGTTGATATAATCAGCTTCATTATTGTTGACATTAAAGATAAGCATCGCAAGAAGATAACGTTAGGATTTATTTATAAACCCTAAAGTACAGACACCAGAGGTAGACGAATGACTTGATGATCAAGTGGCTGAAATTTGCGATGAACAAAATTCCACCATAATGGGAGACTTTGACGCACCAGTATCTTAGAGGGGAGAATCCCTCGCCAGTAGCACGCGTCGTGAGCTCTACCTAAATTTGCTTGATAGTTCACAGTTAACTGAGGAATGTACTCGCGATGAAAACACATTACCTTTACTTCTAATGAGGATCTTAGTTACATATGAGGATTTGGTGCTTACTGTTGAAGTGGGAGAAAGGCTTGGTACAAATGATCACTGGCAAATCACTTTTGAGTTGAATTTCAACGTAGCCTGTGATGCTGGTCATCACAAAGGTCGCAAAAAATACCAGATTTTAGACATGCAAATTTTAATGGTCATCGCATAGCTCGTGACAGGCAAAATTGGGACGATATCGTTTATGAAAACGATATGAACATAGATTGGAAAGATTCAGTGATACTTTCAAAGTAGTGGGGTAGTGCCATTGCGTATAAAACGGTCTTGCTCGAAACAAGTCCTAAGTGGTGGAGGGATAACATAAAGAAGTACTTATTGTCTAAGAGAGTAACACATTAGAAACTCAAAAGGATAAATAATCAACATGACGGAGTGGATTGCCTGAATTTGCGTAGGGAAACTAAGAGACATACGTCACTATGAAGCGTATATTGCTGAAAATAGCAAAAGCCACCGTAAATAGTTTCATAGTTATCTTTGAAGTAAGAGAGTCAATACTTAATAAGTTGGGTCATTGATTACAGAAAATGGTAACTTGATTCAAGAGATAGAAGCCACCCACACACACGTATATACATAAACGCCCACACACGCACGTGTACATATATATACTTTTAACGTATGCATACATATACATATATAGACATATACATATATGCACATGTACATATCCTCACTTGCTGCCTTCATCCATTTCCGTCGCCAGATATATATGATCCAAGGGCACCAGAGCTTGGCCTTAGAGTGCCAACAAAGGCCACCTTTGAAGGTTCAGACTTACTACAGCCTTATAGTACTCAATCGTCTCAGAAGTGACCGCGCATTTCAGTTCTTCAACATTTGGTCTCGAAGGCCACATCATAACCAGCTGAGGCCGTTTCCACGTAAAACTTGTTTATATATATATATATATATATATATATATATATATATATATATATATATATATATATATATATATATATATATAAAAGAATTATATTATCCCCGTGCATCGCCGGATGACCCAGCTGGTACTAAACATTTTCAGGTGTTCGTACTTTACTACGTTACTCTTTTAAGGGTGAACCGTAGCACTTGGACGCCCCAAATTTAGTATATTGATACATTAGAATATGAAAGGCATTTGAAGGGCACGATTGACCACTTTTCAACAATTCGTGATGTGTTGGGTGAAATGCGGGTTGGGAATACCATAGAATGTCCCCGAGGACAACAACTGTCACCTGAATTCAAATAGCAACAGACTACTGGGGCCTAACGAGTCTGTTTGTGATGGTGGAAGAGAACGGAAACCCCTGGATTGATGTGGGAGGAGGAGAGAAACATACAGAGTTTTCGTAGAGGAAGACCTGTAAACTTATCGTGTGGCCAACGAGGTACAAATGATGACCCAAAGTAACTTTTATGATATGCTTGGGGAAGGCCTAGGGAGGACTTTGTGAAGAAGACTTGGGTAGAACTCTGGGAGGACCTGAGGGAGACATGAGGATGCGCTGAGGAGGATGTGTGGAGGACCTAGGGAAGAGTTGAGGAAGACCCGAGAAGGTGTTGCTGTAGACTTGGGGACGACCTGTTTGTATGATGTGTGTTGCTATTTCACGACCAAACTTATGTACCTGACACAATCACACACGCACACACACACACACACACACACACACACACACACACACACACACACACACACACACACACACACACACACACACACATTTCGCCAACGAAGGACCAAGGCAAAATATGAGGCAGGTAGGGTTGATAGGGAGGAGAAGTGCCACCGTCCAAGTAGACAGCCTGGTGTCAGGATAACCCCGACCCTCCTCACGTAAGCCTTACAGTCTATTCCTTGGTTATCTTGACTGCTTCACATGCCCTGCTGGCTCTGCATACTGACGGCACTTCGTCCCTCATATAGCACATCGATCCAGTTCATATTATCCTATCTCGCCTTCCAGAATGTTTAGGCCCTGATACTCCATTCTTCCGTCCCCTTGGCTCTCCCCGACTCCCCTCTCCCCCTTTCCTTTTCCTCTTTCCTCCTCCCTCCATTTCAGAGTCCCTTTAACTCAGTCTTTAAAGCCTGACCCATCATCTCCACACATAGGAACCATTCAGGTGTATGATGTCGAGTCTCCGCACACAAGTACACACGAACACACGGATGGCAGAGACGGTCAACCATAGGAGTTGCAAGACAGTGAGTGGGCTGGGTGGGACATTCTGGATGAGGGTCAGCCGTAGCAATCACCTTGTTTGCTGTATATCTTAAGGACAAGGTCGCATAGACACCCATTGTGTCGCAGGAAAACGTATCAGACGAAGAATCAAGAATATAACGTATTCATCCGTCGGTATCAGAACTTTCTCTATACATATGGAGAGGAATTGTGCAGAGAAGTATTGACAGTGCCAAGATAAGTATCAAAAGTGCCCATAAACGTGTTAACCGTGCATAGAAAGGTATTAACTGTGCCCAGAAAAGTATTAATAGTACAGACGCAAAATAGAGAGCGTCTGGTGAGTGTGGTCACCCCATCTGGGTAGGCAGGTACAGCTGGATGTGAAGTTGAGGTGCTCCTGACGTGAGGGGAGTGAGCAGTCTGTGAGATGTGAGAGCAGCAGTAGACTTGTGCACAGTAGAGAAAAGAGGGACAAAGAAACATATGATTACACCCTATAAGTTTCTATTAGATATGACGTTGTCAATGCTGATCAGCTTTATATATATATATATATATATATATATATATATATATATATATATATATATATATATATATATATATATATATATATATATATATATATCCCTGGGGATAGGGGAGAAAGAATACTTCCCACGTATTCCCTGCGTGTCGTAGAAGGCGACTAAAAGGGAAGGGAGCGGGGGGCTGGAAATCCTCCCCTCTCGTTTTTTTTTTTTTTTAATTTTCCAAAAGAAGGAACAGAGAAGAGGTCCAGGTGAGGATATTCCCTCAAAGGCCCAGTCCTCTGTTCTTAACGCTACCTCGCTATCGCGGGAAATAGCGAATAGTATGAAAAAAAAAAAAAAAATATAAAAATATATATATATATATATATATATATATATATATATATATATATATATATTTTTTTTTTTTTTTTTTTTTTTTTTTTTCAAACTATTCGCCATTTCCCGCCTTAGCGAGGTAGCGTTAAGAACAGAGAACTGGGCCACTGAGGGAATATCCTCACCTGGCCCCCTTCTCTGTTCCTTCTTTTGGAAAATTAAAAAAAATTGAGAGGGGAGGATTTCCAGCCCCCCGCTCCCTCCCCTTTTAGTCGCCTTCTACGACACGCAGGGAATACGTGGGAAGTATTCTTTCTCCCCTATCCCCAGGGATAATATATATATATATATATATATATATATATATATATATATATATATATATATATATATATATTTTCCATTGAGTCCACGGGGAAAATGAAACACGGTAAGTTCCCAAGTGCACTATCGTGTAATAATCACATCATCAGGGAAGACACAAGAGATAATTATAACAGTCATTTGATATACAACGAAGAGACGTAGCTAGGACGCCATTTGGTAAACATGCGATTGTCCAAGACAGACAATGAGCGTATCATAAACTTATAATGTGGACAAAAAGGCGATTTGCTTACAAATTTTATCAACAATAATGTTTTCCAATTTGTATGGACCACTGATATTAAGATTATAATTCTTTGTGTATTTGATGATAGAAGATTCAGTGATTTTTCTCGTGGTAATGAAGTTAGAGTTAATAACTGAGATGATATTACTCCAGTCAATACAATGAATTTGCCAATCCTCAGGCACCTCATCATGATCTATACATACATAGAAAATCATAAGAAATCAATCAACAACACAGTCACCTGCTTTCAGAACAAATCAACTGAGATACCATCCAATCCAACGGCCTTGCCACATTCCATCTTACGCAAGTCTTTCACCACCTTTTCTCTCTTCACTAAACCAATTTCACTGACTCTCACTTCACATACCACCCCGACCCAGACACCCTACATTCGACAGTCCTTCAAAATACTCCCCCTATTTCCTCACTTCATATATATATATATATATATATATATATATATATATATATATATATATATATATATATATATATATATATATATATATATAAATATATATATATATATATATATATATATATATATATATATATATATATATATATATATATATATATATTTACCAAATGGCGTCCTAGCTACACGTCTCTTCGTTGTATATCAACTGACTTATATTTCTCTCTTGTGTCTCCCCTGATCATGTGATTATTTCACGAAAGTGTGTGTGTGTGTGTGTGTGTGTGTGTGTGTGTACACTAAGGGATTGAACATGTGAGATCTTTTCACAAAAGAAACTGGAAACTGATGCAGTGAGCCACCCTTTCGTCTTTTCCACGCTGTATATACCGTCACTGGGACAGATAACGGATACAGCCAAGCCTGTTCACCATACACTGCCAAGCACAACATGTCTGCCGTGTTAACAGTGTCGTGAGCCATCCCTAGGAGCCGGCCCAGAGACCTTCCTGCAGTAGGCCGACTGCTTGCCCCTGGTATGGACGAGGTCTTGATCCGGGCGGGTCATTACCTTGCGATGGGAATTATGCGCTCAAGAAATGTCATCAGGAAGCTGGCCAGCAGGAGGAGGAGGAGGGTGTGTGTGTGTGTGTGTGGCTACAGTTGGCGACCTTGAGAGTCGTACAGAAGAGAGGCGTCGCCGCTCACCGTCTCAGGAAGTTGTTCGCACGAGGAGGAAGGTGCAACAACCCAGATTCGCGTCCTCGGGGGTATAGTATCGCGTCCTTGAGGTAAAGTTACGGGCAGGATCTTATGGGGAGGGGGGTGTCGGGGGAGGCTGGGGGCTGGGGGCTGGTTGGTTGGTGTCCTCCAGGGAGACGACGGTGTGGAAGCAGGTGAGTGTGTGGCGCGGGGGTCCTGTAGGATGTTCCCACATGAGAACAGGTACCACTTGGTCGACTGAGTTTATCTGAGGGGGCGTTCCTTTGATGTCCCCAGGGTTAAGTTGACGTCCCCCAGGTTAGGCTGGCGGGTCCCTGGCGTGAGGGCGTCCTTGGGGAGGTTGGTGTCCTCGGCGGGTTTGACAGTATCGGGGTTGAGGGACCTGAGGGTCGGCACTAGCGCTTGTCATAGGTGTGCTGGGCCGGGCCAGGCACACTTCTCCCGCGCCACCAGTGCCAGACGCTACTGCACCGCTCCTCCGCTCCACACACACACACACACACCCAACGTCCGTCACTCCTCAGAACCCATTCTTTACACGAGAAAACTTCTCCCAAGAGGTACAACCTTTTGTGATCTTACAGCTTCTCTGGAAGTTGTCGTTTGACTGTGAACTGTCGTCGGATGATTTAGAGAAAAGGTCATCACTGAAGACCCAACGTGTAATGTCGCATCGCTAATCTGGAAGTCAGTGACACAGAACTTATGTGACAGAGACAGTAGTCAAGCCCGGAAAATACTAGTTCTTGAAGTGAAGTTTGTGTACGTTAGCGTTGGCTACAGCTGTGCTGGAAAACCTGGACGAACAGAAGAGAGGGAAAGTGGTGTATGTGTGAGATGTGTGATGCTGGAGACTAGGGCAGACGCGGCACGCACCCCTCCACGCACACACACACACACACACTCACAGGTCGAACCTCTCCTGCTTTGACTTCGACGGCACCTTCGTCAGGTGTCCCCTTGTGTAAAGACAGAACTCGCTCTTTTTTTTTTCTTAAGACCCAAGTGCACCAAGGATTTTGCTATGGAAAAGAAGACTTTTCAAAATCCGTATATTATCATGTCTTAGCTTCAGTGCTACGATAGATATTTTTTCATAATTAGAACAGTTTTTTTTTAGATGAACTTTAGCACAAGTACCACGCAGGTTTGAAGACCTTATGGTGAACTATTGATGTGACTGATAATAGGAGTGCGACACTATCTATAAAACAATTGTTTTTCAGCCATGGTCTGAAACTTGAGAGTACTGAGTGCAGCAAGATACATCCTCGAGGAGGAGGGAACTATGAAAGACATTAGACACTCAGACGTTGATAGGGAGCAGCTTGATACAATGTGTAGCTCATACACCACGGGCAACCCAGGGGGGGAAAGGAAGAGTAGAAGTGAAGCCGCGGCACACAAGAGGGAAAGTTGCCCAGACGGCGAAAGTTCACATCAGCGCGGACTGTTTGCTCGAACGGCGAGGGAGGGTGGGGTGCGGTGTGGTGTTGGTAGGGAGAGGGAGGCAGTGTTTGTGAATGAAGATGGGAGGGAAAGGCGCGAGGATAACTGGACGGGAAGTACAGGCAGGTAGGGCTAGGAGGGAGGGAGGGAGGCAATAGGACAAGGACATAAGAGGAAGCGTTGACCTTGATATTGTGCGAAGTGGGTCGCGTGGTTGGTGTGTGTGTGTATGTTTGTGTGTGTGATGGGACCGGGGACTTGTGGTCATGGAGCATGATGTGATGAACGATGAAGAGAGAGAGAGTTGAGGTTACAGGTTATGGGAAAAAAAGCAGAGAACAGTTGTAATGGATGGGGGTGGGGGGGGATAGAGGTATACATGGTGGGGTGAGGAGAGAGCTGGTAGATGTTATATGATGATGAACAATGAAGGAGAACGAATGGAACAGATGATAATTACTCCAGGATGTTCTATTTACAAGTGGGAGACTCGGGGAGTGACTTCATACGACATTGTACCGCCGGGAGGAAGAGTGAGGAAAGATCAGATAAAAGAGAGGAAAGACCCGGAAAGCATAACACGACGTTAAGAAACAGAGGAAGAACAAAAAGTGTTATGAAAAAAAACGTTGAGGAGGAGGAGGAGGAAGGGAAAAAGTTCTTCGGTCCTGAAACATGTGAGAGGGTAATGTTTTGTGATGTGAGAAGCTCGACATGAGAAGTCCGTCCCCTTGTCATTCACTGAGAAAGTTTGGGAAGGATCAGTTGTTATTTAGAGAGCGTGGGAGATGCGGTCCCCTGAAGGAGAGAGAGAGAGAGAGAGAGAGAGAGAGAGAGAGAGAGAGAGAGAGAGAGAGAGAGAGAGAGAGATATTAGTGATAGTCAGGCGGTGTGGGTGAGGCAGAGGAGCCGTACGGATCACGAGTGAGAGTGAAAGATAGTAACAGGAGGTGCGACGCCTTGCGGCGCCCTTCTTGCCTACCGTTAAAACCGTTATTAACGGCTCACCGCCGGCGCTCTCACTGGTAGACGGGAGGAGGAGGAGGAGGTGTGGGGAAGGGTGGGGGGGGGGGGGGGGTATGATCCGCCGTGAGGCATGTGCGGTACCCAGACCAGTCCAGAGTATGGGGGAGCGGGTGCCTGGTAGGGTTCTCCTGCTGGGGGAGTATCTGTCACTGGCACGCTGAAGGGGTTGTTGGCTTCTTGGGGTCTCCCAGACAAGCTTGCCTTTAGGTTAGGGGTCGCGTAGGCCACAGTTAATGCTATACCATTTTGGGACAGCGGGAGATGAATGTTGCGTCGGTTAAGCTCGCGTGGACGATCGACCTTACTGTAGCGTTGCCTCTCGTGTCTGTGTAATGACGAATGCCTCGCCTGGTGACCACTTCACCACGTTAGGTGTGTGAGGAATTCTTTGAAGAACGAGGCGGTCAGAAAAGTGGATGAGGGATGAGAGAGAGGGGAAAAAGAATGGAGGGGAATTAAATGAATGAGGAAGGAGGAGGAGGAGGGGGGGGGGGGAAGGAGACACGTGGAAGAGAAACATGAGGTGAGGGATGGAAACTAGGCCATCCAGAGAGGAGGGTGGTGTCGGGGGAGGGTGGGAGGATCAGTGGTAAACAAGCCGAACATGATCGAAAGTATAAGATGGGGGTCAGTCGGGCGGGTCATCAGGAGAGATCGAAAGTTGAGGAGCTGTACAGTTGTGTTGGTTCCCGTGTGCGGTGTACAGCAAGGGTGGCTAGTGTGCCCGTGTGTGCTGTACCGCATTGTACACCAGTGTTGGTTAGTGTGCACAGCAAGGGTGGCTAGTGTGCCCGTGTGTGCTGTACCGCATTGTACACCAGTGTTGGTTAGTGTGCACAGCAAGGGTGGCTAGTGTGCCCGTGTGTGCTGTACCGCATTGTACACCAGTGTTGGTTAGTGTGCACAGCAAGGGTGGCTGGTGTGCCGTGTGTGCTGTACCGCATTGTACACCAGTGTTGGTTAGTGTGTACAGCAAGGGTGGCTAGTGTGCTGTACCACGTTGTATAGCAGTGTTGGTTAGTGTGCACAGCAAGGGTGGCTAGTGTGCTGTACCACGTTGTATAGCAGTGTTGGTTAGTGTGTACAGCAGGGGTGGCTAGTGTGCTGTACCACGTTGTATAGCAGTGTTGGTTAGTGTGTACAGCAGGGGTGGCTAGTGTGCTGTACCACGTTGTATAGCAGTGTTGGTTAGTGTGTACAGCAAGGGGTGGCTAGTGTGCTGTGTGCTGTACTACGTTGTATAGCAGTGTTGGTTAGTGTGCACAGCAGGGGTGGCTAGTGTGCTGTTATCGAGGCCCGCTTGCATGAGGTTACACCGCGAGTGAAAAGTCACCTTTGATCAAGGCTATAGCATTGGAAGTACAGTCTTCTCAAAAAACCTCTCACTTCAAAGGAGTCTACGTTTCCTTGCTACTGAAGTAGCGCAGCTCCGGGCTGCAGGAGCTTGGATTTTTCTCTAAAAAGAAAAGGTCTTGGGTAACACCAGGACTCTTTTCATAGACCTTGGTCCTGTGGTGATTATAGATCTATGATGATCATCATTGTTATACCACCTCAGGGCCTCCTGTCTGGGGGCTCCTGAAACTGAAGGCTGCCCAGCACTCTGAAGTCAGAGTTTCATTAACGAGACTGTCCTCTGCTTCAGCTGACGATGGTACCACTTCGCTGAAGGTGACTTTTCACTCACGGCCTAACCTTAAGCAGACAAAGTGCCATGATATATATATATATATATATATATATATATATATATATATATATATATATATATATATATATATATATATATATAATGCATGTGTAAGTGTTTTATGACAACTACACTTGTCTTAGTATCACACACGATTGACTGTGGGTTTATGTGTCTTGTGTGTGAGGTCGGTCGGTCGGTCGGGTACTGTACAAGAAAGTGAAACTTCTGCCGCCGCCACCTGCTGCTGCTGGACTCCTCCCTCCCTCCCACCCACCTCACCCCACGCGGTGTAGCTTCACACACCCACCTCCCCCACGCCACCTCCCTGGCACCACCCCACCCTGCCGAAGGTGTGCATGCATATCCTCCTCCTCCTCCTCCTCCTCCTCCTCCTCCCAGTCCCTCCCATCCCCTCCACCGCCTTTCTTCTTGGCCCCAGCAGTAGGCGGGAGGGTTGGAGGGTGTCCATAGCGAGCCCCCGTGCCTGTGTTCCTGCATAACCTTAACCATTGATGATGATCGGTGCGTCCCTCACCATCCTTATATATCACGTTGTTTTTTTTTCAGTTACGTCCACAGAGAGTGAGTGTTAAGCGGTGTGTGTATGTATATACTCAGGAACTATAGTATACGTGTAAACTCACCCGTGCTGCAGAAGTAAACTACAGCCTTCAGTGAACTTAACATAAAGTAAACTTTTAATCAAAACGGAGAATTTAACCTTGAGGTTGGCCTGGCCACCAACCAACCCAACCTCTCTCTCTCTATATACCGCCTCCAGTGAACGCCAACCACACCGCGGAACAGGACCAATTTCTCGCGTACAAATATTCACACAAGTGAACGGGGGAAAAGTGCAAAACCAGTGGGAAAGGAAGGGGAAAAAAATAGTAATAGATAAATAGATAGATATTTAAGAGAGAGAAAACAAAGTGTGAATTTTGAAGTACGAGGGTTGGCATGTGTGTTCCCAGCTACCCCTCACGGTGAAGACTCTCGGCTCCAGGTTATGACACTGTGAGCCAGATGTGCCCGCAGGACAACAACACAGCGACAGCTGCCTCACCAGCTACCAAGATGATGCGAAAGGATTCAAAGTAAGTGACTGGAATCTGTAACATTTTCTTTTACATACACAGCCTTTGTCTTGATATATATATATATATATATATATATATATATATATATATATATATATATATATATATATATATATATATATATATATACACACACACACAGACATCGAAAGAGAAGAGAAGGGACGCCACCAGATGTTGGATATACCGACGTGTATGGAGTTGCTGGTGTATGGTGAGACAACATGAGCAGCCCCTCCATGCGTGACCATCTCGGTGGTGATGGTATTCTTGTGGTACTGGTACACACGAGCCTGACTTGTGGCCAGCCTGGCCCTGTACTGGTACACACGAGCCTGACTTGTGGCCAGCGTGGCCCTGTACTGGTACACACGAGCCTGACGAGGCCTACGTGGCCCCGCACTGGGGAGGATCCATAGATAGGGCCAGTGGCCAGAGGCCATCACCAGGCTGTGGACTGGTGAGTAGCCAGCTACCAGCAGGCTGTGGACTGGTGAGTAGCCAGCCACCACCATGCTGTGGACTGGTGAGTAGCCAGCCACCACCAGGCTGTGGACTGGTGTGTAACCAGCCACTACCAGGCTGTTGACTGGTGAGTAGCCAGCTATCACAAGGCTGTGGACTGGTGAGTAGCCAGCCACCACCAGGCTGTGGACTGGTGTGTAACCAGCCACCACCAGGCTGTGGACTGGTGAGTAGCCAGCCACCACCACGCTGTGGACTGGTGAGTAGCCAGCTATCACAAGGCTGTGGACTGGTGAGTAGCCAGCCACCACCATGCTGTGGACTGGCAAGTACTCCCCTCCAGGCCATAAGGTTCGCCACGAAGCCTTGGATTTCAGAGATTACAGGAGTCCATTTAAGAAATTTTCATCATTTGTAAAATGTTTCGGAAGGACAGTATCACGGCAGATTATCTGTACGCCACTTGATATCATCATAAATCTTAATTAGTCTTCTAGGTGCAGTGGAGGTCATGATAATGCAACTGCTTTATGTGCTTTGTTTCAACTGCTTTCTTTGCCTTATGATAGATCTTGCAGGCGAAAGGAAAAGAGCCATGAGGCGGTGAGTAGCGCGTCTGAGGCGGTGAGTTGTGTGTTTCCGCTTTAATGCTTCGATGAACTGCCCTCCGTTGTACTTTCCTATCCGGCAGGGACTTCCCTTGGTGGGGTTGAGTTCTGCAGGTGTCTAGTGTAAGGGAATGAAATCTCCCGTGGCACTTTGTCTTGCGGGGAGTTCTATGGTGGCGAATCCCCCAGTTACCTTGGGTTAGATTAGCGACTTTTCTTCTGGTAAATCGCCCTCTGGTGAGTTCTCCAGATGCCCCAGTGTGTGGTGGTGAATTCTACGGCGGTAAATCGTCCAGTAACAAAGTCTCCGTTGAGAATGGCTGGCGTCCGCTAACTCTGAGTGAGAAGGTGAACCAGGCTAGTAGCAGCGTGGGAGGAGGCGGGTGGTTGGCAGCCCAGGAGGGTTTGTGTGTGTGGGAGTGGTTAGGTGGTGGTCTGTCTGATACTGTTCTTACACTCTGGTATATTAAAACAAAGATGTGTATAACGCTGGAGACAACAAGCTACAGATAAGAACTTAGATACGATTTTGTCTCGCCGACACAATACACACTGCAGGAATGTGTGTCAGTGAAAAGAGTAACGGAGGCTTCGGGGTATCGGGGCCCAAACATTCAAGGCTGCAAGTAACGTCCTTTAGGATTTTTTACATACGCTTTTATGAAGGAGTTTCAAAAGCTTATAATGTAGTAAGGATCTTTTTGTATCAAGTTTCTATTTTTCCTTTTTTTTTCGATATTACGATCTGTACGCTGTTCAAAGCTTGGATGTTATAAATACTCGTGGAGATGTCTTCGTGTCTCGATGAAGATAGTCAGCTAAAGACGCACAACAGACTAGTGACTCACACGGGCATGATTCACAAGACTTGTGTACAGTAAATGGCAGGACGTTTTGCATCCAGAGACACACCTTTGTTGAGGAATCACTTGTTAGAATTACTTTACCTCAGAAGCAGTGTTTTTCTTTTATCATCACGGGATGTTTTAAGTTACGCTTGATTCCAGCCAGTTCACTTGACTGCAGATGGGAAGTAGAATGTCTTATGTTCCTGTGTACAACAGCTGTATGTCACGGGCCACTGGACGAGACCTTTTGCCTCAGTAATTGGCATCTACAGAGTGGCGATAGTGGTGTGTGTGTGTGTGTGTCCCCGTCCTCCACCGGACGCCACATACCTCGATTGACCCAGATCCGGATGCCTCTGGTTAATCCGGAGTGGTCCAGCATCTTCCCTACGATAAAATCCCGGGCCTCACGTACGTGTGTAGCGAGGGAAGCTGGCAGCATTATGCGGTGAGCAGCGACCGATATTGTTATGACTGTCGCAACGGTGAGCGGCCAGCAGGGGGGAGGAGGGTAAGGTCGCCTCCGTGGTGACAAGGTTGATCGTCGGCCGCTCGCTCGCAGCTGCGTGACGCAACGGTGGCAAAATGGGGGGAGGAGGACAGGACGTTTGAAGCCAAGCGTGGTCTTACCTGACGGTGTACTGTTGCGGGCAAGAACATGTGATTATACAGATGAGAGGCAAATGATCACCCTCACAGTGGCATCAGAGGGATGTGTAATTACGGTGCTGAGGTGATTCACGGTCGGTGAGGCGCGTTGATGGTGGCTTATTATAGAATGGGTGAGACTCACGTGTCGGGTGCCTGGCGATGACCTTCTGGGACGTTTAAGCAGCTTGGTCGCTCCTGAGGGTCGTGTCACGTGTGTGAGTGTGTGGCTCGGTCCTCTGGTTTGGTCACGGTGGCTGACTCTCCCAACACTGGATGACCGAGTGAGATGACGAATGTGTCTGTCCGTATCTCTCTGTCTGTCAGTTTACCTGTCTGTCTGTCGTCGATGTCCCCATGTCTATGTACACAAGAAGAGAATTTGATTTCGTGCGCCCCCATCTGTTGATCTCTGTTGTGTCATCCTACCTCATCTGTTTATGTCTGTTTGTCATCCTGCCCCATCTGTTGATATCTATTGTTTCATACTGCCCCCATCTGTTGATCTCTGTTGTGTCATACTACCCCATCTGTTGTGTCATACTACCCATCTGTTGTGTCATACTACCCCGTCTGTTGTGTCTTACTACCCGTCTGTTGTGTCATACTACCCCGTCTCTTGTGTCATACTACCCCGTCTCTTGTGTCATACTACCCCGTCTCTTGTGTCATACTACCCCGTCTCTTGTGTCATACTACCCGTCTCTTGTGTCATACTACCCCATCTGTTGTGTCATACTACCCCATCTGTTGTGTCATACTACCCGTCTGTTGTGTCATACTACCCCGTCTGTTGTGTCATAGTACCCGTCTGTTGTGTCATACTACCCCGTCTGTTGTGTCATACTACCCCGTCTGTTGTGTCATACTACCCGTCTGTTGTGTCAGACTGTTTCTTTTATTCCTCCATCCTCCACACTTCCTCTTGGTTCTCCGTCTTCCCTCTCTTCTCTGGTATTACATCCGTGATCCCTGGGGTCATCATCTCCGGCTCATTTGCCCCATGCGTTGAGCACCTCTCTTTGTTCTATTCTTTCCCACCTTGTCAAGAAAAACACGTTCCATGTTCCATGTCGACATTTTCCGATGTCTTAAGGACGTGTTAAAAGCCACGATCACGAGCAAGTCTTTCGTGCAAGGTGGTCGTTTATATTGTCCGGCCTCACTCCGCCCAGCGTGGGTTGGCTGGCTTGTTTCATCCTCCGCATCACACCAACCGGTTCGAACTCCAGCCCGTTAAAGGACTGTGAGCGTCTTCCCCCAAGACTGTCACAACAGTCAGATGCTCCTTACTGTCTTCGCATAGACTGTGGCATCATCATCTGCGAAGTGGAGCATCAGGCACGGTTCGAATCCCTCTCGGCTGAGTGACGTACACACACGCAGGAAGAGCCGTGTGGAACGCTGCTTGTTGTCTCCTCCTCCTCCCCTCCTGTGTTTGTGGTCTGCCTGGACTGACTGTACCTGATGCATCCTCCTTCTGTGCAGCTCACGTGTCAAATGAGCACCTTACCCTTCACGGACGCTCAACGATGTGTGTGTGTGTGTGTGAGAGAGAGAGAGAGAGAGAGAGAGAGAGAGAGAGAGAGAGAGAGAGAGAGAGAGAGAGAGAGAGAGATTGCCGCTTATGTGTTACGGAGAGAGAGTTTTACACTCGTGTTGCCTCATTTCTTAACCTTGTGTACTTGTACCATTTATTGACTTCTTTGTCTGCACACACACACACACACACACACACACACACACACTGAGGTGTGTGTGTGTGTGTGTGTGTGATACAAGTGTATACACCTGGAAAGTCTTGTCGTGTCCATATGGCTTTGTTCCTTTGTGTCTGTCTGTGTACAGGTGTTGGAGCGGCGGATTTGGGTACGTTTCCCCGACGAACAGAGGAAAACGGTGTGTGTGTGTGTGTGTGTGTGTGTGTGTTGGGGGGGGAAGGTGGAACCTGTCTGTCTCTCCTCATGTCCAGGGTTCGAGTCTCTCATTCATTATTCATCAGTGTTCAGTGCTGGACTCTGCCTGGAATGTGGTGGGTACAGCGGTGGTGACCTGTTGCTCTGGTCGCTTACTGGATGACCTGGTCGGTCGACCCACTTGGTCAGTACTGGTTGGACCTTGTCGACCCCCTTAACTGACCACTGTCTGACCCACTGACCCTGGTTGGTCGTTGAACGACCTATTTGACCCTGGTTAGTCGTTGAACGATGTAGTTGACCCTGGTTGGTCGTTGAACGACCTAGTTGACCCTGGTTAGTCGTTGAACGACCTAGGTGACCCTGGTTGGTCATTAAACGACCGATTTGACCCTGGTTGGTCGTTGAACGACCTAGCTGACCCTGATTGGTCTTTGAACGACCTAGTTGACCCTGGTTGGTCGTTGAAGACCTAGTTGACCCTGGTTAGTCGTTGAACGACCTAGATGACCTTGGTTGGTCATTAAACGACCTATTTGACCCTGGTTGGTCATTAAACGACCGATTTGACCCTGGTTGGTCGTTGAACGACCTAGTTGACCCTGGTTGGTCGTTGAAGACCTAGTTGACCCTGGTTAGTCGTTGAACGACCTAGATAACCTTGGTTGGTCATTAAACTGCCTATTTGACCCTGGTTGGTTATTGAACGACCGATTTGACCCTGGTTGGTCGTTGAACGACCTAGATGACCCTGGTTGGTCGTTGAACGACCTAGATGACCCTGGTTGGTCGTTGAACGACTTAATTGACCGTGGTTGACCTTTAAATGAATTTCTTGAGTCTGGTTGACCATTCACTGACCTTGACTCTGAATGACCATTTTTGATCCTAGCAAACCACCAGGTGACCTTGTTGACCCCGGATGACCACCAGGGTGACCCTGTTGATCGTGGTTGATTACCAGCTAACCTTGTTGACCACTGGATATGAACTTGTTGACCCTGGATGGCCATTGGGTGAACTTGTTGACCCTGGATGACCACTGGATATGAACTTGTTGACCCTGGATGACCACTGGATGTAAACTTGTTGACCCTGGATGACCACTGGATATGAACTTGTTGACCCTGGATGACCACTGGGTGAACTTGTTGACCCTGGATGATCCAATGGGTGAACTTGTTGACCCTGGATGGATGAAGGATCACTGTTGACCTTAGCCATGTTTTGGATGATCATATCCGCACACCACTTGGCTAATTGACGGATGACCCTATGAACCACCATTTGGTTGATGGATGACATTATGAACCACTGGATGGATGACGGATGACCGTATGAACCACCGTGTGGCTGATGGATGACATACATAAACCGGGTAGTTAACGGATGACCTGATGAACCACCGCCTGGTTGACGGATGACTTTATAAACCACTGGATGGTTGATGGATGACCTTATGAACCACCAGCTGGTTGACGGATGACTTTATAAACCACTGGATGGTTGATGGATGACCTTATGAACCACCGCCTGGTTGACGGATGACTTTATAAACCACTGGATGGTTGATGGATGACCTTACGAACGACCAGTTGGTTGATGAATGACATTATAAACCATTGGATGATTGATGGATGACCTTATGAACCACCAGCTGGTTGATGGATGGCATTATAAACTTGTGGGGGTTGATGGATGACATTTCGAACCACCACACGGGTGATGGTTGACCTTTACGAGCCAACGGGTGGTTGGCGGATGACCTTTTCAACTCCGGTTGGCTCATAGGTAATAATTCATCGTGACCATGGCTTGTTGACCTCAAACAGCTGTTCCATCCTGACCTTTCGATTGCAGGCGGCTGAAGGAAGAAGGCATTGACCTCATTTGCCAGATGGATGACCTGGCCGACTCCAGTTGGATGATGGATGACTTGGTCGACTCCGTTTGGCTGATGGATGACCTTTTTTTTTCTCTCTCTCTCTCATCTCAGACGGCTTATGGATGACTGTGCTGACCTTATTTGGCTGATGGGTGACCTTATCAACGCTCCGGCTCGTGGATGGATGACTCTGGTTGACCTCACCTGCCAGCTAGATGACCTAGTTGACCATGGCTGGCAGGGGGAAGGGGGGGGGGGAAGGGAGAAGAGGATGACCTTTCCACCTGACCCAGGTGGCAGTGATGCACGTGACTTGAGTCGCTTTCCTCAAACTGGGTCAAAGGGGACTATGTGCCCTGGGGGAAAGGGGGAGGAGGTGATCAGTCACAGGGTTGGCTTCTGCCGTCTCTGTGGTCAGCGTTGGGGGACTCGCTGGGCTGTGGACGAGAGAGAGAGAGAGAGAGAGAGAGAGAGAGAGAGAGAGAGAGAGAGAGAGAGAGAGAGAGAGAGAGAGATGGGTAAGGCGGGGAGATACTACAATAGCGTTGGTCCACACAACTCGTTCTCAGCTTCCTCTTTTTCTTCTTCCTCCTCTCCCTCCTCCTCCTCTTCTTCTTTTTCTTCTTCTTCTGTTTATCTTCTTGGAATGCTGCTGTTGTTGATGATGATGATACACCGGTCCTTCTCCTCCTTCTTGCTGCCTCATCATGCTCTCTCTCTCTCTCTCTCTCTCTCTCTCTCTCTCTCTCTCTCTCTCTCTCTCTCTCTCTCTCTCTCTCCCCCCACCACGTCAGGTCTACGTCTTAGCTCCGGAACTTTACCCACCTCCACCCCTCGCCTACGCCTCCTCACCCACCCAGTTGACGGATGAACAGCTGGGGGGTGTACGCCGTCTGCCCGAGCCGGGGATCGAACCCTTGGACCGTTAGTAGTCACTCCTCAAATACAGTTGCTCCAGCTTAACTTGATCCTTCGATTATTCGTAAATGATGATTCCCGTTTTCCCTCCGTTTTCTAATCGTCTTCTGTTCTCTTATTTTACGTCATATGTCTGTTGAAGTTCTGCTGCTGCTGCTGCTGCTGCTGCTCTGTTTCTTCTTTGTTTGTTTATTTTTGTCTTTTCTGCTGCCCATGTTTATCCTTTGGTGTATCAAATCATACACATTTTCTTCAAAGTGCTACTTCTTTATAACTCTCCTGCTGTTGCCATCTGCTGTCTCTTTCTTGTGTTACCACCCGTGTTTATCTGTATCTCTTTCCCTTCACTCACATTTCTCTTTGTGGGTCAGAGCGACTGCGCCTCAATGACGGGGTCTGGGTAAGGGAGGTGTTGGGGTGGTACACCCAGGCTCTCGGTGGCGCGAAGGTACCACACTAGGTGGTGAGGGATGGTACCACTGGTTTGCAGTCTAGGGTACATAGTGGTACGTTTTGACGATGGGCGTCTCCCCACCTGAAGCACGATATGGTACGGTGTACCACAGACGTGTCAAAGACGTCTCCCCTTGTACCTCAGAGAGAGAGAGAGAGAGAGAGAGAGAGAGAGAGAGAGAGAGAGAGAGAGAGAGAGAGAGAGAGAGAGAGAGGACACGTACACACATGTGAGAGCCTACCGTGGGGTGTTGGCCATCCAGTTGAGTGTAGCCCAAGGCAGCCAAGCCGTCTGGTGTGGGCCGGTGTGTGACACCTGGCCCTCCCGTCAAGGCTGATGACTCGGGTTGATGCTGTCACTGGGTCGTGGTGGCCCAGTGCTGCTGGAACGTATGTAGGTCTGTCTCTCTTTCTCTCTGTCTATATATATATATATCTCTTTTTCTCCTGGAAAAGAGGGAGAAAAAGAGACATCAGCAGCGGTGGGAGGTGTGGAGAAGGGGGACCTCAGCTAGACTGGTTGACATGACATCGCCAGCCTTCCCTGGAGGAGGTGACCAACTGGCCGTTGGGTCACGGCAGAGATGACTCTCGGTCGTGTGCATGACGAGCGTGGGAGTGTGACAGTCGACGTTCCGTGACGCGGGCGGACGGACCGCCGGGGCGTGACGGCTTTTAATTCCACGCGTCGCACCAGGTTCTCGTGAGGGACGCCTGCCCAGAGGGATGGAGGTGGGTCGGTCGTGAGGCTGGAGCGGTGGTGGTGATGTGTGGCTGGTTCGTCATGTGGGTTTGGCGAGCGGTCGTGTTTCTGCTGATTCTGGTGAACGGCTGCTTCCTGACGACGACTCCCCATTCACGAGGACGACCCTTGTCGTTCTAGGATGGTGGGTCGTCAGGCGAAAACACGACCGTGAGCGTTTGTGTTTGTCTCCGCTGAAGCAGGTCTTGAAGGCCATTTTGGTCCACTTTTACTCTGAGCGTCTGGGTATATTCTTCTTTGAACGATAATGCAAATACTGCTCTAGTGATTTGCTTGAAATCTGGCCCACTGCTTCTCTGCTGGTTCCCAAAGATCTGGTCAGAATTTTAGAGTACGCTGTTGTCTACTTCCGTTCGTTCGTTGCTCACAAATGTTATCAAACTACACGTTACCTGATCCGCTTATAATCATACCGTTACCACCGGTGTTTACCCGTCTCATTCCCTACGCCTCATTACTCATGTTTGTGTGTGTGTGTGTGTGTGAGAGAGAGAGAGAGAGAGAGAGAGAGAGAGAGAGAGAGAGAGAGAGAGAGAGAGAGAGAGCGTCTTTGTCTTTGTGAGAGGAGGTATTAACTGGGGTGGTGGCCGCTGGTGTCAACAGAGTTCAGCCATACCCTGTTTAACGCTCTGCTTTGAGTATGTTCGTATCGTATCTGGAGAGGAATTCATCTGTAGATTTGTTGTAAGTGTGATCGGAAATGATACTTTTTTTGTTTCATTTTGTAAGTGTTTTATGTTTGAACTAGAGATTAGTAATGCGTCCAGGTGTTTCGCTTCCTCTAACACCCTCTCTCTCTCTCTCTCTCTCTCTCTCTCTCTCTCTCTCTCTCTCTCTCTCTCTCTCTCTCTCTCTCTCTCTCTCTCTCTCTCTCTCTCAGCACCTGCTTATTCCCAGATATGGCTACCCAATGCGTGCCCCATCCACACTGTAGTGAGTACCTAAGCTCAGGGCTTTGCCTTGCCTCTTGATCACCAGGGAACGACTCTCGGGTACGTTAAGTCTGGCCTTTTACTTTAACCATGAAGGACCGTCATACATCCCAGGGGGAAACTAGATACATGATGATGGTGGAGGGAAGGTGTATCGGCCGGGAGTGTGGCCAGCGGTGGCTTCAGACGTGAGCAAGGAGACAGTCGGTGAGACTCGGGTATAGGAAGGGTAATAGCAGGAGGTGGGGGAGGCGGTGGGCGGCCGGGCGTAATGATGATGCACTCGATGCTTCGTCGAAGTTTCGTCAGGTGCAAAAATGAGGCCATATTCCTCATGACACTTCTGACGCCACCTCGCTCAGAGCTGGAAAGGCTAAGCTTAGGCAGGCAGACGAAGTGAAAGGGAAGGAGGAAACTTGGGATACCATAAGAAAGAAACGATGATATTAAGAAAAGTAAGGCAAGAAGATGTGCATGGGGAAACCAGGTGGAATTCAGAGAAGAGAATGATAGACTGGTGGAGAATGGTTGAGTGCCGGGCGCTTCTTCGTTGCATCTTCGTCAGGTTGGAGTTAGGGCCTGTGGCTAGGAGGCGCAGGGAGGAGGAGGAGGACGACGACGACGACGAATGGAGGGAAGAACGCGAAGGAGGAGAGAGTGAGTCTGGGAGAGGAGACACATCCTGTAGGTGCAGCGTGATGGGGATGTGGAGAAGGGATGATTCTCTTGGAGGGGAGTGGCGAGATGATAGTGGAGGAGGCACGCTCGTTGGAGGGACGTGATTGGAGGCACCTTCTTTGGAGGGACGTAGCTGGCGGAGGGGAGAACCTCCGGGTAAAGTCAAAGGGAGGGAGGGAGGGAGGGAGAGAGGATGAGGAGGATGTATTATCGCTTGTGCAGTACAACAGGTGCCTCTCCCAGTGTGGTGGGCGTGAGGGAGCCTACACACACACACACACACACACACACACACACACACACACACACACACAGTGTAATCTGAAGCAGCTGAACGAGACAGTCATGAACTTGTGTGTGTGTGTGTGTGTGTGTGTGTGTGTGTGTGTGTACGTTCTGCACGAGCCTTTTTGATCCCACAGCCGCCTGACCTCCGACCGGGAGGTCAAGAGACTGGTTATCTGGCTGACTGGCTCTGGGTGGAACTGGTTGTCCAGCATCACCAGCTGTCAGGGGTCATCACCAGCTGCCAGTATGAGTGACTCATTTCCAAACCACTTGTCTGTCTCTCCACCTACAGTCATGACGTAACGGGGGCCATTCATTCATTCATTCTCTCTCTCTCTCTCTCTCTCTCTCACACACACACACACACACATTAGGATATATATATATATATATATATATATATATATATATATATATATATATATATATATATATATATATATATATATATATATATATATTTTTTTTTTTTTTTTTGCTTTGTCGCTGTCTCCCGCGTTTGCGAGGTAGCGCAAGGAAACAGACGAAAGAAATGGCCCAACCCACCCCCATACACATGTATATACACACGTCCACACACGCAAATATACATACCTACACAGCTTTCCATGGTTTACCCCAGACGCTTCACATGCCTTGATTCAATCCACTGACAGCACGTCAACCCTGGTATACCACATCGCTCCAATTCACTCTATTCCTTGCCCTCCTTTCACCCTCCTGCATGTTCAGGCCCCGATCACACAAAATCTTTTTCACTCCATCTTTCCACCTCCAATTTGGTCTCCCTCTTCTCCTCGTTCCCTCCACCTCCGACACATATATTCTCTTGGTCAATCTTTCCTCACTCATTCTCTCCATGTGCCCGAACAATTTCAAAACACCCTCTTCTGCTCTCTCAACCACGCTCTTTTTATTTCCACACATCTCTCTTACCCTTACGTTACTTACTCGATCAAACCACCTCACACCACACATTGTCCTCAAACATCTCATTTCCAGCACATCCATCCTCCTGCGCACAACTCTATCCATAGCCCACGCCTCGCAACCATACAACATTGTTGGAACCACTATTCCTTCAAACATACCCATTTTTGCTTTCCGAGATAATGTTCTCGACTTCCACACATTCTTCAAGGCTCCCAGAATTTTCGCCCCCTCCCCCACCCTATGATCCACTTCCGCTTCCATGGTTCCATCCGCTGCCAGATCCACTCCCAGATATCTAAAACACTTCACTTCCTCCAGTTTTTCTCCATTTAAACTCACCTCCCAATTGACTTGACCCTCAACCCTACTGTACCTAATAACCTTGCTCTTATTCACATTTACTCTTAACTTTCTTCTTTCACACACTTTACCAAACTCAGTCACCAGCTTCTGCAGTTTCTCACATGAATCAGCCACCAGCGCTGTATCATCAGCGGACAACAACTGACTCACTTCCCAAGCTCTCTCATCCCCAACAGACTTCATACTTGCCCCTCTTTCCAAAACTCTTGCATTCACCTCCCTAACAACCCCATCCATAAACAAATTAAACAACCATGGAGACATCACACACCCCTGCCGCAAACCTACATTCACTGAGAACCAATCACTTTCCTCTCTTCCTACACGTACATATATATATATATATATATATATATATATATATATATATATATATATATATATATATATATATATATATATGTATATATATATATTTTTTTTTTTTTGTCCCGCATCAGCAAGGTAGCGTTAAGAAAAGATGACTGGGCCTCTGAGGGAACATTCTCACCTGGCCCCCTTCTCTGTTCCTTCTTTTGGAAAATTAAAAAAAAAAAAAACAAGAGGGGAGGATTTCCAGCCCCCCCGCTCCCTCCCCTTTCAGTCGCCTTCTACGACACGCAGGGAATACGTGGGAAGTATTCTTTCTCCCCTATCCCCAGGGATATATATATATATATATATATATATATATATATATATATATATATATATATATATATATATATATATATATATATATAAAAGAGTGGAAACGCGTGGTTGAGAGAGCAGAAGAGGGTGTTTTGAAGTGGTTTGGGCACATGGAGAGAATGAGTGAGGAAAGATTGACCAAGAGGATATATGTGTCGGAGGTGGAGGGAACGAGGAGAAGAGGGAGACCAAATTGGAGGTGGAAAGATGGAGTGAAAAAGATTTTGTGTGATCGGGGCCTGAACATGCAGGAGGGTGAAAGGAGGGCAAGGAATAGAGTGAATTGGAGCGATGTGGTATACCGGGGTTGACGTGCTGTCAGTGGATTGATTCAAGGCTTGTGAAGCGTCTGGGGTAAACCATGGAAAGCTGTGTAGGTATGTATATTTGCGTGTGTGGACGTATGTATATACATGTGTATGGGGGGGTTGGGCCATTTCTTTCGTCTGTTTCCTTGCGCTACCTCGCAAACGCGGGAGACAGCGACAAAGTATAAAAAAAAAGAAAAATATATATATATATATATATTATATATATATATATATATATATATATATATATATATATATATATATATATATATATATATATATATATATATATATTCAAGGTTGCTGGATTAGGCAATATGAATGTAAAATTCTTATTAGATATAAATAGTAATAATACAAGATGATTAAAACAATTAATGTGATGTCCTCATAAATCACACGTAAAAATTTTTGGCACGTAAATAATGTAGTCTTTTGTTAAGGCAGTGGGATACCCGGTTTATATCTCCAATTAGGAAAGTACCACGTCGGTTGTAAAGCATTATAGTCTTGTGTATTGTCTATGAGAACATAATATTCTTTTGTGCGTGAAGGGGATTATATATCTTAACCCATCCAGGTGGAAATATCGACACAGAATGTAACGTTACAAAGAAGTTCTCTGATTTGTAAACAATTTCTAGATGGTTCAAATGAGTGTCTGTGTCTTTTGTTCAGTAGGTCAACACTTGTTGGTTGAAATTTCTTGACATAGATGGTCGTACATCGTTTAAAGAAAATGATATATACCTCTAGACATTTTTCTCACTCGTTTTAAAGACTGCATTTAAGTGAGAGAGAGAGAGAGAGAGAGAGAGAGAGAGAGAGAGAGAGAGAGAGAGAGAGAGAGTACAATATAAAGCCAATTAACCAGAGTGTAGGGTAAGGCTGGAGCTTCGTGTCGTCACCGCAGACCAGCCTTCGGAACCCCCGAGTCATACTGTCTTGCGACAACTGTCAACTCATATGTCCGCCCTTCCCACGTCCCCCTCCGGCTAACGCCTCCAAACTCAATTTCTTCTCTCCACTAATTCTTACGTAATTATAGCTATATTTAGCGAACTGTCCGTGCCTATCGCAAGTAAATGATTCCGAGAGCTCGAGTTCAGACCAGGTGTTTGACCTTATAGAGAAATATTTAGGGAGGAATAAGTGTAGTACGTGATTTCCCATTCACCGCCGTTTTGTTTCTCAGGCCTGCCGCCAGGGGGGCTGGTGAACACGTCGTCTGCTAGTCAGTTGACGAACCATTTTTGGTCGCCTATTGTCTGGTCTTTGTTGACGGTAGTCTGTAACTTGGCGTCCGTAGTGAGTATTTAATAAAGGTTATTACAGTTGTATGATTACACTGAAAGATAAAGAAGAAAATATATATAGTCACTATAATGTTGAAAAAAAAACCTGGGTGAATGAATGTAGTTCATTCATAAACTGGGTAGGGTTTGGTAAAGATGAGTTGCCAAATGCCTCTGTCTCAATATATTTACTGATATTTTTCTCTAAAGGAAATATATCAGAAAAACGAGACTCAGCCGTGCATTGAGTAGGTGGGTGACTGTGCTGTGGTTATTTCACTGCTGCTGCTGCTGCTAGTGTCACTGCTGTTGCGAGAGTTTCTCGCCGTCTCGCATCTTTATCTACACATCTTTCGTCTTTCTTTCTCGGCGGTACGGACGTGTGAGTCAGCCGTGACACGGAAACATTATTGCAGTATCTCGTAAGAACGGCGTCCTGGAAGAGCTATTTCTGTCGCTTACTTCATTTCCTCGTCTCCCGTCGTCTGACACCAGTCTGTCTGTGTCTGTGTGTCTGTGAAACATGGATAAGGGAATTTTTAATACATTTTTGTCTGTCTTTCCCCCCCCCCTTTCCGAAAACGGACCTTTTTTTCATATTGAAGAGCAGCAGTGTACTTGTCCGGTCACTATACCGTCCACTCACGGAGGTGCTTGCTGTAGTGTCCATACAGTGTACTGGTATGGTCACTACACTGTACATATAGTGTAGAGCGAACGCTGTATATCATGAAACACCCCATCCTACACTGATGTGGTTATTTTCCTTTGAGTCTCATGTGTTTAGGGAGAGGTACTGTATAGGAGCCTCCGTATGATCGTGGCAATTGTGTGTAATATGTTCCAGATGTGTTTATCACTGGAGTGAGCCATGATCCAGAGTGAAAGATGTGTTTACCACTGGAGTGAGCCATGAGCCAGGGTGAAAGATATGTTTACCACTGGAGTGAGCCATGAGCCAGAGTGAAAGATACGTTTACCACTGGAGTGAGCCATGAGCCAGGGTGAAAGATGTGTTTGCCACTGGAGTGAGCCATGATCCAGGGTGAAAGATGTGTTTACCACTGGAGTGAGCCATGAGCCAGGGTGAAAGATGTGTTTGCCACTGGAGTGAGCCATGAGCCAGGGTGAAAGATGTGTTTGCCACTGGAGTGAGCCATGATCCAGGGTGAAAGATGTGTTTACCACGAGTGAGCCGTGAGCCGGGGTGAAAGTGATTTTGTTGACTGTACCGACAAATGTTTGCCACATATGTTTATCTTATGATCCTATCAACATCATCTCAGTCCCTCCTCAAATTTTACTAACGCCTGGTCATCATCCCTGTGTAGTTTCCCTTGATATAATCAAACCTTTTGACGGGTTGTGACATCGAGGTCTCATCACCCAGCTCTTCTCTTTTGGCTTTCCTCCCTCACTTTGCTCCCTCATATCTAGCTTCCTCTCTGGCCGATCCAGCCCTGCGGTTGTTAATGGATCAGCCTCCCCCCTTCTCTATCAACAGCGGTGTCCCTCAAGGTTCTGTCTTGTCTCCTATACTTTTTATCCTTTTTTTTTATCAACGATTTTTTTTCTTTTACAAAAATGAAAACTAAAGACAAATGCACTCATATAGTTACGACCCAACACTGCATTCCTCTACATCTCTCAAATCTGCTCTTTCTTCTCTCACTCGATCAGCATCTCATCTTGACAAAACTTCCTTCATAAACTCAAGACTCGATTTAGATATAGAAACTTCTTTTCTTCCCAACAGTTCCTCCGATATACAAAGGACAGATCCGTCCTTGTATGGAGTAATGCTCTCACATCTGCATCCTTGCTTGACATTGTGTAATCGGAAGCGATCCAACTCATAAACTCTCCCAGGTTGATTTGTTTTGACCACCTTGCCCTACGCCATAATTTTTCTTCACTTTCCCTTTTTTTATAGGTATTACTTTTTTCCCCCTCGTAAGCTGGCTGCTTGTGTGCCCCTACCACTAGCTAAACCGTGCGATACTCAGCAAGCTGCTACGTTACATGATTACTGTGTGGCCAATAGCAACTCAAGGGTGGGCCGCTTTGATAACTGTTTTCCCCCTACACCTCAGAACCTTTTGAACTCTCTACCTTCCCATGTCTTTCCCTAACACTTGTTAAGACATGCTTTTCTCTTTCTGCAAGATTCTTAAATCTTTTTCCTTGTATCTTCTTTATTCCCCCTTCATTAACCTCAGTATATTTCAATTAAGACCCGGCCTTGATGTGGACTTTTGTCTATAACAGGAACTTACAACGTAAAAAAGAAAGACATGCCCTTTATATATATATATATATATATATATATATATATATATATATATATATATATATATATATATATATATATATATATATGTGTGTGTGTGTGTGTGTGTGTGTGTGTGTGTGTGTGTGTATGAAGTGATGTCTCCGTTAGGGAAGGAAACACACAATGGGTCAGTGTCATAAGCTGTTGTATAACTCAGGTTCCCAGTGTTGCGATGGTAAACAAAGCCTTACTTTTTTTTTTTTTCCTTTGTACGTTAGTCACCCTAACGAGGTGAAAACTACCAGCTAGGGTTGTTACCCAAGCCTTCCTGTGATGCGGGAGAGGTACATGTTTAGTTCCTGTAAATGTCCAGGTCCTTAAAAGCGATGTTACGTTGTGTATAACGCGCAAAGTGTTCGAGAAGAAATTTCCCAGGTCACGTCAGGTCAGCGAGTTAAGAGGCTGGTTATCAGGAGGGCTGCCATCCTTGGTCGTGATTAGTCATGATAGGTCAGAAGTCCATGGGGGGGGGCGGGGTCAAGGCGGGTCTTTAGAGGTCACACGGGTTACCGGAAGAGGCCATCGGTTCTTCTTGATGGCAGGTGAGAACAGGTCTTTGGAGGATTGAGTTTAAGTTGCGTGGGGGCGGGGTGCTGGACGAGAGGACCAGGTCAGGTGGTGGAAGGTCACGTCAGGTGTTGAAAGGTCACGAGGACGGTCAGTAGAAAATCAGGTCAGTGGCTAGGGCTCGGGTCATATATTTTCTTTCTTTTCTTTTTTTTTGTGCTGGTGGCTGAGAGGGGGCGCGGGGGCAACTGATTGCCGACTGCCACAACCAGGATTCGACCCCGTGTGCTCGACCCTGGGCGGGCGGGCGGGATGGCCCGTGAATGCGTCACGGTCAGGAACGCTAACCGCCGCTACGCCACAGAGGTCAGTTTTCTCATGCCTGGAGGTCAGGCGAGGTTAAAGAAGTCATTGTACTGCAGGAGGAGGTCAAATCAATTCATGGTTGTGAAGATCTGGGGGTGGTAGAGGGAGGAGGAGGAGGGAGGAGTGTTAGGCAAGGCGAGGGAAGGTCGGGTAACGGAGATGGGAAAGTAAGGTCAGCTGCCGGAAGATCAGGTCAGGTGGTGGTGGGAAGAAAGGTCACTTGGGGAAGTCACGCCATGGAAGCCGCAAGGTCATGTCCAGTGCTGTGGAGGGTGGGGGGTTGGGGGGGGGGTTAATGTTGAGTGATTCAAGAGGAAGCCAATTACTCGACTGATGCAAGAGGAAGCCAACTACTCGACTGGTGCAAGAGGAAACCAACTACTCGACTGATGCAAGAGGAAGCCAACTACTCGACTGATGCAAGAGGAAGCCAACTACTCGACTGATGCAAGAGGAAGCCAATTACTCGACTTATGCTAGAGGAAGCCAACTACTCGACTGATTCAAGAAGAAGTCAACTACTCGACTGATGCAAGAGGAAGCCAACTACTCGACTGATTCAAGAAGAAGTCAACTACTCGACTGATGCAAGAGGAAGCCAACTACTCGACTGATGCAAGAGGAAGCCAACTACTCGACTGATGCAAGAGGAAGCCAATTACTCGACTTATGCTAGAGGAAGCCAACTACTCGACTGATTCAAGAAGAAGTCAACTACTCGACTGATGCAAGAGGAAGCCAACTACTCGACTGATTCAAGAAGAAGTCAACTACTCGACTGATGCAAGAGGAAGCCAACTACTTGACTGATGCAAGCGGAAGCCAACTACTCGACTGATGCAAGAGGAAGCCAATTACTCGACTTATGCTAGAGGAAGCCAACTACTCGACTGATTCAAGAAGAAGTCAACTACTCGACTGATGCTAGAGGAAGCCAACTACTCGACTGATGCAAGAGGAAGCCAAGTACTCGACTGATTCAAGAGGAAGTCAACTACTCGACTGATGCAAGAGGAAGCCAAATTACTTTAGTGAGAGTTGAATCCATTTACTGATAGGAGAGGAAGTCACATGCTTTATTTTAGTGATGTCATATTGATGGGAGACCAGCAGGTCAGCTGGTCTGAGGTCAGGTAAGGTCGAGGGTTTGCCAGTGGCCTTACCGTTGTGTGCTCAAGGGTCGTACTGTTCTATGCTCGAGGGTCGTACTGTTGTATGTTCAGGGGCCATACCGTTGTGGGCTCGAGGGTCGTACCGTTGTGTGCTCGAGGGTCGTACCGTTGTATGCCTAGGGGCCATACCGTTGTGTGCTCAAGGGTCGTACTGTTCTATGCTCGAGGGTCGTACTGTTGTATGCTCAGGGGCCATACCGTTGTGCGCTCAAGGGTCGTACCGTTGTGTGCTCAAGGGTCGTACCGTTGTGTGCTCGAGGGTCGTACCGTTGTGTGCTCGAGGGTCGTACCGTTGTATGCCTAGGGGCCATACCGTTGTGGGCTCGAGGGTCGTACCGTTGTGTGCTCGAGGGTCGTACCGTTGTGTGCTCAAGGGTCGTACCGTTGTGGGCTCGAGGGTCGTACCGTTGTGTGCTCGAGGGTCGTACCGTTGTGTGCTCGAGGGTCGTACCGTTGTATGCCTAGGGGCCATACCGTTGTGTGCTCAAGGGTCGTACCGTTGTGTGCTCTAGGGTCGTACCGTTGTGTGCTCTAGGGTCGTACCGTTGTGTGCTCGAGCGTCGTACCGTTGTGTGCTCAAGGGTCGTACCGTTGTATGCCTAGGGACCATACCGTTGTGTGCTCAAGGGTCGTCCTCTGGTGTTCTGAGGTAACTTTAGGGTTCAGCGTGCTGGACCGCTGGCTGTAACCCGCTGATTGGCGTTCCGTTCTTGACAATAATCCGGTTATTAAGTCGCCTAATTGGTCGACAGATGGCTCACACACACACACACACACACACACACACACACACACACACACACACACACAAACCATAGATACATAGGACTAAAAGACATGGTCCATACATACAAGGTTAAGAGACGGGTTAACACGCGTGTAAGACTCTCTCTCCCCGTAACATACAAATAGTAATCACACCTTAACCCACTTTCCAGCGCCCCTGGCGGGTTCGGGTGACATCACGTGACACTAGAGGATCGCAGAAACACACCCGAGGGGGAAAGACTCGAACCCTGCTTTGTTTACCTTTGTGACTGATCATGCCCCACCACCACGGAGATCAAGGAAATATGTTCGTCAGTCACTTGGTGTACATTGTTACTTGGTGTACATTGTTACATGGTGTACATTGTTACATGGTGTACATTGTTACTTGGTGTACATTGTTACTTGGTGGACATTGTTACATGGTGTACATTGTTACTTGGTGTACATTGTTACATGGTGTACATTGTTACTTGGTGTACATTGTTACTTGGTGTACAGTGTTACATGGTGTACATTGTTACTTGGTGTACATTGTTACTTGGCGTACATTGTTACATGGTGTACATTGTTACTTGGTGTACATTGTTACTTGGTGTGCATTGTTACGTGGTGTACATTGTTACTTGGTGTACATTGTTACTTGGTGTGCATTGTTACGTGGTGTACATTGTTACTTGGTGTACATTGTTACTTGGTGTGCATTGTTACATGGTGTACATTGTTACTTGGTGTACATTGTTACGTGGTGTACATTGTTACTTGGTGTACATTGTTACTTGGTGTACATTGTTACTTGGTGTGCATTGTTACGTGGTGTACATTGTTACTTGGTGTGCATTGTTACGTTGTGTACATTGTTACTTGGTGTGCATTGTTACGTGGTGTACATTGTTACTTGGTGTGCATTGTTACATGGTGTACATTGTTACTTGGTGTACATTGTTACTTGGTGTGCATTGTTACATGGTATACATTGTTACTTGGTGTACATTGTTACTTGGTGTGCATTGTTACATGGTGTACATTGTTACGTGGTGTACATTGTTACTTGGTGTACATTGTTACTTGGTGTGCATTGTTACATGGTATACATTGTTACTTGGTGTACATTGTTACTTGGTGTGCATTGTTACATGGTGTACATTGTTACATGGTGTACATTGTTACTTGGTGTGCATTGTTACGTGGTGTACATTGTTACTTGGTGTACATTGTTACTTGGTGTGCATTGTTACGTGGTGTACATTGTTACTCGGTGTGCATTGTTACTTGGTGTACAATGTTACTTGGTGTACATTGTTACATGCTGTACATTGTTACTTGGTGTACATTGTTACTTGGTGTACATTGTTACTTGGTGTGCATTGTTACATGGTGTACATTGTTACATGGTGTACATTGTTACTTGGTGTACATTGTTACTTGGTGTACATTGTTCACTTACTGATTGATTACGGAATGTGGAATGTGACTCCAGTGGTGGGCTGGTGTGATGTCTGCTTTTGTTTCTTTCACCACACGGCTCAGCTCTGGGGGCTCCTTACCCTCTCATGTCTCGCCTAACAAATGTGACCCAACTTTTTTTTTCTTTTTACGAAGGAAGCGACTCCACTTGCCCTAAACTTCCCAGATTGTTTCACTCCTTGCCTTCCTTCTCGGTTTCTTTAGTCCCTTGTTTTTATGTTTCGTATACCGAACGAATAAGGATTTTTCGACCGTAATTTGGGCCTTTGTGAAAATATAATAAGGACATTGAAAGACTTCTGTACGTGTGTGTGTGTGTGTGTGTGTGTGTGTAAGATATGTTTCCGTGTGTGAATATGTATATGATTGCCATTTGCGACCTGCCCATGTCTTTACCATGGGACTTGTATGTGAACACACACACACACACACACACACACACACACACACACACACTTGATCGTGTCTATCGCATGGATAAGTCTGGCTTAACCCGCGTGATCGTGTCTATCGCATGGACAAGCGTGGGTTAGGGCGCCGCATAGGCAAAGGTAATCCCTATCATTAAAGCCATCAGCATATCGGTCCCTCAACCGCAAGGGTAATTACATTAACGCGTAGAATTACAGTTATAAAAAAAAAAATGTGATTGTGTGATGGGAATGTGTTGATGTTAAAGGTAATCAGAAGCCATGACAGCGTGTGAGAGATGCCGAATGCAATTACCAAGACATACATAAGGGTAATTACATTAACGTGTGGAATTACAGTTATAAAAAATGTAGTGATGTAAAAGGTAATCAGAAGCCATGACAACGTGTGAGAGATGCCGAATGTAATTACCAAGACATACGTAAGAGTGATTACATTAACGTGTGGAATTACAGTTATGAATATAATTGAGTAATGGGAATGTAGTGATGTTAAAGGTAATCAGAAGCTATGACAACGTGTGAGAGATGCCGAATGTAATTACCAAGACATAGTTAAGGAAAATTACCTTAACGTGTAGAATTACAGTTATACAAAAATGTAATTGAGTGATGGGAATGTAGTGATGTTAAAGGTAATCAGAAGCCATGACGACGTGTGAGAGATGCTGAATGTAATTACCATTACTGAGGTTATTGTACTATGGTCGGGCGGATGGTAATTGTGATGTAATTGGTAATCAGAAGGAATGAAGATAAATGTAATTATGGCCTCCAAGCACATAGGCCGGTGGAATGATGTTAACAGCCCATCCACGGTGAATTGGATGGGCTTGTTAACCACATGCACAGATGTCTTAAAGTCTTCGTCAACTCGTTAAGGGAATTCGCGAATCACCCTCAAGTTTAACGAGCGTTCGAATTACATTGAATTATTATTTTTTTTTTTTTTTTTAACTGAGAGTAAGGAGTGAAGTCTGACACCTTCTATTACAATTGGATTTGAAGATCATATCAGATGTCTTAAGAGAACCTGATTGGCTAACAAGACTGGCATTGGCTGACTACCTGGGCTGAACTGCCTGTTTGAAATTGAGTTGTTGATGTCTTACCTTACTGTTTTACTGTCTCTTACCTGATCATGTCTTACTGTCTTTTACAGTCTTCCCTGACCATGTCTTGCATTACTGTGTTTTACTGTCTTATCTGACCCTGTCTTACCTTACTGTGTTTTACTGTCTTCTCCGACCATGTCTTACTTTACTGTGTTTACTGTCTCTTACTTAACCATGTCTTACCTTACTGTGTTTTACAGTCTTTCCTGATCATGTCTTACTTTACTGTGTTTTGCTATCTATCACCTGACCATGTCTTACCTCACTGTGTTTCGCTGTCTTTCCTGACCATGTCTTACCTTACTGTGTTTTACTGTCTTCTCTGACCATGTCTTACCTTACTGTATTTTACTGTCTCTTACCTGACGGTGTCTTACTGTGTTTTAGTCTTTCCTGACCATGTCTTACCGTACTGTGTTTTGCTCTCTTACCTGACCATGTCTTACCGTACTGTGTTATACTGTCTCTTACCTGACCATGTCTTACCTTACTGTGTTTTACTGTCTCTTATCTGACCATGTCTTACCTTACTGTGTTTTACTGTCTCTTACCTTACTGTGTTATACTGTCTCTTACCTGACCATGTCTTACCTTACTGTGTTTTACTGTCTCTTACCTGACCATGTCTCACTTTACTGTGTTTTGCTATCTATCACCTGACCATGTTTTACCTTATAATGTTTTGCTGTCTTTCCTGACCATGTCTTACCTTACTTTGCTTTACTGTCTCTTACCTGACGATGTTGACCTCTCTGTGTTTTACTGTCTTTTCTGACTGTCTTACCTTACTTTATTTTACTGTCTTTCCTGACCATGTTTTACCTTACTTTGTTTTACTGTCTTTCCTGACCATGTTTTACCTTAGTATGTGTTATCGTATTTCCGGACCATGTCTTACCTTACTGTGTTTTACTATCTTACCTGATCACTGATCATGTCTTGCCTTACTGTGTTTACTGATTTTCCTGACCCTTTCTTACCTTACTATATATTACTGTATCTTACCTCACCATGTCTTACCTTACTGTGTTTTACTGTCTTACCTGACCGTATCTTACCTTACTGTGTTTTACTATGTCTTTACTGAGTTTTCCTGTCCCTCGCTGGTTTTACTTTCTCTTACCTGACCATGTCTTACTTTATTGTCTGCCTGAGCATGTCTTAGCTTACCCTGTTATACTGTCACAACGCTTTACTATGTCTTGCCTTACCGTGTTTTACTGTCTCTTACATGACCATGCCTTACCTTACTCTGTTTTTCTGTCCTACCTGACCATGTCTTACCATACTGTGTTTTATTGTCTCTTACCTGACCATGCCTTCCCTTTCTCTGTTTTTCTGTTTTACCTGCCTTTGTCTTATCTTACTGTGTTTTGATATTTCTTACTGTGTTTTACCTGACCATATCTTATCTTACCGTGTTTTACTGTCTCTTATCTGATCATGTCTTACCTTACTGTTTTACTGTCTCTTATCTGACCATGACTTACCTTACTGTGTTATGCTGTCTCTTACCTGACAAATTCTTACTGTACTGTGTTTTCCTTTCTATTACCTGACCATGTCTTACCTTCCTGTGTTTTGCTGTCTTTCCTGACCATGTCTTACCATACTGTGTTTTACTGTGTCTTACTTGGCCATGTCTTGTTTTGCTGTATTTTTTTACAGTATCGTGCCTGATCATGTCTTACTCTACTGTGTTTTACTGTCTCTTGCCTGACCATGTCTTACCTTACTGTGTTTCACCGTCTCTTCCCTGACCATGTCTTACCTTACTGTGTTTTACTCTCTTACCTGACAGTGTCTTACCTTATTGTGTTTCACTGTCTTTTGAAAACCAGGCCATGAATTACCTTGATGTGTTCTAATATCTCTCACCAAACCATGTCCTACCTTACTGTGTTTTACTGTCTCTTACCTAACCATGTCTTACTTTACTATGTTTACTGTCTCTTACTTGACCAAGTCTTACATTACTGTGTTAAGTTGTCTCTTACCTTACCGTCCTTTACTATTACTTACCTGACCATGTCTTACCTTACTCTGTTTTACTGTCCCTTATCTGACCATGTCTTACCTTACTCTGTTTTACTCTCGTACCTGACCGTGTCTTACCTTACTGTGTTTCAGTATGTCTTATCCGACCATATCTTATCTTGCTGTTTTTTACTGTCACTTACACCGACCACGTCTTACCTTACTGTTTTACTGTCTCTTACTTTACCATGTTTTACAATGTCTTACCTGACCGTATCATACCTAACTGTGTTTTACTGTCTCTTACCCACTCTGTTTTACTATCTCACCTGACCATGCCTTACCTTACTCTGTTTTACTGTCTTACCTGACCATGTCTTCCTTTACTGTGTTTTCTATATCTTACCATCTCTTACCTTACTGTGTTTCACTGCCTGTTACCTGACCATGTCTTACCTTACTGTGTTTTACTGTCTTTTATCTGACCATGACTTACCTTACTGTGTTATGCTGTCTATTACCTGACCATGCCTTATCTTATTGTGTTCCATTGTCTCTTGCCTGACCATGTCTTACCTTACTGTGTTTTACTGGCTCATACCTGACCATGTCTTCCTGTGTTTTACTGTCTCTTTCCTGACCATATGTTACCTTACTGTGTTTACTGTCTCTTTCCTGACTATGTCTTACCATAACCATGTCTCACTTTACTGTGTTATAGTGTCTCTTACCTGACCATTTCTTACTTTACTGAGTTTTACTGACTCTTACCTGACCCTGGCTTACCTTACTATGTTTAATTGCCTCTTCCCTGACCATGTTTCACCTTACTATGTCTTACCATGTGTTACCTTACTGTGTTTTACTGTTTTTTCCTGATCATGTCTTACCTTATTGTGTTTCACTGTCTCTTGCCTGACCATATCTCACCGTACTGTCTTTTACTGTCTCTTACCTGACCATGTCTTACCTTACTGTGTTTTACTGTCTCTTTCCGAACCATGTCTTACCTTACTCTGTTCTACTGTCTCTTACCTGACCATGTTTTACTTTGTCGTACCTGACCATGCCTTACCTTACTGTGTTTTTACTGTTTTTTATCTTACCATGTCTTCCCTTACTGTGTTTTATTGTCTCTTACCTGACCATGTCTTACCTTATTGTACTTCAGTGTTTCTTACCTGAACATGTATTACCTTACTGTGCTTCACTGTCTCTTACCTGACCATGTCTTACCTTTCTGTATTATACTCTCTTACCTGACCATATCTTACCTTTCTGTGTTTTGCTGTCTCTTACTTGACCATGTCTTACTGTGTTTTACTGTCTCTTACCTGACCATGTCAAAGTTTACTGTGTTTTGTTATGTCTTACATGACCATGTCTTGCCTTGTTGTGTTTTTATGTCTTACCTGACCATGTCTTACCTTATTATGCTTTACTCTGTGTTACTTGACCATGTCTTACCTTACTATGTTTTACTTTGTCTTACCTTGTTATTTTTACTATATCTTACCTTTTCATGTATTTACTGTTTCTTACCTGACCATGTCTTACCTTTCCATGTCTCAGCTGGCCATATTTTATTGACTTTCTTACAAACCACGTCTTACCTGACCATATATTGCTGACCATTTCTTGTTGACTCTGTCTTACCTGACTATGTCTTCCTTATCATGTCTTACCTGACTAAGTCTAACTAACGATTTCTTGTTGGTTGTATCTTTTCTGACCCCATCTTTCTTAACCAAGTCTGACTTGAGCATGTCTTATCTGGCTATATCTTAACGACCAAGTCCTACTTAACCCCGTCTTACTTGACCATATCTTACTTGGCAATGTCTAAGTAACCATGTCTTACCTGCACATGTCTGACTGACCATGTATTACTAGCCATGTCTTGTCTGACCATGTCTAACAGACCTCGTCCTGCCGACTATGTCAAACTGACCATGTCTTATTTGAACACGTCTTACTGACCATGTTCTAACCTCACCACTTTATCGTGTCTTCTTAACTATGTATTCCCTGGCTGTGTCTTGACTGACAAAGTCTTGCTAACCATGTCTTTCCTGATCATGTCTTTCCCAGACATGTCTTACTAACCATGTCTTTCCAGACTATTTTGCTGGCCATGTCGTTCCTGACTATGTCTTTCCCAGACATGTCTTACTAACCATGTCTTTCCTGACTGTATCATTTGCTGGCCATGTCTTTCCTGACTGTGTCCTGCTTGACCATGTCTTCCTCAGACATGTCTTACTTACCATGTCTAAATGACCATATCCTGCTTGACTATGTCTTTCCTGACTATGTCTCCTAACCATGGCTTTCCTAGCCATGTCTTAATGACAATGTCTTTCCTGACTGTGTCTTTCCAGACCTTATCCTTCTGACCATGTCTTCTGACCATGTCTGACCCTGTCTTACTGCCCATGTCTTCTGACCATGTCAGACCCTGTCTTACTGACCATGTCTATCTAAACCATATGTTAAAGACCACATCTTACTGACTATGTCTTTCCTATCCCTGTCTTACTGACCATGTCTATCCTAACCATGTCTTAAAGACCATGTCTTACTGACCATGTCTTTCCTGACCTTGTCTTACTGACCATGTCTCTCCTAACCACATGTTAAAGACCATGTCTTACTGACCATGTCTTTCCTGACCTTGTCTTACTGACCATGTCTCTCCTAACCACATGTTAAAGACCATGTCTTACTGACCATGTCTTTCCTGACCCTGTCTTAGTGACCATGTCTTACTGACCATGTCTTTCCTGTCTCTGTCATACAGACCATGTTTTTCCTGACCCTTTCTTACAGACCATGTCTTTCCTGACCCTGTATTACTGACCATGTCTTTCCTGACCCTTTCTTAAAGACCATGTCTTTTCTGACCCTGTCTTACTGACCATGTCTTTCCTTACCTGTCTTACTGACCATGTCTTTCCTTACCTGTCTTACTGACCATGTCTTTTCTAACCAGATTTTAAACACAATATCTTTCTGACCATGTCATCTCTAACCCTGTCTTACTGACCATGTCTTTTCTGGCCCTTTCTTAATGAGCATGTCTTTTCTAACCAGACCTTAAACACAATATCTCTGACCATGTCTTACTGACCATGTCTTTCCTGACCCTGTCTTACTGACCATATCTTACTTGAGCATGTCTTTCTTGTCTCTCTCTTACAGACCATGTCTTTCCTGGCCCTGTCTTAATTATTAACCATGTCTTTCCTGAACCCGGCTTACTGACCATGTCTTTCCAAACTATATCTTAAAAGACCATGTCTTTCCTGTCCCTGTCTTACAGACTATGTCTTTCTAGACTCAGTCTTACAGCCCACATCTTTCCTGACCATGTCTTTCTCACCATGTCTTACCTCACCAAGGCTTATTTACCAAGTATTACCTGACCAGGTGTTGCATAACAATGTCTTACTGACCATCCCTTAACTAACTCTAGCAAAATAATCATGTTTTTCTGTCCATGTCTTACTGGCTGTGTATTAAGAATCATGTCTCATCTCACCATGTCTTAATATGTCTGTCTTACTTATGCCATGTTTTCTTCATGCATTACCTGAGAATGTTTAAGTATTCGTCTCTCTTGTTGGCCCTTATCTATATCTTTATCTTGCAGTAATATTCCTCAATATTTTCCTTTCTTTTCTAACAATATTGTGACATTTAACGCACCTCAATCTTCTTTAACACTCATGATATATCTTTGTGATCATATAGTACTTTTCACAAAGTCTTACTGTTCCTCTTTCTTATATATTTCTTAATGTATCTCTCTTATCTTGACCCTATCTTATTATTTCTTATCATCTCATCTAAAATGTTGTGACATTTAACCAGTTTCTCTCTCTCTTGTTGGCCATATGTCAAGTCTGACCATCTCACAATCCTCTGTCTGACCTGATCATGTCTTGCATGTCTCAAAGTGTCGTTTTCTGACCACGTATCGTCCGATGGTTTATGTCTTAAGTCTCTCTCTCTCTCTCTCTCTCTCTCTCTCTCTCTCTCTCTCTCTCTCTCTCTCTCTCTCTCTCTCTCTCTCTCTCTCTCTCTCTCTCATACGTCATTCCTTGATACGTCTGTCTGTGTCTCCCTTGATCGTCTTGTAATGCTTCCCCGTTTTCTTTTGCCAGTCTTACTGTTCCTGTGTTTACATTCATCATGGTTCTGATGTGTGTGTGTGTGTGTGTGTGTGTGTGTGTGTGTGTTACGTGAGCATGACGTGGGACTTATTGTGACCCGGGACTTATTATGAGGTGGGACTTATTGTGACGTGTGTGTGACTTATTATGAAGTGGGGCATATAATGACGTGTGTGACTTATTATGATATGGGACTTATAAAAGTTATGACATGAAATTTATTTTGATATGGGACTTATTATAACGTTGTATTTCTCTGTTGGCTGATGACGCCGTAGTAGTGACATTTCCCTTTTACCTGACCATGTTTTGATCTTCACCTCTGCTGTGTAGCACTTAAAAAGTGCTGTTTTAATACTTGTTCCCTTATTGTCCTCCTCATTTCCTTCCTTAACCATATTTTTTTAGCGTTTTCTTCGTTTTCCACTATGTTATTCTTTATCTATCGTGCTTGACAGATATATATATATATATATATATATATATATATATATATATATATATATATATATATATATGTGTGTATCCCTGGGGATAGGGGATTAAGAATACTTCCCACGTATTCCCTGCGTGTCGTAGAAGGCGACTAAAAGGGGAGGGAGCGGGGGGCTGGAAATCCTCCCTTCTCGTTTTTTTTTTAAATTTTCCAAAAGAAGGAACAGAGGGGGCCAGGTGAGGATATTCCAAAAAAGGCCCAGTCCTCTGTTCTTAACGCTACCTCGCTAACGCGGGAAATGGCGAATAGTTTAAAAGAAAAAAAAAAAGAAAAAAAAAAAAAATATATATATATATATATATATATATATATATATATATATATATATATATATATATATATATATATATATATATCATTCATTTATTTCATTCATACTGATTGCCATTTCCCGCGCTAGCGAGGTAGCGTTAAGAACAGAGGACTGGGCCTTTAAAGGAATATCCTCACCTGGCCCCCTTCTCTGTTCCTTCTTTTGGAAAATTAAAAAAAAAAGGAAGATTTCCAGCCCCCCGCTCCCTCCCCTTTTAGTCGCCTTCTACGACACGCAGGGAATACGTGGGAAGTATTCTTTCTCCCCTATCCCCAGGGATATATATATATATATATATATATATATATATATATATATATATATATATATATATATATATATATATATATATATCTTGACTCTCACCTGACCATTTTCCGTTATTACGATTCTGTTTACATATTCATGTGTCTTGACTAACCCTGTCTTCATATTTTTGTATATCTTAATCATATCTTCATTCTTTCATTCTTATCTCATCATAATTTTTTTTCTCTTTCAGCCATCTTCGTATATCTGTCGTCCAAACCATCTCTTTCCTACATGACGACATTGTATATTTTGATCTTAATCTTCTCTCTTTATCTTTATATCTTTTTCTTTTGTTATTTTTATCTGTATCTTTCCTGGTAGTGTTTCAGTACTCCTCAGTCGTACCCTGACCATGTCCCAAAATTTATCTGTCCCACACGACCGTCTTGTTATTTCCCTGTTCTGACCTGTCATCTGTTTTGCTGTCCTGTCTCTACCACGATTAAGATGTGCTCTTGTGTTATCTGTCCTTCCCATGTACTGTCCCCCAGCAGATAAACTTATCATTGGACCATCAGGTCTTCTCTTATCTGTCCTTCCCTTATACTGTCCTCCAGCAGATAAACTTATCATTGGACCATCAGGTCTTCTGTTATCTGTCCTTCCCTTATCTGTCCTCCAGCAGATAAACTTATCATAGGACCATCAGGTCTGTTATCTGTCCTCATGGTCTGTCCTTCAGCAGATAAACCTATCATTGGACCATCAAGTCTTCTGTTATCTGTCCTTCCCTTATACTGTCTTCCAGCAGATAAACTTATCATTGGACCATCAGGTTTTCTGTTATCTGTCCTTCTCATGGTCTGTCCTCTAGCAGATAATCTCGGCATGGACCATCAGGTCTTCTGTTATCTGTCCTTCCCATGTTTGATATTATGAAGTGTGTATGAGAAATGTTTTTCTATCTTGATAATTTCCACTGGTATTGATCACGTAAAAATACTTCTCTCTCTTATATGACCGTAACCTGACATTGCTCTTTACAAATAAGAATTCATATCTTGATACTTTGATATCTTGATATCTTTAGTTTATGCTTTAATCATATGTACAAATAAGACTTCATATCTTGATACTTGATATCTTTAGTTTATGCTTTAATCATGATATTTCTTTATCTTACTATTTCTTGATAATCCAGTTTCGTCTGACCATATTGTATTTCTTATCTATCTTTCCCGGCCATATACGTATATCTTAGCTGATTCTATCTTGTATTTCCCCCATTGATTTGTACCGTCTCTTAATATTCTTATGTCTATCAGAATATTTCACTATCTTACCTAACGATGTCTTATAATTTCACTCTCTCGACCTTATCTTCATGGTTCACTATCTTACCCTAATGTGTCTTAGGATTCCCCTATCTTACTTGACCACGTCCCAGTATTGCCCCTATCTTACTTGACCACGTCCCAGTATTGCCCCTATCTTACTTGACCACGTCTCACTATTGCCCCTATCTTACTTGACCACGTCTCACTATTGCCCCTATCTTACTGGACCACGTCTCAGTATTGCCCTATCTTACTTGACCACGTCTCACTATTGCCCCTATCTTACTGGACCACGTCTCAGTAATGCCCCTATCTTACTTGACCACGTCTCAGTAATGCCCCTATCTTACTGGACCACGTCTCACTATTGCACCTATCT
>NC_092243.1:60934469-60996969 GCF_036320965.1 Panulirus ornatus | reverse complement strand
TGTGTGTGAGGCACACAACCCTTGCCTCCCTTCCTCTGGCTCGGCCCACACACCTGGCTCTCTCCTGATGGGGAGGTACTGTGTCCAGGACTGATCCCGGTGTGTAACGCCCCTGCTACACACACACACACACACACACACACACACACACACACACACACACACACACACACACACACGCGCGCCCCTGGTCCTCCTGACGGGGAGGTACCGTGGCGAACATTGGCCACAGTGTGATCCCATCTTGCCCAGAGGAGCGCCGCTGCTCACAGCTTGTGACCTGTGTGTGTGTGTGTGTGTGTGTGTGTGTGTGTGTGTGTTGATCTGTGAGCTGTCCATGGTGATGGTGTTGATGATGATGGAGGGTGCTGGGAATAGTGATGATGATGGTGATGATGATGTGGATGATGAAGGGGCCGTGGTGGTGATGATGGTGATGGTGAAGAGGAATGGAATTGATGATGATGATAATGGTGATGGTGAAGGGCATTGGTATTGATGATGATGATGGTGAAGGGCATTGGTATTGATAATGGTGATGGTGAAGGGCATTGGTATTGATAATGGTGATGGTGAGGGGTACTGGTATTGATAATGGTGATGGTGAGGGGTACTGGTATTGATGACGCTGATGGTGAAGAGCACTAGTACTGATGGAAATGATGGTGATGGGTGAGAAAGAGAGAGTCTCCCAAGATATATATATATATATATATATATATATATATATATATATATATATATATATATATATATTTATATATGAAGACGAGATGATGAATCAGGTGGCCTCACACCCACCACTCCCTCTGGCTCAGCAGTCGGAAGATCCAAAATTATACATTACGCGAATAAACACTTCTAGACAACACATTATTGTGATGGTGTAAAGATTCTTCTTTTTTTCCTGCAAGCTTTTAGTACGTGCGTGATGGGAACATGTGTTTGTGGCATTGAAATCTCCATCACTGTCTTATACACAGATTCTTGTTGATATCTTTATTGCAGTGAATCCACTCGTGCTTGTGTCTGTTTACATGGAAATGTGATATTTTGATTGGCTTTAGTAATAGAAATTAGATATTGCTGGGATATATATATATATATATATATATATATATATATATATATATATATATATATATATATATATATATATATATATATATATAGGTGTTTGCTTTGAAGAATGTATGCGAGAAATACTTAGAAAAGCAAATGGATTTGTATGTAGCATTTATGGATCTGGAGAAGGCATATGATAGAGTTGATAGAGATGCTCTGTGGAAGGTATTAAGAATATATGGTGTGGGAGGAAAGTTGTTAGAAGCAGTGAAAAGTTTTTATCGAGGATGTAAGGCATGTGTACGTGTAGGAAGAGAGGAAAGTGATTGGTTCTCAGTGAATGTAGGTTTGCGGCAGGGGTGTGTGATGTCTCCATGGTTGTTTAATTTGTTTATGGATGGGGTTGTAAGGGAGGTAAATGCAAGAGTCCTGGAAAGAGGGGCAAGTATGAAGTCTGTTGGGGATGAGAGAGCTTGGGAAGTGAGTCAGTTGTTGTTCGCTGATGATACAGCGCTGGTGGATGATTCATGTGAGAAACTGCAGAAGCTGGTGACTGAGTTTGGTAAAGTGTGTGGAAGAAGAAAGTTAAGAGTGAATGTGAATAAGAGCAAGGTTATTAGGTACAGTAGGGTTGAGGGTCAAGTCAATTGGGAGGTGAGTTTGAATGGAGAAAAACTGGAGGAAGTGAAGTGTTTTAGATATCTGGGAGTGGATCTGTCAGCGGATGGAACCATGGAAGCGGAAGTGGATCATAGGGTGGGGGAGGGGGCGAAAATTTTGGGAGCCTTGAAAAATGTGTGGAAGTCGAGAACATTATCTCGGAAAGCAAAAATGGGTATGTTTGAAGGAATAGTGGTTCCATCAATGTTGTATGGTTGCGAGGCGTGGGCTGTGGATGGAGTTGTGCGCAGGAGGATGGATGTGCTGGAAATGAGATGTTTGAGGACAATGTGTGGTGTGAGGTGGTTTGATCGAGTAAGTAACGTAAGGGTAAGAGAGATGTGTGGAAATAAAAAGAGCGTGGTTGAGAGAGCAGAAGAGGGTGTTTTTGAAATGGTTTGGGCACATGGAGAGAATGAGTGAGGAAAGATTGACCAAGAGGATATATGTGTCGGAGGTGGAGGGAACGAGGAGAAGAGGGAGACCAAATTGGAGGTGGAAAGATGGAGTGAAAAAGATTTTGTGTGATCGGGGCCTGAACATGCAGGAGGGTGTAAGGAGGGCAAGGAATAGAGTGAATTGGAGCGATGTGGTATACAGGGGTTGACGTGCTGTCAGTGGAGTGAATCAAGGCATGTGAAGCGTCTGGGGTAAACCATGGAAAGCTGTGTAGGTATGTATATTTGCGTGTGTGGACGTGTGTATGTACATGTGTATGGGGGGGGGGGGGGGGGGGTTGGGCCATTTCTTTCGTCTGTTTCCTTGCGCTACCTCGCAAACGCGGGAGACAGCGACAAAGTATAAAAAAAAAAGAAAAAAAAAAAAAAATATATATATATATATATATATATATATATATATATATATATATATATATATATATATGTGTGTGTGTGTGTGTGTGCGTGTGTGTGTGTGTGTGTTTCAATACTTGTTTGACGTTTCTTACGTTAGCGAGGTAGTGCCATGAACTGACGAAGAAAGGCCCACATTCGTTCACACTCAGTCTCTAGCTGTCATGTGTAATGCACCGAAACCACACATCTCCCTATCCACATCCAGGCTCCACAGACCTTTCCATGGTTTACCCCGGACGCTTCACATGTCCTGGTTCACTTACCAACGAACATAAAAATCTGCTCCCCAGACAATTTGTTTACTGTACCTAAGGCTTAGAGGCGGGACTCTGGTCACAAGTTAGGGACAGGGTTGACCCCCAAGTTCCTCACACACACACACACACACACACACACACACACACACACACACACACACACACACACACACACATTCCTGCGGTGTATCATTCTGCCAGGTGATATCCACACCGAGGCCTTCGCCCACTGTGTCCCATCCTCTTTTCTGTGTTTATAACTCAGGGTTGCATTCCGTCAGCCATGCATCAGAGGGAGTGTGTGTGCGTGTGTGTGTGTGTGTGTGTGTGGGAATACGTTCTTCCTGTGTGTGATGCGGGGTGAGAATTTCTCACCAGTGTTGCCCCGTCTCTCAATCTTGGATATTAGTGATATGTCTTTACTCATATCTGTTTGTATACATACAAACTTATATATATATATATATATATATATATATATATATATATATATATATATATATATATATATATATATATATATATATATATACACACACACACACACACACATATCCTAGCCTAGTGCCCGGTACCCACCCATCGACCATCCCCGAGAGAGGAGGATGAACGCCTGAGTTGACTATGGGCCGACTGCCGTTCCCAGGATTCGAACCCATGCGATCCCGTGCTGACTCATGGATGTGTGTGTTTGTGAGAGAGAGAGAGAGAGAGAGAGAGAGAGAGAGAGAGAGAGAGAGAGAGAGAGAGAGCATTTATGTGTGTATGTGTTTGATGTCTTGTGCTTTGAGAGCAGACACACTCTTGTAGGCAACATTCAGGTAGGGAGTCAGAGAATTCGTTCATCTCCAGCGGGGGAGAAGGAGGAGGGGAGGCACTTGTGAGGGAGGTGAGTCGTGAGTGTTTTGTGAGGTTGATGACAGGGTAGCGACACTCTCTCATTTCCCTCACCCTCTTTCCTTCACAGGTTCACCTCTTGTGCGCCTGTGTCATCATTCCACCCCTCCGCCACACTGTCTGTGTCGTCTGTCTGTGTGTCTCTCTGTGAACTGTTCACGTTTTTAAGAATCTTCATCTCGGGAGCCAATGGCTCCGCTGAGCCGAGACTTGGCAGACATGATCACAGTCGAGTCTCCTGTGCCAGTCCTGCTGCCCCTCATCATCCAGAGGGAGGCCTGGCTCTCGTAGGGGGAAGAAGAGGCCGGGTGGGATAACAAGTCGCCCAACACCTCTTGGCGCAGTGCTTCGGTCCCTCACGGTGGGGGCCGCCCTAGAGCATAGGGCCCGCGCCTCCTGAGTGGTAGGGAGGTTCGATCTCAAACAGCAACCACCTCATCATTATGATCATGTGGGGAAGCCTGTGGTCGGGTTGCACCGAAGACTTTTACGGAAACGATGGATGGTTCTCTCTCTCTCTCTCTCTCTCTCTCTCTCTCTCTCTCTCTCTCTCTCTCTCTCTCTCTCTCTCTCTCTCTCTCTCTCTCTCTCTCTCTCTCTCTCTCTCTCTCTCTCTCTCTCTCTCTCTCTCTCTCTCTCTCTCTCTCTCTCTCACTTGTCCTCGTATCGCGCCCATCACTGGCGTCCAGTCTGGCCCAACCTCAACCTGTTATCGGCACAGAGTGGCCTGAAAAAAAAGAGATTAAAAAAGATAATGAAATTTGTATATAGTCAGCAACTTTCTGAACCAATCGATCGGAAATTTAATAGGAATAATTCGGATGATCTTTCCTCACATTCACGTTTTTCGTGTTGGTCGCAAATGAAACGTGTGGCTGCCCCGCACACACCGTCCGGCACTGGTTTTCACCGAACTTTAGAAGAGAGAAAAAAGAATAATTTTCGTGCTAAAGAACTGGTTCTGTCATCAGTGTATATATATACAAGATATTCCACACCGTCATCTCCTCATGGACCATGTGAGAGGGACTGGATCTCTGAAACCTCTGGGGTTTTATTAGTGTCTATATTTTGACTTCGTGTCTCCTGCCCATTCCTCCTGGGCGTCTGTTTGTTGTCATGTCTCTTGAGTCGTGCGGCTGGCAGGCGCACCAGGGCCGCCGCTACGCGACCTTGCCAGCGGCAGCGGGCACACTGCCCTCCGCTGCTACTGCCTTGCCCCGTCACTCGAAGCCTCCTCTCCTGACACCTTGGCCCTCTTAGCCCCACGCTGGGCTGACGCCTCCACACAGAAATATCAAATACCAAAGGTCGTATCCACCGGTAAAAGCTTTGTTACTGTGTCACCACAAGGTGGATGTCTGAACCGCGGGGGCGTCTCTCCTGGCTTGACAGTGAAAATCCCGTGGCGATCCAACTCGCCAGCTAACATTAGGTGGACGTCAGCTTGCGTGATGGGCTGTGCTGTGCCTGTTCTAAAATGCCGGTCAGGTGTAGCTGAGCCAGTGACTTGTGTCACGTTTATCGTGTCACAGATCTGTGTGTTTTGTAACTGCCGTTGTCGCTCGTCCGAACACGGCCTCTTTCATGTGTATTTGGTAAATGTGAGGATTGGAAAGATTTTGGTGACTCGTGGATTTCTCTCCTCCCCCGCTTTTTTTTTTTCGGTTAACAGTATTAAACCTTTGGCATTGTCATGGTGTCATTTTCTGGGTAGTGATTTAGACTCTGTTGTGGCTCACTGGAACTACTCATTACGACGGCGATGGTGCGACCTCTTGAGCACGACGGTACGACCCTCGGTTGCGACGGCCTGACCTTTTTCTTCCTGGCCCTGATGGATCAGGCCAAAGGTCAAGTTACCGTACCATAGTGTCGTATCAGGAGATACAGTGTGTGTGTGTGTGTGTGTGTGTGTGTGTGTGTGTGTGTGTGGTACACCGCCACAAACAAAATGTGCTAAACACATTCACATGACGACGGAGGTAAACAACACTGACCAGTGTTTTGCCACGGTTCACAAACCTGTTTACGCACCATCTCGTCCTGTTTGTGTGCACACGTATCTACCACTGGTTATAACGGGTTAATACACGTATCTGCCACTGGTTATAACGGGTTATTGCACGTATCTGCCACTGGCTATAACGGGTTAATACACGTATCTGCCACTGGCTATAACGGGTTAATGCACGTATCTGCCACTGGTTATAACGGGTTAATACTCGTATCTACCACTGGTTATAACGGGTTAATACACGTATCTGCCACTGGTTATAACGTTAATACTCGTATCTACCTCTGGTTATAACGGGTTAATACACGTATCTGCCACTGGTTATAACGGGTTAATACATGTATCTGCCACTGGTTATAACGGGTTATTGCACGTATCTGCCACTGGCTATAACGGGTTAATGCACGTATCTGCCACTGGTTATAATGGGTTAATACTCGTATCTACCACTGGTTATAACGGGTTAATACACGTATCTGCCACTGGTTATAACGTTAATACTCGTATCTACCTCTGGTTATAACGGGTTGATACACGTATCTGCCACTGGTTATAACGGGTTATTGCACGTATCTGCCACTGGCTATAACGGGTTAATACACGTATCTGCCACTGCTTATAACGGGTTATTGCACGTATCTGCCACTGGCTATCACGGGTTAATACACGTATCTGCCACTGCTTATAACGGATTATTGCACGTATCTGCCACTGGCTATAACGGGTTAATACTCGTATCTACCTCTGGTTATAACGGGTTAATACTCGTATCTACCTCTGGTTATAACGGGTTAATACACGTATCTGCCACTGGTTATAACGGGTTAATACTCGTATCTACCACTGCTGGTAACGGGTTAATACACGTATCTGCCACTGGGTATAACGGGTCAGTACTCGTATCTACCAGTGGTTATAACGGGTCAGTACACATATCTACCGCTGGTTACAAAAGGGTCATTATGCAGTGTGTTGACCCTAGGGGCAAACCCCGGTGTTGCAGTGGGGGAGGGAGGCGTATGCTTGGCGTCTCCCTCCTGTGTGGTAGTGGTGTACCACGAGACATCATGTGGTCTGTGTACACCAGGAACTGTGGCAGTGGAGGCTCCAGTGGCGAGGTTGGGCAAGGCTCCACTTACCCAGTGTGCGTCGCAGGCGTCTTGGTTGCGAGGGGGGATCGAACCCTCCATGATCTTAAGATAGAACTTGGTCATGTAAACAGTAATGGGACTTGCAGGGTGGATATCGGGAGAGGGTAAAAGTGTATGCAATTGAGAGGGGCTCGTGGTAGCGTGTGACGCTTGATTTCACTTAGAAACACTTGGAGGATGTAAGTGGAAGAGTATAAACACCGGTGTAATTTGAGAGAGAGAGAGAGAGAGAGAGAGAGAGAGAGAGAGAGAGAGAGAGAGAGAGAGAGAGAGAGAGAGTGTAACATGTGAATGTGATTTAGCTTATGATTATCACTGAATGATTTTTGTCTTCTCTTGTGTACCCCGTCCGCATGACCACTCACCTCTCTCTCTCTCTCTCTCTCTCTCTCTCTCTCTCTCTCTCTCTCTCTCTCTCTCTCTCTCTCTCTCTCTCTCTCTCTCTCTCTCACGTCAGCACTGACGCCAGGGAGGGTGGCGGAGGTGGTGGTCGTGTGACGAGGGATCGTCTCACGAGCGAGAGAAAAAGACGAAAGAGAACGTGTGTGTGTGTGTGTGTGTGTGTGTGTGAGAGAGAGAGAGAGAGAGAGAGAGAGAGAGAGAGAGAGAGAGAGAGAGAGAGAGAGAGAGAGAGAGAGAGAGAGAATATGTTTTGACCGCCACCTCTGGCACGTAAGGGTCAGGTCGTAGGCCAGGTTGTCGTACTCAAGGGTCGTGGTCAAGGGCTGGGTTACCCCCCCGATATGTGTTCTCAAGGGTCACCCAGTCGTCACCGCTGGGCCACATCACGTGATGACCAGCAGCACAGCACAGCACAGTACAGCACAGCACAACGCAGCACAGCACAGCGCAGCAACAGCACAGCACAGCGCAGCACAACAGCACAGCACAGCACAGCACAGCACAGCACAGGGTTGGGTAAGGTAGCGAGGGACGTCCCACAGTCCCCCCCACTGGTCCCCCTCCCCCTGGCCTTTCATCATCTTGCGTGATGTGTCACTCTTGCCTGGGAACCTTATCTTGCCCCACCCCCGTCTGGTCGTGTGGAGCATAATGCTCCCAGTATTATGCTCTGGCTTCGTAGAGTAATGTAACTCCCAACATGATGCTTGGACTCCGTCACTAGCGGGGTGTGATAGCTCCAGCATTATACCTAGACTTCACTGAGTATGATAGTCCCAGCGTTATACTTGGGTTAGCAGAGTATGCTAGTCCTAGCATTATACTTGAGCTAGTCCTAGTATTATACTTGAGTTAGCAGAGTATGCTAGGCCTAGTATTATACTTAAGTTAGCAGAGTATGCTAGGCCTAGCATTATAGTTGTGTTAGCAGAGTATGCTAGTCCTAGCATTATACTTGAGTTAGCAGAGTATGATAGTCCTAGCATTATACTTGAGTTAGCAGAGTATGCTAGGCCTAGCATTATACTTGAGTTAGCAGAGTATGCTAGTCCTAGCATTATACTTGAGTTAGCAGAGTATGCTAGTCTTAGCATTATACTTGAGTTAGCAGAGTATGCTAGTCTTAGCATTATACTTAAGTTAGCAGAGTATGCTAGTCCTAGCATTATACTTGAGTTAGCAGAGTATGCTAGTCCTAGCATTATACTTGCGTTAGCAGAGTATGCTAGTCCTAGCATTATATACTTAGGTTCACAGAATAATGAAGGGCAACATGGATTATTGTAGCAATATACCATATGAGTTTTCACTCACGTTCTCTCCTGTTTCCCTTCCATGCAGCCATACTCCATAAAGGCATGAGTTTTCTTCTCACTCATCCGCTGTCGGCTGGTTGCTAGAGGCAGTGGAAGTAGGTGAGGATATATACATTGCCTTCATACTGTTCTGTCCGCGCCTCATCCACGTATCTCCCGTGTGTCGTAGATGGTGAGCGAGAGGGGCGGGAGCAGGGGGCTGGAAACCCTCCCCTTCTCCTGTGTTACCTTCGACAACAGGGAAGAGAGGCAGGAGCCAAGTGAGAATGTTTCCCGTAAGGCACACTCATGTCTTCTTGACGCTACCTCCCTCCGGTGGGAAACAGCGAACATGTATAAAAGATGAGAGAGAGAGAGAGAGAGAGAGAGAGAGAGAGAGAGAGAGAGAGAGAGAGAGAGAGAGAGAGTCACACAGTAACACAAATAGAATATTTTCCGTGAATACTGCATTTATCAGTTACTTATATACTCAGTTATATCTATACGTATATTTATTTATTAATTTATCTATTTATTCATTTCCCTGCTGCTGGAACTTGGCGAACCCATGAGCTGCAGGACACTATGGAAAGAGGTCCCGAGGTATGACTAATGTATATATTTAATCGCCGTTTCCCGCGTTAGCGAATCTACACCAGGAACAGACGAACCAAGGCCGCATCCTGCCACATCCATTCTTTAGCTGTCGTGTGCAATGCACCGAATCCACATCCAGGCCCCACAGACCATCCCATGGTTTACCCCGGACGCTTCACATGACCTGCTTAAGTCCAGACACCGCGTCGATCTCCTGTATACCACATCGTTCCAATTCACTCCTTCCCGTGCACACCTTTCACCCTTCTTACATGATCCATATACATCATCCACCACTTCTGAAACCACATTGTTCCTCCCCATTGTGATGTTCTCTACTTGCCTTCACCCTCTCACTCACTACTCTTCTATGCAACTCAACCAGTACACTCAACAAACTTATACTCCTTTAGTTTGAACACTCACCTCTGTCCCCCTCTGCCCCTTCGCCTCGTTCCTTCCACCTCTGACATGTATACACTCTTAGACAACCTCTCTTCGCTCATCCTCTCTATATGTCTAAACTGTTTCCCCAAGCCCTCCTCGGCTCTCTCTCTCTCTCTCTCTCTCTCTCTCTCTCTCTCTCTCTCTCTCTCTCTCTCTCTCTCTCTCTTTTACACGCATGCTGTTCTTCCAACCACACCTCTCTCTTACCCTATCATTTCTTACTTGATCAACCCTTCTTCACACAATATACTCTCTTTAAACATGTTATTCCCAAAACTTTCTTGCATAGCATTCTGTGTAGGGTCCATGCCTTACATCCGCACTATACCGTCGGGACTGCGTTACCCACAGACATACCCTCACTTCTCTTTCCACACAGCCTACAGTGCGCCCAGAGCCTTAACTCTCTCGTCTATGTTATGGCTAACAGGAGCTTCCCATGGTTCCATCCGCTGTCAGGTCCACTCCCAGGTGCCTGAAGCATTCTACTTCTTCTAGTGTCTCGCCGTTCAAACTCACACTCCAACCAACCTTTCTTTCACCACCACTTAAGCTAATATGTTACCTTTATTCATATCACACACACACACACACACACACACACACACACACACACACACAAATATATATATTTGTTCCTATTAGTCCACGGGGAAATGAAACACGATAAGTCCGCAAGTGCACTTTTGTGTAATAATCACATCAGGAGAGATACAAGAAATATAACAGTCAGTTGATATACAACGAAGAGACGTAGCTAGGACGCCATTTGGTAAACAAGTGAATGTCCGAATGTAGGTCGGGTACGTTCGAGTCTGGCAACAAGCGTATCACAATCTTTATGTGGACAAGAAGAGGAACTGCTTGCAATATTTTTCAACAATAAAGCTATCTAATTTGTACAGACTTTCGCTAATATATATATATATATATATATATATATATATATATATATATATATATATCCCTGGGGATAGGGGAGAAAGAATACTTCCCACGTATTCCCTGCGTGTCGTAGAAGGCGACTAAAAGGGGAGGGAGCGGGTGGCTGGAAATCCTCCCCTCTCTTGTTTTTTTTTAATTTTCCAAAAGAAGGAACAGAGAAGGGGGTCAGGTGAGGATATTCCCTCTAAGACCCAGTTCTCTGTTCTTAACGCTACCTCGCTAACGCGGGAAATGGCAAATAGTATGAAAAAAAAAAAAAAAAATATATATATATATATATACAGAGAGAGAGAGAGAGAGAGAGAGAGAGAGAGAGAGAGAGAGTCACATAGTAACACCTATGTACAATATTTACTCCAGGTACCACACTTACCAGTTACATATGTACTCAGTGATATACACATTAATACACATAAGTCTAGAGCTGCGTACAGTCATTAGTACCCACTCAGTAAGGGGAACACACGTGATAATATTACGTTTACTCTATGAGGCTTTGCTTTCCATGCATGATTGCTGTTTCCTGGGTCAGCGAAGTAATGCTGGAAACAGACGAAAAAAAAAAGCTTCGTTCGTTCTCGTCCATTGCCAAACTGAAATTAGGCAAGAAACTTGTGTGAAATATGTAAATATGTATCTTTATCATGGTAGTGAATGACTGAACATGACTGAGGAATGACATTGTGATTCTGGACAACACACACAAACGTAACCATAAATGTAATTATTGTAGAAAATATTCAGATGGGGCACTACACAGGTAGAGAACTCACACTCTGTGTAGTACAAAGGATTGGGGGGAGGGGGGGCGAACGAACATTTATCCCTCTTCCCCTTAACATATAAACAAGGCATTACACATATTTAATCACACATTAAACCCTACGCGTCAGCAGTAGAGTGTGTGTGTGTGCGTGTGTGCGGGTGCGTGCGTGCGCGCGTGCGTGTGTGTGTGTGTGTGTGTGCGTGTGGGTGGGTGCGTGCGTGCCCGTGTGTGTGTGTGTGTGTGTGTGTGTGTGTGTGTGTTAAGAAACACGTATACCTCGTCATAATTCAATACACAAAATTATTAGCTTTAAAGACTTAAGAAAAGAAAAAATCTAAAATGTAGATCATCATGTGAGGTTAATCGATCATTTAAGACTTATCGGTCAGTCTCAGTGGTTGTGTGAGCCCGCCTCCTTATATATATCATCCTATTATAATCCTCATGAGAGCGCTTGAGGGCTCGCGCTGTTACTGTGGTAAAGAATGTATCATTACTTTCACGGTGGGGAAAACGTAGCGCGTCCATATTCGTCAACGGTGACCCAGTAGGCGGGAATCACGGTACACACTACTAGTGCTCGTTCGTAACCCAGATTTTACACACGAATCACTTCCCTCGCTGGAAACTGACCAGTGAGGGCAGGAGACATTCGTTATTCCGTGGGGGAAAAAGTAAGATGATTTTATCGTAACCAATCTAGTATCTATTTCTAAGTAGTAACCTGGAGGTCGGAAGTGATCCTTGTGCGAGAGAATCAAGTCATCCAGCGGTTGCTCAGCCTCGAGCCCAGCAGAAACCGCCTGTTCTCAAGGTATATCAGCTAGGCGAGCAAGTGACAGTGGAGCCACACACACACACACACACACACACACACACGCTGGAAGACAATAACCAGGAGAGTTGAAGGGACGGCCTCAGTGACGTCTCGATCTGAGCCGAGGTAAACAAGTGGTGGAAATAGGAGGCTCGAGTTGCCATTTGTCGCCAGTTCAAAGCTTAATAATCAGGTCTGGTGGGTGGGATTATTATGTCACTGAATAACATTAGTTCAGTACCTCGTCATGTCTTGCCAGGGGAAATCCTGGTGTCATGAAACGAAATGTGTTATCGCTTTAATAAATGTGTTTCTTTGCTGATGCGTGTGGACGATAGTAAACAAGTAATGGTTGGGAGGTTTCGATTGCACGGCTATGAAATTTGCTGTATAGTATAGACAGTTCATAAGAAAGCACCTTTTATTCGTGTCTTATATGAAATGTCTCATTAAACCACCGTTGGTTTCTGAGAAGAATATTAGAAACTCATAGATAATCAGGTAGGTAATTAGTAATTAGCGCAGCAGCGGTAAAAGACGGTTATAAACGTCATCACAAGCCAGGTTGGGAGCTGTTGCCGTGCACAGCTTGGGAACTTGTCGTACCGGAGCGTTACACCAGCGGCTGGAATCACTACCTCGTGACTTGATGACGCCGTTTATCACGAGCAATTTGATATATTTCCGGTACTTGGCAGTGAAACCACCAATGCCGAGGCGAAAATGGTGGGAGCGTATCGTGAATAATACGGCAAGAAGATTTTATCGTGTAATCTTGCTGCAACGATTCCTGGCTCGCTCATTGTAAATCTTCCCTCAACACCTGAGGGAGTGGTGAAGGTGGAAGGCGAGTGAGGAACACCAGTGATTGACGGCGTGAGCTTTGAGGGTGATGGCCTGACGCTGGTGGGTGGCCAGCCTTCTATCTCCATCTGTGGGCCACACCGGTGACCGGCCAGCCTACCAGCACCACCTGAGGGACTCACCACTAACTGGCCAGCCTTCCAGTCCTGCCCGTAGGCTAAACTGGTGAGTGGCCAGCCTTCCAGTCCTGCCCGTAGGCTAAACTGGTGAGTGGCCAGCCTTCCAGCCCCACTTGTAAGCTACACCAGTCTACCAGCCGTAGCCGTAGGCTAAACTAGTGAGTGGCCAGCCTCCCCTCCCAGCCTGCGAGTGAGTAGCCAGCCTTCATTCTCCATTTGTGGGCCACACAAGTGAATGGCCAGCCTCCCCGCCCGACCTTTGGGCCACACCAGTGAGTGGCCACCCTCCACACCGGCTGGGAACCAGTCACGGACACGTCCTGGCCTCTACCATGACTTCCACCAGTAAATATCGTCTTTATATCATTAGCTTCAGCCATCTTGGTCTCAATCGTTAACATTAACTTTATTGAATGAAGGATCTACGACCCATTGTCATGATTTGTATCTATTTACCAACATTTTCTCTTGAGGTTTCACTTTCAATTCGATACAAAGTATAGACATTTCCTGACACGTCCTTGTTACAGTCCTGACCTTGACTCGTACCCACGACTCAAACTCACGGCTTATAATGACCCCATTCGTACCACACTGACTCCTACAGCCCCCCCCCCCCCCCCCGACTACTACCCATGTTTTTGGATGTTAGTTCTTTGTAGACTTTAGGCCTGTCATCCACCAGGATCATTAAGGCCGTCAAGGACGAGTTATAACCACCACCTGAACAACGTTCTAACATTTACTTGAAGTGTTAAAGATAGATTTACGAGCACTTACACTGTGACGGGTCCTCATCTCTACCCCTGGCCTGTACCCGAACTCGTATTCCCGTCTCGTACCCGGTGATTCCTGCAACAAATAAGAATTTGTGTATCCAACCCAAATGATGTTTACACTAATCTCCCAACAGATACAATAAGTGTCAGTATATTCGTCCACAATGTATGTCAATGCTATTAAAATCCTTGCCCCGTAACATTTATCAAGTCAAGTATGTCAAACTTAAATATATGTTTTAGCATGAAAGATGATTTTGAGGCAAATGATGTTTTTTGACGTTTCTGCCAGTTGCCAACGTCTGCGATTAAGTGAAAGTCTGATATATTCAATTTTTCATCGCCTGCGAATAAAATGAAATGATGTTTACCCACTTATCAACATCCTGAGGTCTGATGCAGTCACATATACGCAATGAACTGTCTTCTCTTTAAGTGAAATACAGTGTCCATGCAGTCACAGTAAGCAATGCAAACATGGATTAGTTTGTAAACTATAATAGATTTATCTCTACATCTTTGGACTGCTTTATTAGAACGTATGTTTTACTGTAAATGCATTTATGGATTTATCCTTTATTCATTATATTATGATTAGGGAAACACCAGGTAAACGATGTTGAAAAAAAAAAAACAGCTGTGCTTGTTACAAATACGTCTTGTCGTTAACCATTTTGAACCACTAGAAGATAACAAATACGAGGGAGCTGCCAGATGTTTCCATTGTGCTCACACAACATTAAACTAAAGCACCTGTACGCGGCTTGCATTCATCGCACACACATATGTCGTTAAAGGCTTGATCAGTGTTTCTATCTGCATAAATAAGAGAGAAATTACATCATGGGGTCGCGTGAAAGTCAAGAACATTGCTGGGCCATCAGACTGGTACGGTGTCAAGGGAAAAGGCAATAGTTGATCCGCTGCATCGGTGATGTCACAAGTTGCCACCTCATTGGTCAACGCGCCCGGCCAATCAGTCGTGCGTGACGTCATAAATCAGGTGGTCATATACTCACCCGATCACGAAAGACAATGTTAAGGGAAATGTAAAATACAGGAGAAAGTGTGTGTGTGTGTGTGTGTGTGTGATTGATTCTGGCGTCGAACATGAAGGTATGTAAATTGGCAGCTTGGGATGATGTTTTCCCAGGGATTGTGAGGTACATAGCGAACGTTTATCCCCTGACGGTAGAAGGACATGTAGAATGGCGGAGGGGGGGGGGGGATTCTCTCATTGCCAGAGACTTCCATCCTCACGCACTGAGTATTTCTATTGTTTGTTTGGGTGCCATTGTGATGGTATTATTTTTCAATGTTACGGGAAGAGTTTAAACTAGTGTTGCTGTGTCTCCTAACCTTGTATATATATGTACCATGTCTTTACTCCTGTATAAACACACACACACACGCGCACACACACACACACATTTATCGACAATCCTTGAGGAGGAGGAGGAACACCTGGGTTGAGTTTGGGCCGACTGCCGCGCCCAAAATTCGAACTCTTGAAGGCCCTTCCCCAGATGGACCGGTGCTGACCCATGTTCATAAATGCTGATCACGACACCATGTGTGTGTGTGTGTGTGTGTGTGTGTGATTTTTCCTCACGTCTGTGTAAGTTTAGCGTCATGTATGAACGTATACAGGCATTGTTTGAGACCATCATGAGGGTTAGTATTATAGTCGAGGAATAACACCTCCTCCAACACTGAATCGTGAGGGATAACGACCAGTTGTACCCGAGATGAGAGAGCACGTCTATCATGTGTCTGATGGCCTCCCCTCCCACTCGCTAGTCATCCATCCGCCCATGGAACTCCTGAAAATGCCGGGAAATCCAATTTTTCTTTTCCGTTTTCAAATTCTTTTTCTTATTCCTTTGTCAGATGGAATTTGGCAGTCTCAAAAAAAAAAAGCTCGTCCTTGATTTTTGTTTCTGTTTGTTTAATATCATTTTTGTGGACTTTAAAGGAAAGCAGACGGTTCGTTAGAATCTCCTTCTTCAGTGCTCACGTTTCCCTTCATCTCCGGGGAGCTCCTGCTTCCTTGACTCATCCCTTTGTCTCTTGATTATTTAATTTTTTTCCGGTATTTTACCGACCCACCGCTCGCGGTGTTGGCAGAGCTGTCGTAGTTTCTGATTTCCAGTGGCTACGTTTCCTTGAAGACGAGTTGTTAGCTTCTAACCGTCATCCACACTCCCCCTCAGTGCCGGTCCTTTACCTATCCTATTGCTAGCCATCCTATCCAGTGTCCAGGCGAATGTGTCTCTAGAACAGACTGACTGACAGTGACCATCGCATCCATTGTCCTGACGAATGTCTCTCTACACTGACTGATTGACTGACCACACTGGCGCGAAGCACCGTGAAAGGCATCCTCAGTGTGTAGATGTTGGTCCACACACACACACACGCTGCTTGTATCGCCTCCCTCGGAACCCAGTGCTTCTCATTGGCTTCATCCCTCAGAGCATCCCATCTCCTCTGTCCTGTTCTGTACTTCATAAATCCGTTCCCTCTGTGTCCTTCATCCTGACTACTTACTCGCTCATTAACAGGCAGTTTGCTCTCAGTGACTTCAACGGAACGGAGCAAGACTTGCGTTTGTGTGTTCATAACTTCATAACTATCTCGAAACTGCTCTTCTCTAAATGACTTCTCTGTATTTGTTCCTTGCTCTCGTATGCCTGTGTGGCAACTGTGGGGTCCCCAGTCGTACACCCACATGAACACTCGTATTTTGCATGGCCTTGTGAGCTCTTGAGATCCTCCTGCCTTTCTTTACCTGTCACTTCCCCTTGTATTGTCTTCTACCATTAGCACTAGTCTTGCGGCTGCTTCATGACTTGACTTCACACAGCCTTCTCATAACTCATTTCCATACTGCGGCTCTGGGTTCATGTGTCCCAGTTTTATATATCACTCAAGGAGGTGTTCAGCTCTCAAGTAGTTCATATCCCCTAAAGGAGTTGTTCCCTGCCCTTGTACCTTCCCCCTTGTCATCAGTTTCTCTCGCTCATTCCTTTATTATCGTTTCCTCGCTGACCACATCGTTAGACTCAAGGTCAGCGGCGTCGCCTTGTCCCACTGCTGTGCTATATCTAATATCTTCAATTGCAAGTTGTTATATGTCAAAGAAAAAAAAAACTTGAGTTCTGGTATTGATGGAGTCTGCTTCAAACGTGTGTCTTTCTATGTAAGTGTATTCTTATATATATATATATATATATATATATATATATATATATATATATATATATATATATATATATATATATATATATATCCCTGGGGATAAGGGAGAAAGAATACTTCCCACGCATTCCCTGCGCGTCGTAGAAGGCGACTAAAAGGGCAGGGAGGAGGAGGCTGGAAATCCTCCCTTCTCCTTTTTTGATTTTCCAAAAGAAGGAACAGAGAAGGGCCCAAGTGAGGATATTCCCTCTAAGGCTCAGTCCTCTGTTCTTAACGCTGCCTCGCTAGCGCGGGAAATGGCGAATAGTATGGAAAAAAGAATATATATATATATATATATATATATATATATATATATATATATATATATATATATATAAGAGAGAGGCATTTGGACGATTTTTGCAGGGAAAGAATGCAATTGAGTGGGAGATGTATAAAAGAAAGAGACAGGAGGTCAAGAGAAAGGTGCAAGAGGTGAAAAAAAGGGCAAATGAGAGTTGGGGTGAGAGACTATCATTAAATTTTAGGGAGGATAAAAAGATGTTCTGGAAGGAGGTAAATAAAGTGCGTAAGACAAGGGAGCAAATGGGAACTTCAGTGAAGGGCGCAAATGAGGAGGTGATAACAAGTAGTGGTGATGTGAGAAGGAGATGGAGTGAGTATTTTGAAGGTTTGTTGAATGTGTTTGATGATAGAGTGGCAGATATAGGGTGTTTTGGTCGAGGTGGTGTGCAAAGTGAGAGGGTTAGGGAAAATGATTTGGTAAACAGAGAAGAGGTAGTGAAAGCTTTGCGGAAGATGAAAGCCGGCAAGGCAGCAGGTTTGGATGGTATTGCAGTGGAATTTATTAAAAAAGGGGGTGACTGTATTGTTGACTGGTTGGTAAGGTTATTTAATGTATGTATGACTCATGGTGAGGTGCCTGAGGATTGGCGGAATGCGTGCATAGTGCCATTGTACAAAGGCAAAGGGGATAAGAGTGAGTGCTCAAATTACAGAGGTATAAGTTTGTTGAGTATTCCTGGTAAATTATATGGGAGGGTATTGATTGAGAGGGTGAAGGCATGTACAGAGCATCAGATTGGGGAAGAGCAGTGTGGTTTCAGAAGTGGTAGAGGATGTGTGGATCAGGTGTTTGCTTTGAAGAATGTATGTGAGAAATACTTAGAAAAGCAAATGGATTTGTATGTAGCATTTATGGATCTGGAGAAGGCATATGATAGAGTTGATAGAGATGCTCTGTGGAAGGTATTAAGAATATATGGTGTGGGAGGAAAGTTGTTAGAAGCAGTGAAAAGTTTTTATCGAGGATGTAAGGCATGTGTACGTGTAGGAAGAGAGGAAAGTGATTGGTTCTCAGTGAATGTAGGTTTGCGGCAGGGGTGTGTGATGTCTCCATGGTTGTTTAATTTGTTTATGGATGGGGTTGTTAGGGAGGTAAATGCAAGAGTTTTGGAAAGAGGGGCAAGTATGAAGTCTGTTGGGGATGAGAGAGCTTGGGAAGTGAGTCAGTTGTTGTTCGCTGATGATACAGCGCTGGTGGCTGATTCATGTGAGAAACTGCAGAAGCTGGTGACTGAGTTTGGTAAAGTGTGTGGAAGAAGAAAGTTAAGAGTAAATGTGAATAAGAGCAAGGTTATTAGGTACAGTAGGGTTGAGGGTCATGTCAATTGGGTGGTGAGTTTGAATGGAGAAAAACTGGAGGAAGTGAAGTGTTTTAGATATCTGGGAGTGGATCTGGCAGCGGATGGGACCATGGAAGCGGAAGTGGATCATAGGGTGGGGGAGGGGGCGAAAATTCTGGGGGCCTTGAAGAATGTGTGGAAGTCGAGAACATTATCTCGGAAAGCAAAAATGGGTATGTTTGAAGGAATAGTGGTTCCAACAATGTTGTATGGTTGCGAGGCGTGGGCTATGGATAGAGTTGTGCGCAGGAGGATGGATGTGCTGGAAATGAGATGTTTGAGGACAATGTGTGGTGTGAGGTGGTTTGATCGAGTGAGTAACGTAAGGGTAAGAGAGATGTGTGGAAATAAAAAGAGCGTGGTTGAGAGAGCAGAAGAGGGTGTTTTGAAGTGGTTTGGGCACATGGAGAGAATGAGTGAGGAAAGATTGACCAAGAGGATATATGTGTCGGAGGTGGAGGAAACGAGGAGAAGAGGGAGACCAAATTGGAGGTGGAAAGATGGAGTGAAAAAGATTTTGTGTGATCGGGGCCTGAACATGCAGGAGAGTGAAAGGAGGGCAAGGAATAGAGTGAATTGGAGCGATGTGGTATACCGGGGTTGACGTGCTGTCAGTGGATTGAATCAAGGCATGTGAAGCGTCTGGGGTAAACCATGGAAAGCTGTGTAGGTATGTACATTTGCGTGTGTGGACGTATGTATATACATGTGTATGGGGGGGGGGGGTTGGGCCATTTCTTTCGTCTGTTTCCTTGCGCTACCTCGCAAACGCGGGAGACAGCGACAAAGTATAATAATAAATGAAAATATATATATATATATATATATATATATATATATATATATATATATATATATATATATATATATATATATATATATCTTTCTTTTGAACTATTCGCTATTTCCCGCGTTAGCGAGGTAGCGTTAAGAACAGAGGACTGGGCCTTTGTGGAATATCCTCACATGGCCCCTTCTCTGTTCCTTCTTTTGGAAAATTAAAAAGAAAAAAAAGAGAGGGGAGGATTTCCAGCCTCCCGCTCCCTCCCCTTTTAGTCGCCTTCTACGACACGCAGGGAATACGTGGGAAGTATTCTTAATCCCCTATCCCCAGGGATCATATATATATATATATATATATATATATATATATATATATATATATATATATATATATATATATATATATATATATATATATATATATATATATATATATATATATTACACACACACGCACAAGTATATATACACTGTTGGATGACCAAATAGCCATATCCGTTCTGAGTATTTTTCAAGTTCTGTAATATATCTTTTGTCACGGCTGGGGAAGTTGTGTAAGATGGCTCCAAGGGTTTTCTGGACATTTCGGTATGAATCCGTCAAATCATCTTCAGCAGCGTGTGGAGAGGTCAGTGGAGCAGGTGGGAATGATTGCAGGTAGTCGATTGATGCTGGGTAATGCCTTGAAAGCGGACGCGCGTGTATCGCTGCGTGCTCATTGGCTGTTGTGTGGTGCTGGGGCAGGTAGTTGGAGTATTCTGTCTCGCTCAGTGTTCTCGTTGTTGATTTTTGTTCGTTGTTCTTTGATGGTTCGTGTACTAATGACCCTTGAGCACGACGGTACTACCCTTGAGCACGACGGTACGACCCTTGAGCACGACGATACTACCCTTGAGCACGTTGGCACGTTCCTTGAGCACAAGGGTACGACCCTTGAGCATGATGGTGCGACCCTTGAACACGACGATACGACTTTTGGGCATGACGGTACGACTCGAGCATGATGAAACGGCCCTTAAGCACGACGGTACGACCCCTGAACATAGCGGAACTTATGTATGATGACCTGGTCTCAGACCTGGCCCTTAAGAGTGGAAGGGGTGGAGGAGGGAATAGAAGGGTGGAGGAGGGAATGGAGAAGTAGAGGAGGGAGCGAAAGGGGTGGACGAGGGATTAGAGAGATAGAGACACATGCCACAGAAGCAAGGTCCCAGGCACGAGCCTGTCTCACAGACAAACCCACAGACCGCCTTGGCATGTGAGGGTGACGGTGCTGGTGGAGTGGGAGAGGAAACGTAGGAGGGGTGAGTGGGAGGGTCATGGGCCCCAGCATGTTGGAGGGGAGGGGAGGAAGGTGTGGAGCAACGAGGTGATGTGTTGTTAAAGCAGCAGTAACAGCAGCAGTGGCTGTCGTAGTGTTATCTGCTGCTGCTGCTCCCATAGCTGTTATCTTCGCTACTGTTCCTGCTGTTGTTATTTCTGTACTACTGCTGCTGCTGCTGCTGCTGCTGCTGCAGATAAAGTTGCCCGCGTACTGGAAGGACAAGCTTACCACTGACCAGTCTACAGCTGACCTCCCTCATATCTCTCGTCGGGTGGTGTTCAGGTGCCGGGGTAGGTGGGACACACTCTCAACGCCCCAGATCCTCACATACACATAGCCCAGGTCTCGTGCCACAGTGCCCCCTCCTCAACACGGTACTCTTTGACTGAGGTGCCAACCAGCACGGTAGTGGACCTCACTGGCTGGAGTCTGTTGGTTGCTGCAGTCTTTGAGCTCTCACAAGTTCAGCCTCATCTGTCGAGGGTATCCGTTACGACTGATGCAATCTGTGGTTACCGTGTCATGATTACTGGTCGTTTAGTAAGTTCTCAACTCGTGGGGTGCCACTTCTTCAAGGTGTGTGTGTGTGTGTGTGTTACTGGGAGAGAGTTTCACACTCGTGTTGCCCCCGTCTCTGAACCCTGTACATGTACTTGATACACACCTCCGTCTCTCGTCATGTATTTCTGAATCCCAGCCACTCCCGGGTTATCATTGTTTACATAATATTAATTACTGATTGTATGCCCTTCTCAACAACCCCGCCGCCTCCTCCTCCTCCCCTTAGTCGCCATGTTTGCCTGGCCTTCCAGACACAATGACACGATGTTTGTAGACTGTACGGACTCTGATGCACCGGACCCTGTGTACGTGTTTACGTTAGGTGTACCAACAACCCTCACAGTTCTGTGTTTGTCGTTCTGTTTATATCCACACTGTCAGCCATATACTCTTGTGCAAATACTTGATATTATATTTCATGTTGTCCCAGTGTTTCTTAAACCCATCTGTTATTGTCCCAGTGTTTCTTAAACCCGTCTACTGTTGTCCAGTGTTTCTCAAACCCGTCTATTATTGTCCCAGTGTTCCTTAAACCCGTCTATTATTGTCCCAGTGTTTCTTAAACCCGTCTACTGTTGTCCAGTGTTTCTTAAACCCAAGTATTATTGTCCCAGTGTTTCTTAAACCCGTCTACTGTTGTACAGTGTTTCTTAAACCCATGTATTATTGTCCCAATGTTTCTTAAACCCGTCTACTATTGTCCAGTGTTTCTTAAACCCATGTATTATTGTCCCAATGTTTCTTAAACCCGTCTACTATTGTCTTAGTGTTTCTTAAATTCGTACACAATTGTGCCAGCATTTTATAACCCTGCAGCCATTGTTTCTTTGTTCAAATGACTTCCTTACTGTTGTTTCCGTGCACAAATCCCATTTTTTTTGTGGGACAGTAGCAGAGTTATGCATCGTATAGAACACACACACACACACACACACACACACACACACACACACACACACACACACACACACACACACATACACACACACACACACACACACACACACACACACACACACATACATACACACACACACACACACACACACACACACACACACACACACACACACACACACACGGAGCGGGGCGACTTTCCACCGTGTTTCTTGTGCTCTACCATTGTCTTGTGGTGTGAATTACTCCACAGGACCTTGCAAATATTATTTCATGACCTTTTCGCGTCTGTGTCACGTGTCGGTGACCTTTCCCTAGCGGTGTCCGCCGCCTCCGTGTGTGACCTTTCCTATTGTCGCTAAGGTGTTGGTCTGTCCAGCCACCAGGCCTGGTCCACACCTCAACCTCTCGTCTACCGTGTGTGTGTGTGTGTGTGTGTGTGTGTGTGTCTTGTGCCTGACCTTCTCAGGTCACTTCTGTGTGGTGTGTCTGCTGCCATGTCCGTTGTTCTCTCTCTCTCTCTCTCTCTCTCTCTCTCTTTCTCTCTCTCTCTCTCTCTCTCTCTCTCTCTCTCTCTCTCTCTCTCTCTCTCTCTCTCATACTCAGGCCATTAATCTAGTGTTACTGGTTCAGGAGAGAGAGAGAGAGAGAGAGAGAGAGAGAGAGAGAGAGAGAGAGAGAGAGAGAGAGAGAGAGAGAGAGAGATTCATCATTCGTACTCATTCTTCCTCGTGTGGTGAATCTTACCTTAGATTAACACAGGTACCTTCGCTTTGGGAAGGGTTGAAAGGTTTGTGGCCCTTCCCTCCGTCAATGTTTTTTATTTTTTTTTTTTTTTTGGGGGGGGGGCCTAAAGACCTCGTAACTACTGAACACCATCACTAAACTGCTTCATTAACCTGGCAGTCGTTAATTGGTGCTTCCTGAATGTCCACAAATTGTTCTGTTCACGTGACGTTCACTATCAAGGTGAGCGAGGTTAAGGTAGAGGTCATATATATATATATATTGGTTACCCTGTCGTGGACTGGCCAGTCAGCCCGCCCAGGACGAATAACCTTTTACCCCAGGTGCTGGCGTGCCCTGCCACGGGACGGAGCGCCCACGTCAAGCGACCTTCCGTGGCGTGCACAGCTGCGCGCACCTCTGTGCTCCCGACCAGCATGACATTGTTTACATTCCACTTGCCACACGTGGAAGCCGCAGGAATGTGAGTAATTGTGTCATAAAGACCCAGGCGTGCGACCTTGTGGCGTTTGCTCAACGATCATTTTCTTCTTGGCGTTCCAGCAGCTCCTCCTCCTCCTCCCCGCTCCGCTTGGTATACTTTCGCCTCTCCCTCGGGTCACCATCTGCCTCCTCCACCATGTTGATCCCCGAGTGACTGCCATTCCTCACCCACCTTCAGCTAACATTTCTACACGTTTCCTCTCATTTTTTCCTACGTTATTCTGCATTTCTACCCTCCCGTTTTTATCGGTTTTGACGGATCTCAACTCGTTCGTAAACTGACGATGAACTTTCGACTGGTTTTTCCCCTCACGACGAAGGAAGAGGTGAGTGTTGGTACCCTCCGGTTCTATAGCCACAGGGGCCAAGTCATGATCGCGAGCAGCACCACCTCCATCAGTAGACCACTGTGTTGTTGTTGTGAAGGTTTCCATGGTATGTCATGATCAGTTGATGGTCGTGTTGTGTGTGTGTGTGTGTGTGTGTGTGTGTGTGTACACAGGGGCGTGTTGCTAGTCTTCCCTCGTAGAACACACTGGTCTCCAGAACTGGTTTATTCATTTGTTGTTCTCCTCACCACTGGCATGTGTTCGTACGTACATATGATGCAATGCCGAGCAATGTATCAGTCTCCGGTTGTGCTGATCACCGTTCTAGGATATCGTAGTATCGCGCTTGAGGATCGTACCGTCGTGCACAAGGATCGTACCTTCGTGCACAAGGATCGTACTGCCGTGGACAAGGATCGTACCGTCGTGCACAAGGATCGTACCGTTGTGCACAAGGACCGTACCGTCCTGGACAAGGACCGTACCGTCCTGGACAAGGATCGTACCGTAGTGCACAAGGATCGTACTGTCGTGCACAAGGATCGTACCGTCGTGCACAAGGATCATACCGTCGTGCACAAGGATCGTACCACCGTGGACAAGGATCGTACCATCGTGGACAAGGATCGTACTGTCGTGGACAAGGATCATAACGTCGTGGACAAGGATCGTACCGTCGTGCACAAGGATCGTATCGTCCTGGACAAGGATCGTACCATCGTGGACAAGGATCGTACCGTCGTGGACAAGGATCATACCGTCGTGCACAAGGATCGTACCACCGTGGACAAGGATCGTACCGTCGTACACAAGGATCGTACCACCGTGGACAAGGATCGTACCGTCGTGGACAAGGATCATACCGTCGTGCACAAGGATCGTACCATCGTGGACAAGGATCGTACCGTCGTACACAAGGATCGCACCGTAGTACACAAGGATCGTACTATCGTGCACAAGTATCGTACCGTCGTGGACAAGGATCGTACCGTCGTACACAAGGATCGTACCGTAGTACACAAGGATCGTACTATCGTGCACAAGGATCGTACCGTCGTGGACAAGGATCATACCGTCATGCACAAGGATCGTACCGTCGTGGACAAGGATCGTACTATCGTGCACAAGGATCGTACCGTCGTGCACAAGGATCGTACTATCGTGCACAAGGATCGTACCGTAGTACACAAGGATCGTACTATCGTGCACAAGGATTGTACCACCGTGGACAAGGATCGTACCGTCGCGCACAAGGATCGTACCACCGTGGACAAGGATCGTACCGTCGTGCACAAGGATCGTACCACCGTGGACAAGGATCGTACCGTCGCGCACAAGGATCGTACCGTCGCGCACAAGGATCGCACCATCGTGCACAAGGATCGTACCGTCGCGCACAAGGATCGTACCACCGTGGACAAGGATCGTACCGTCGCGCACAAGGATCGTACCATCGTGCACAAGGATCGTACCGTCGTGCACAAGGATCGTACCACCGTGGACAAGGATCGTACCGTCGTGCACAAGGATCGTACCACCGTGGACAAGGATCGTACCGTCGCGCACAAGGATCGTACCATCGTGCACAAGGATCGTACCGTCGTGCACAAGGATCGTACCACCGTGGACAAGGATCGTACCATCGTGCACAAGGATCGTACCATCGTGCACAAGGATCGTACCGTCGTGCACAAGGATCGTACCGTCGTACACAAGGATCGTACCGTCGTACGCAAGGATCGTACCATCTTGCCTAAGATTCGTACGGTCGTGGTCAAGGGTCGTATCGTCGTGTTAGTAGGGTTAACGATGCGTTTAATGGCAGGCGTCATAGAGGCGTATGAGACAACCCTCTATTATCAAACGCTTAATTATAGTTATCGCCGATAATTGTGCGTATATAAACAAACTGACATTTGTGGGGGGTTTTCTCTTACATAAAAAGTTTTATACATACCTTAATTGGTTTGAATTAGTTTCCAAGAGTATATATATACATACATAAAGTCTTTTTTATCTACGGGGAAATGAAATACGATAAGTTCCCAAGTGCTGTTTCATGTAATAATCACATCATCAGCGGAGATACAAAAACGAACTTATATTTAATTTTCCCGTGGACTCATAGGAATACATATATATATATATATATATATATATATATATATATATGTGTGTGTGTGTGTGTGTGTAGTTTTCCATATCGTTCTCATGTTCGTTAGGTAGCATGAGGAACAGACGAAGAAAATGCCTCTTTTGCTCACATTCATTCTCTAGTTATTGTGTGTAATGTAGGGAAACCACAGCTCCTTATCCACAGCCATACCCCAGAGACCTTCGTATGGTTTCGCCCGGCTGCTTCATATGCCCTGGTTCAATAATTTAACAGCGCGTCACCCCACTTACACCGCATCGTTCCAATTCACTCTATCCCTTTGCACGCCTTCCACCCTCCTGCATGTTCAGGCTTCGAGAACTGAAAATCTTATTCACTTCTCCATTATGATGATTTCATATAGTTTCTTGAAGAAATTGAGGATCCGATTCCTTTCCCAATCATGTTTCTTTTTAGACCCAGTAACATGTCGGCGATCCGATAAGGTCTGTGAAATACCCCAGCAGGTTAGACGCAGTCGGATTACAGTAGCCAGGGAACGAAATACGAAAGACTACCCAATAGGGACTCCCTTCATGGCATACCACATCCTCTATAGAGATAAAGAGGAGCAGAGCGAGGCCCACTTAAACGACACGCTCCGTATGTTGTGTTGTGGTTATGACGTCAGACGAACGACCACTTTCCGTTCGTCGTCTGGAAGAAACACCACGACAACAACAACAGCAATGACGCAAGAGACTGAAGAAATCAGTTTGGGTCAGGTCGTCATATTAGACGACTCGACACACGAGTAACATTTGGCACACGGGACCTGTTGGTCACACTTGTCTTTCCCGTCTTCAGGTTCCTGGTCCCAGGACCTGTTGGTCACTTCAGATCCTGCTCCTGTTCAGGTCCCAGGTCAGGACAGTGTACAGTCAGCTCCTTTCGTCGAGCATCCCAACCTCCCAACTTCTTCTGGTGTGGAGTCTCTCTCTCTCTCTCTCTCTCTCTCTCTCTCTCTCTCTCTCTCTCTCTCTCTCTCTCTCTCTCTCTCTCTCTCGTCACCTGGCACTCGTTCCCTACTCGGCAGGGACGGGTTCCTGGCCTCACCTTGACTGGTTTAGGTCAGTATGCAGTGTGAAGTGTAGACCTGATGATGATAGCGGCTTCGACCTTTACCTGCTTGGCTTCGTGTGTGTGTGTGTGTGTGTGTGTGTGTGTGTGTGTGTGTGTCGTCAACACACTCCACAAAGCTTTCGAGGGACAAGCCAAGGCTTATCTGGCCACGAGCATCAGCTTTGGAGAAACATTCACCCAAATTTACGGGACAGTAAAAAAAAAAAAACGCTTAACTGGGCGGTGCGTGCTTGAAGGACACGCTCGGCACGTGGGAGGGGTTATTTTGACTGACTCCCAGACACCCCCAGCACCAGTGGGAGGAAGCTAGGCGCGGGAGACGGGTCCTAGCGGAAGCTAGGCAAGGGGCTGACCTCAGTTAAGGCTACGGAGGAACGAGAAAAAAACTCTACCATGTGTGTCCTTACCATGTGAGGTGGGAGGCTCTGTACAAGGAGGTCCGTGTGTGTGTGTGTGTGTGGTGTGGGAGGGTAGGCCGCCGGGTACCTGTAGACCTCGACACGATATCGACCCAGGTGCTGGCCTGACACACCTCCTCCCTGACATAGTAGCGATGACCAACGCTCACGTTTCGCTGTGATTTTGAAATACGTGTGTGTGTGTGTGTGTGTGTGTGTGTAGAAAACCTCGGGAACCCGTGCCGTAGCTTCGAGGCTGCGCTCCAAACAGGAGTCAGTGGAGTGTTGTTTCCTTGTCGCGTCGCTTGTGGTATTGTGATATTGTGTATTTGATTTGTCAGGGAAATGAGGATTCAGTTGTATTCAGATTTTCAGCGAGTTGAAGTGTTTGACATTTAAGGGAATAATGATAACATTATGACCTGTAAATGTAGGTATGTTTGTTGGATTTAACGGCTGTTAACAAGTAAAGGTCGTTAAGTCAGGATGTGTATCACGTATCGGGCGCATAAATTACAGGAATGTCAGTGCGTAATGATTATGAAATAAAAGGGAATCCTTTTAATACAATTGTATAAGATGATCCTAAATGTTGCTGTTGAAATTAGAATTTAGAGACAGTACCCATGACATCATAGTTTGATAGAATTAGAAACAGTAACCATGACATCATAGGTTGATAGAATTCCATTGCTCATGACTTCCCTTCAAATAAGAAGAATCGCTCATTATCATCTACAAACAATTCATCCGCTCCACCTTAAACCACGCCTCACCGCCTGGCCAACCGCCTTGTCAAAGCAACCGTAAGACTACAACCCACACAAGACTGAACGCTCCGAGCAACTACGAATATCCTACACTTCTACAGCAGAGCGAGAAAAGGACTTCCAATACAGTCCTACCTCAACCTGTCCGGCCCTTATTTTTTGCCGTCGCCTTTACGTCCCTCCCACAGAAACCAGTTTACAACAAGCCACCGACCGACCTAAGAGCAGAAGTAAGAACCCTCATCCCTTCCTGCCACGTCAGCATCTGATACCTCTCTCCTTCCTCCCTCTCTCCTCCCCCTCTTCTTCCAGAGACACATTGACAAATTATTTCCACACTGTGATGACTCGCACTAACCTAGTCTGGAGCTCCACTATATATTTATATACCACATATGCAACCTTCTGAAACCACAACCCCCAGACATGTACGAGTCATACTTTATCCTCCGTGCTGTGGACACCGCCCATCCTGCCAACATATCACATGAACCCCTCATACCCAACATGTCACCACCAGACTCAAGACACTGACCACATTCTCACAACCTCACCACCTGTGTGTCTAACCCGGTGAACGTGGCGAGGTTCCTGAGAGCTGTGGGAAGCCCAAGAGAAGGGATTCCTGGGGCAGGAAGATCAGATAAAAAGGTTTGGTTCAGAAGTGTATAGCGTGAGTGTAATGTGTGCTTGAGTTGCGAGAGTCAGAGTGTGTCAGCAGGTTTATGTAGGTCTTGGTGTCAGCAAGTTTTGGCCCGGGAATCTTTTTGTGACTGTGTTGTGTGTGTGTGTGTGTGTGTGTGTGTGTGTGTGTGTGTTAAGTATGTATGTATATATAAATATATATATAACGCGGGAAATGGCAAATAGTATGAAAGAAAAAAGGATATATATATATATATATATATATATATATATATATATATATATATATATATATATATATATTTATCCCTGGGGATAGGGGAGAAAGAATACTTCCCACGTATTCCCTGCGTGTCGTAGAAGGCGACTAAAAGGGGAGGGAGCGGGGGGCTGGAAATCCTCCCCTCTCATTTTTTTTTGATTTTCCAAAAGAAGGAACAGAGAACGAGGCCAGGTGAGGATATTCCCTCAGAGGCCCAGTCCTCTGTTCTTAACGCTACCTTGCTAACGCGGGAAATGGCGAATAGTATGAAAGAAAGAAAGAAAGAAATATATATATATATATATATATATATATATATATATATATATATATATATATATATATATATATATATAAAACTATTGTTTGCAATAGTATATTGTTAGACGAGAGAGAGAGAGAGAGAGAGAGAGAGAGAGAGAGAGAGATTCTTTCTGACATATGGAAAGCCTGAGTGTTGGGCACCTCACACCTCACAGACGGGGAATTCTGGCGATCTCACAGACTAGGGGCCGTGGGAGCCACCCAGGCTCCCTACCTCACAGACTGGGGACCGTGGGGGGGGGGGGGGGGGATACCTCACAGACGTGGATCCCTTAAGACCGACCTGGCAGTGTGAGGGTGTCCGACGTGTCGTAAGGCACGAGAGAACAACAGTCATCGTTGCGTGATGAGCAACGTCGGGTCGGACGATGATGTCGTGTGGCTGAGGCCCGGCCGTGGTCATCCCCGCCACCACTCAGCCCGACACTACTTGCACACAGCGGGGGAGACAAGTGTACCATCATAATGTACATGATGATGATGGATCCGCTCTCTCTCTCTCTCTCTCTCTCTCTCTCTCTCTCTCTCTCTCTCTCTCTCTCTCTCTCTCTCTCTCTCTCTCTCTCACACACACACACACACACCACACACACACACTTTTCGCTTGACAGAGAGAGAGAGAGAGAGAGAGAGAGAGAGAGAGAGAGAGAGAGAGAGAGAGAGAGCTATGGGTGGTAGGTTACTTAAAGGATTGACAGTCGTCCCTTTATCATTTTTTATTTACAATCGCAACTCTTGATTTTTTTCTGCTCTTATTTTTTTCTTTTTTTTCGCCTTGCATCACCACTTCCTCCTCCTCCTCCTCTCCTCCTCCTTCGTCATCTACTGCTGTATCGTTTTCATATTAATCATTCTTATCATTTGCTCTTACATTGCCACCATCTTTATCACTGTTTCCACAGTATTCCAGGCCTTCCATGATCTTTTTATTTTCTTTCGTCTTCCCATTATTATTATTACTATTATTATTATTGTTATTGATATTATTATTGTCCCTGCGTGTCCTAAAAGGCGCCTAGGAAATGCGAGGGCTAAAGTACTCCCGCAGCGCCTACGGAAGTCGGCCACGTCCACTGGCGGGACCACAGGTCAAGCAATGTGTGTGTGTGTGTGTGTTACAGTGTGAGGTGAAGGTAACTGGGTAACTGAGAAGTAGACGTTCGGTGTTTTCGCTGTGTAAGTTTCGTCTTAGGCGTGAGGGGGTCTTGTGATATGCTGAGCTGGATCCTGTAATGTTGGGTGATGTCGAAAACCCAAAACGAGAAAGTGTGACTCGTACATGCTTTGGGAGTAGAGTTCCAGATTGGATGTATGCTTAGGTGGAGTGGATTTTTGTCAATATTTTGTTTGTTAGGGGAGAGAGAGAGAGAAGGGGAGAGGGGGTGTCTGTAAGTATATGTTGCCGAATAAGGGGTCGGCTTTATATTTTTTTTCTTTAGGGTGTGGTGGTTGATCATGGAGTAGTGGGCTGTAAAGAACTGAATGCTGAATGTATTTGATTGAGATTTTTTTTCAACATTATTTTTGGTTTGTTCTGCAGTATATTTTTGCTTTTAGCGAGTCCGTAAATACTGATTTGTGCTGTACGGGGAGGGAGTGTTCTGCAGTCGTGGGTCCCCATCTCTTGAACTGTCTCCGCTGTCATGCACCTTTTTGTCTTAACATTTTATGCCATGAGAATGAACAGTGTTACCAACGAGTTTATTCCATCCATCATCTTCTCTTATTCTGTAAGGGTACTTCTTTATATATATATATATATATATATATATATATATATATATATATATATATATATATATATATATATATATATATATATATACGTAAATAGCACATATGAATGCGTACTACCATATAACATGCTAACCTCCAACATCCAGGATTGAACCCGGGTCCCGTGCGTGCTCCCGCCTCCTACGCAGGGGACCCGGGTTCGATTCTATGTGTGTGTGTGTGTGTGTGTGCGTGTGTGCGTGTGTGTGTGTGTGTGTGTGTGTGTGTGTGTGAGTATTTCATACACATTTTTCTTGCTTAACTTCATCTTGTGACCTTTAGTTTCTCAGTCTGCATCTTTCAAATAACTGTTCACTGTTGACGTCATCAATTTGGTTTAGAAACTTGAAAGGTTGTGTGTGATCTAGTCACCCTTTACTCTTTTCTCTTCCATGGTGGACATATTCATGACCTCTGACCTCGCACTTTAGTACCATCTTTGTTGCTATCCTCTCGACCTTCTCTAGTATTTCTTTGTGCTTCTGTAAGCGCGGTGACCAAACCTGGAAAGCATATGCAAAGTCTGGCTAAATATACGTTGGGAAGAGTTTGTTGAGCATATCTTGTCGCTGTATCGAAATGCAATTCTGATTTGCCAGCTGACAGTTTGTCCTCTTCACCATTCCGCTGATCATCCTGAGATGGAGATTGGACGACAGATTAGGTACAGTGTCACCTCCCAAGTCCCTCTCACATACACATAACCTGAAGTTTATTTCCTTACTGGATGATATAGTAGGTATAGAGATCTTATTTCAATGTGTCTTATCCCCTTTACTCTGAATTTACTGGGGTTGTATTTCATCAAACACGTATGTATCAGACCAGACTTACTTAAGTCTGTCTATGTTCCCCCATGTGTAGTTGACGTGATCCTCATTGTTTTCCCACTTTGCTCATGGCCTTGGTATCTTCCGCAGACATGCTTAGGTACGATTCACTTCCTTCTGGGCGAGTCGTTTCCTTATACCAAGAACAGCGGTGGTCCTAGGTCTGGGCTCTGTCACACACACTCCACCGGTGACGCCAACCCATTTGACCCATTTTGAGAAGGTTTCTCTCACAGGCGTCATTTGTTTTCTTCTACATATGTATATGTTTCTACCCACTGAAGGTGTCTTCGATTATTCCTGCCTGAAGATCCAGCCCCTTCTACCAGCACTCGTATGTGGCGCTGTGTCAAATGCTTTCAGGCAGTCTAGGAACGTACAGTTCAGCCAGCCTTCTCACTGAGCTCTCTCTCTCTCTCTCTCTCTCTCTCTCTCTCTCTCTCTCTCTCTCTCTCTCTCTCTCTCTCTCTCTCTCTCTCTCTCTTAGAAGTCCGAGAGTTTTTTGTTACACATGACCCGCTTTCCATGAGTCCATGAATTTTTGTAAGGACTCCTCCATTTGCTTTCTGATTCCCCTTTTCGAATATTTTACAGACCAGTCCGTAACACAGAGCAATTTACTGGGGGTGTTATCGTAAAATAGCACAGCATTTACACTCTTCCATTCCCTTCACGCCAAACCTTCCTCCAGTGGTATACTGAACATACACTTCTTCAGCTCATGTGGCGAAACTTTATCTCAATCATGAGCCATATGTAGGTGAAGGTCCTCTCGTAATCTGCTTTATGTCCAGTTTACACATTCCATGACATCCCAAGACCTCTTCCCCATCATGTCCCGCTGGCAGTGGGACTTTACTGGGATTTTGCCATGATTACAACTTTAAGTTTGTCATTCAGCTCCTCGCACACTTGTACGTGTGTGTGTGTGTGTGTGTGTGTGTGTGTAAACGCCTCCGATATGTTTTACGTTCCCGCAGAGGTTCCTCAAATGCTTTGATAATGAATACCTTTGAAACCTTAACGGCTGGAGAGAATGTACGACTGAAGATCTATTGTGCGTAGATCTGTTAACGTTTAGAAAATAACTATGATTTTGTCGGCTGATTTACACTTCTCTCCCTATATATATATATATATATATATATATATATATATATATATATATATATATATTACGACGGTAAGACCCTTGAGCACGACGGTACGATCCCACGAGAACGACGGTGCGACCCTTGAGAACGTCGTAACGACCCTTGAGAACGACGGTACTACCCCTGAGCACGACGGTACGACCCTTGAGCACGACGTTACGACCCTTAGGCTATGTTCTTTGACCTGACCTTTAGGTCAGAATCCAGGTCATCCAGCTCATTTGAGTCGTACCGTCTTACTCAAAGGGTCGTCCCTTAATCGTCCAGCTTCTCGTTTTCTTCTTACAGTAGTACTTAAAAAAAAAAAACGAATTTGCGGAAGCTGTAAATCAACTCCCGGTTTGACATTTTTTTTACACATGTAAAAGGGAAAATATAATGTAATTGTTAATAAGTCTTGACGGATACCATCAGTCCGATTTTGGGTCCAAAAGTAATTATAATGTAACAGTTTTCGTTGTAATCCTTCCTAGTTATATTTCTTATAGAATTGTAACTAGATGTTAAGCAGGAGCTGCGACTTTGATGGACTTAATTATATATGGAGGAAATTATGAACAGTGATAGTCGTACCTTAGGTTGTGATGGTCGTACCTCTGGAGCAGTGATTGTCGTACCCTAGATTGTGGTGGTCGTATCCTAGATTGTGGTTGTCGTACTCTAGATTGTGGTGGTCTTACCCTAGATTTTGGGGGTCGTACTCTAGATTGTGGTGGTCGTACCCTAGATTGTGGTGGTCGTATCCCAGATATTGGGTGTCGTACTCTAGATTGTGGTGGTCGTACCCTAGATTGTGGTGGTCGTACCCTAGATTTTAGGTGTGGTACTCTAGATTGTGGTGGTCGTACCTTAGATTGTGGTGGTCGTATCCCAGATATTGGGTGTCGTACTCTAGATTGTGGTGGTCGTACTCTAAATCAGTCATGGTCGTCTCCCGGGACAGCGACAGTCACTGTTGCTAACGGCGAAAGTAAATCTGAGTGACAGTATCGTTGGCAGCACTGTGTGTGTGTGTGTGTGTGTGTGTGTGTCGCTGGTAACAGCGTATGACTGCCAGTCACACGGGTGTGACATAGCCCACATCCGTTGCCCGTCACGTGTGACTTGGTTACGCTGTGTGACCCATGTTCTGCCGTCGTAACGTCACGGGGCGTCACCCTCGAGCAGCAGTGACATTGTCAACGCCGCGTGTGACCGTGGCTTGGTCTGCGGCGACGTGACAGACGCTGGTGACGGGAGCAGTGACAGCCGGTGACGTCACGGTCACATTATCATGGCCAGGTGAGGTAACACGGCAGGGGGGGGGGGAGTGTATAGAGACAGGTGGTCAACCCACCCTCCCACATCTCCCCACTCACTGCTGTGTAATTACCTATTTCTAATTACATGTGATTACCTATTTCTAATTACATGTAATTCCCTATTTGTAATTACTTGCCATTACCTATTTGTGATGACTGATATTTGTCTATATGTAATTACTTGTAATTACCTATTTGTAATTACATGTAATTGCTTTTGTAATACCTTGTAATTACCTATTTGTAATTCCTTGTAATTACGTATTTATAATTACATGTAATTATCTATTTGTAATTACTCGTAATGACCTATTTGTAATTACATTTGATTACCTGTTTTTGATTACCCATTTGGAAATGTAATGGGAGGGAGTTTTGCTCTCGTGGGGCCCCCATCTCTTGAAGCTTCTCGACCACCTTACATCATATTTAACTTCGTTACGCTTCCCACATCCAACCAGCGTAAACCAGTTATTCATCCATCCCAATTATACTGTCACACTTGTTCATCTTGTCTAACACTGTTCTCGTTCAGTGTTAAGTTGTTCATCTTGTCTAACACTGTTCTCGTTCAGTGTTATGTTGTTCATCTTGTCTAACACTGTTCTCGTTCAGTGTTAAGTTGTTCATCTTGTCTAACTCTGTTCTCGTTCAGTGTTGTGTTGTTCATCTTGGCTAACACTGTTCTCGGTCAGTGTTATGTTGTTCATCTTGGCTAACTCTGTTCTCGTTCAGTGTTGTGTTGTTCATCTTGGCTAACACTGTTCTCGTTCAGTGTTAAGTTGTTCATCTTGTCTAACTCTGTTCTCGTTCAGTGTTATGTTGTTCATCTTGGCTAACTCTGTTCTCGTTCAGTGTTGTGTTGTTCATCTTGGCTAACACTGTTCTCGGTCAGTGTTATGTTGTTCATCTTGTCTAACTCTGTTCTCGTTCAGTGTTGTGTTGTTCATCTTGGCTAACACTGTTCTCGGTCTGTGTTATGTTGTTCATCTTGGCTAACGCTGTTCTCGTTCAGTGTTAAGTTGTTCATCTTGTCTAACTCTGTTCTCGTTCAGTGTTGTGTTGTTCATCTTGGCTAACACTGTTCTCGGTCAGTGTTATGTTGTTCATCTTGTCTAACACTGTTCTCGTTCAGTGATGGTGTTCATCTTGTCTAACACTGTTCTCGTTCAGTGTTATGGTGTTCACCTTGTCTAACACTGTTCTCGTTCAGTGTTGTGTTGTTCATCTTGTCTAACACTGTTCTCGTTCAGTGATGGTGTTCATCTTGTCTAACACTGTTCTCGTTCAGTGTTATGGTGTTCATCTTGTCTAACACTGTTCTCGTTCAGTGTTGTGTTGTTCAACTTGGCTAACACTGTTCTCGGTCAGTGTTATGTTGTTCATCTTGTCTAACACTGTTCTCGTTCAGTGATGGTGTTCATCTTGTCTAACACTGTTCTCGTTCAGTGTTATGGTGTTCACCTTGTCTAACACTGTTCTCGTTCAGTGTTGTGTTGTTCAACTTGGCTAACACTGTTCTCGGTCAGTGTTATGTTGTTCATCTTGTCTAACACTGTTCTCGTTCAGTGTTATGGTGTTCATCTTGTCTAACACTGTTCTCGTTCAGTGATGTTGTTCATCTTGTCTAACACTGTTCTCGGTCAGTGTTATGGTATGTTCTCGTCGTTGCATCTTTAGTGGGCTTGGGGATGGACTGTTCACTGTTCGTGAGAGTGGTTTGAAACTCAGAGGTTGTGATCAGCTCGTCCCCTTACTCTTCTCTCTTCCATAGAGGGGCGGGGAAATATAACCATGTGAACTTCAGCTATAGATCGCGTCTTTTGATTATAGTACCATTTCGTTTCCCTTCCTCTGGATCTTCTCTAGTAGTTCTTTGTGTGTGTGTGTGTGTGTGTGTGTGTGTGTGTGTGTGTGACCGGCAGTGTTTGTGTGGAACGCCCCAGGGTCGTACCGTCGTACTGAACGGTCGCACCGTCGTGCTAAAGGGTCGTCCCGTCGTGCTGCAGAATCGAATACGTCGTTCGCAAGAGGTCAAAGGTCAGGTTCTACACAAAATCTGGCCCATCCTGGCCAGACCCTCGCCCCCCCTGCTGGTCCCACCATCTCTCTCTCTCTCTCTCTCTCTCTCTCTCTCTCTCTCTCTCTCTCTCTCTCTCTCTCTCTCTCTCTCTCTCTCTCTCTCCTCATCCCACTACGACCTTGCTGCCACATTACCGTAACACTGGATAACAGCCCTGGCAGGCGTTACGTAACGTTCATCACCCACTAGTTATGGCGTGGAGGAGTAAGGGGTGAGGGAAGGTTAGTGGAGGAGGAGGGAAAGGAGGGAGGGAGGGGGGGTTGCACTGAAGGTGGTTGGGTGGCGTTGGGGTGTTCGTTACGCCAGGAGGTTTCCGGTGTTTAGGGCGGCCTGGGAAAGAGGTTTCCGGTGTTTAGGGCGGCCCGGGGGTGCCAAGGGTCACACCACTGTGATTCTCGTTGACCCCTCCCGCCGGCTGCCTCGCTACAGCAGCCATCACCCTCCTTACCCACACCTCACACCCAGCTCCGTCCCGTTGCCGGGGAAGGGGACGTCTGTATATACCCGGTGGTCATTCTAAAGATCATATCTGGTAACATTTTGTCAGTGAGCTGCATGTACCAGTAATGCGGTGGCTTCTTTCCTCTCTCTCTCTCTCTCTCTCTCTCTCTCTCTCTCTCTCTCTCTCTCTCTCTCTCTCTCTCTCTCTCTCTCTCTCTCACACCTTCCTCACCTGACCTGACCTGACCTGACCCACCTGCCCCCCATCCCCCTCCCGTAACCGAGAACAGACCCGATTCCAAAAATATGTCTCCAAAATCATGATGATATTTCATACATAATGCAGAGAGTTACTCACGACACAGCATTTTTGCTCTGTGTATGTGTGTGTGTGTGTGTGTGTGTGTGTGTGTGTGTGTGTGTGTGTGTCTACGGCACACGCCCTCCACTTAACCTGATTAGTTTGGTTAGTTAACTTGTTTAGCTGCTGGAGCTTGGAGGCTGCGTCACAATCACACACACACACGAATATTATGGTCGCCTCTTGGTGTGACATTTGCCAACGAGACGATCTCGCCCAAGGTAATTTTTAACTGAACGGTGTATGTAAATATACACTCGCTTCTCTCGCCTTGGCCACTTCGAATCAAAGACGTAGCCTTCCACAGGAAAATTTAAGATCCTCTTTTTTTTCGGTATCCATCCCACTTTTAGAAAGTGATAGTACAGAAGGGGAGGATTTCTTGGGCTTCTCCAATCATCGCTCGTCTAAAAGGGCTTCTCAGTCAGTACTATCTTATTTACCCTTGGGGTGATATATATATATATATATATATATATATGCCTGGGGATAGGGGAGAAAGAATACTTCCCACGTATTCCCTGCGTGTCGTAGAAGGCGACTAAAAGGGGAGGGAACGGGTGGCTGGAAATCCTCCCCTCTCGTTTTTAATTTTCCAAAAGAAGGAACAGAGAAGGGGGCCAAGTGAGGATATTCCCTCTAAGGCTCAGGTCTCGGTTCTTAACGCTACCTCGCTAACGCGGGAAATGGCGAATATGTATGAATAAATAAATAAATAAATATATATAGATATATATATATATATATATATATATATATATATATATATATATATATATATATATATATATATATATATATCTCAAAAGGATTATCATAAGAGAACCAGTGTTGCCAACCTGCTTCATCATAATATAACGGACAACTTATGAATTCCATTACGTTGGTTGATGAGCATAATCCACGCTAACCTTAACCCTTTACACTTTCACCTGCACGTTATAACACGTGATAAATTACGTGGCATTACCGTGGGTGACCGAAGCTGTAAACAAGTCAAGGATCTTATGGCCGTAGACGAAGACGTTGTGAAATATTTGTGAAATTCACAAGTTTTTTCTCTTGTTTTCTTCAGAGCCGGAGCCAGGGATGACTAGCACTCGGCGAAATATATTTTGGCTTTATATATATATATATATATATATATATATATATATATATATATATATATATATATATATATATATATATGAATGAATTGAGCAGGATTCCTCAGGTGGTTGTGTTAACGTTACAGAGGTTACAGGATCATGAAAATACGAAAGGAGGAGACTTCTACAGCTTGCCATACGAGGAAAGAAACGCCCATCTGTATCATAACGGTCAACCCTTGTGTTGGCTGGTTTTCTCACAGAAACTACGGGAAGCATCACGAAGACACATGCCTAGGGTCCAAGTCTTGGTGGCAGGTTATGAGAGCAGTGGCCGAAATGATAGCTGTAGATTAGAGAGAGGGTAGCAACACCGCTCCGGCCGTACAGGAAGGAATTGTCGCACGGTGGTGAATTAATGTGACTGACAAGGCTTTCGATTCCACTCTGGTTATTAGAGAGGTGGATGAAGAGCCATGCAAGATATGTTTACAAGGACTGGACGATAATCTTCGCCTGTGTACACCCGTATTCACCATCACGACTCCCCGGACGTTCTCATGTTATAGATTAAATAATAAGTTGGGGAAGGTCTTATGGCAACACCTCGCTGGGTTAGTGGACATGACGCCCACCGTTACGTTACGTCAAGCAGTAGCGATCCAAGGGTGCAGTTACATGACGTTTGTAACGATAAGTAACAGCCTCGTTATGTCCTGACTGTGGTAAAGATATTTATTGATGAGCTTTATTGATATTTTGTGTTTGAGGTTTAACTCGTAAGGTCAATAGTTGGTAGCTTTTAAGAGAAGATGGTGAGCTTAAAGGTTTTTCTGGTCATAGTTTGAAACTTGTTTATAGTTTGGTTTGAAAGACTCTTTAGGTCATGGTTTTAAAGTATTAGACATCATTGTTGACAACACTCTTGGAGATGATGGTTCTTAAGAAACCTCCTTGGAGGTAATGTTCGGAAGCGCTTTTATAAGTGATTTAAAACTTTAGGATCATGGTTTGAAATACTTTTGAAGGCACGATGTGAGACACTGTTGTAATCATGGTACTACATGCTTTATGTTAGGTTCTCCACACATGTCCATCTTGCATGTTGGAGTACGGTGGGGAACACCTCCCACCCACGACCTGACCTGCAGTGTGGTATCTACTCTTGCTTTTCGAGCAGCGTTCGGAAAAAAAAATAGTGAGTGAACGAAATCGAACACAGTGTTGAGACTCGAACCAAGGGTCTTGCTGATGTCTTTATGTTGATCACGGACGTATGAAGATGACATTTCAACTCTCCTCGTGGAAAGCAGTCGTCTGTTAGCTGGTTATCTCGATGGGTGCGCGTTAGGCAGGCGTTGTAGTTAATGTCATGACGTGAATGGTGTACAGACGCATCTGGGCAGGTGGTGGAAAGGTGTACCGTGTGAGGACTGGTGAAAGCAACATGATCAGCTGGACTTGATCATGATGTTCGACAAATTCATGGCGTCTGACTGACACATTTTGACACAGATGTGGTGCAAAGAGAAGCCAGGAGTGGATGAGCGGAATTGGGTCTCCACAGGAGCCTGCGTGCCAGTGGATGACGGAAGCGAATTCTCCTGCAGGGGATGTACGGTGGCTTGGCCATTTGTGTGGATATTTTTTTTATTTTTTATCGGTGATAGATACAAAGAGGGTCGGTCAGCTGTCACTGGGTGCCATTGAATACCAGAAGAGGAGATACATACCCGTGGACAACCTGCGTCACGTGATGTGTCTTGCGGTTATACGTTGTAAAATTAAGAATATTACCACAAAGAAACAGAGAGAGAGAGAGAGAGAGAGAGAGAGAGCGAGCATAATACCACTGTACAACAGGTTAGATGCATCATGTAGCAGTGACCGTCATAGCTAATACAGTACAGAACCAGTCAGGGGAAGGAGGTTTTTTCCCCAGATGTTTATGGCAGTGTAAGTGATTCCCGAACCAGTTGATGGCGGTCACTGGTGTAATTACACACACTGCCGCAAGCGGCGCTGCTGTGCTGCCACCTCCTGTTATATGGGGCTAGGCTTAAAAGATAATGTTCTTATGTTAATAGGTTTTCAGTGACTCGTCAGAATTCCAATCTATCAAGAGTGATATGATTTTTTCCACGCTCAAAAATTTTTTGAGATCTTAAAAAATCGATATCTGATTTGGCTCTTTAGTAACATTTTAATTATAATTCATTTCAGGGGTATCTGTAGTCTTAAACTTCATAATTACCAAGTATGATATATTAATGATGAAGAATCATCACTCAGTTGGAATATCTCTCCATATTCCTTAGTGCCTCCAAATTTGCTATACCTGGTGAACAAGATATTCATAATACAGGCAAACACAAAATATAAACTATTCATTTGGATATATATTATTCCTCACAGTCATACCAACAGACATTACGCATAGAAAAGTGATACAGAGTTACAGCTTGTTACAGATCACAAGTAATCACTGGTGACATACAGACAAAATGACTTACACGTAGTAAACAGTAGCAGTACCACCACAGACGCCTCGCAAAAAAAAAGAAAAATCTCGGTTCGTGGAATGAGCGCGCCAGCCAACCGACCGACCAACTGAAAACGTTATTAAAGACGTGCAGCTGCCAGAGGTACGCGTGCACGTCTGTGCGGTGTTGCCGACGCGTCGCTGCGATGACTTGTCTCTCTGGGTTGGCCAGTCATGGTTAAGGGGCCGTGATGTTGCCTCACTGCCACTGCCTTGCACCACACGCTATTTTTTTTTCTTTCTTGGCATTGATATTTTTCGTATCACCACCATCTGAGGGTTTTCTAAGCTAGACGTGGTTAGGTTTTGCAAATGCAGTTTATATTTTGAGTGTTCTGTGGCGTCTGTTTATATACATTATTATATATCTCGAAGGCTGAGGACGTTTGTAAAGGTTCGTTTCGTAATATTCCCATATACGAAACACGTCTTTTGTTGTTGTGTTTGTAAACAACCCTACCGACCGACCCTGACCCACTAAACCACAATCAACAATTACGTCTGCAGCTAATGACCTGCTGACGAACCATTGATGTTGCGAGGGGGTTGGGGTGATCTTGCCCGGGTATTATGGGATGAAATACAGTCACTCCCTCACGGTAAATGGGAGGGGGCGGGTCCTCCTGCACAGTCATTCCCTCACAGTGAGGAAGGGATAGACCCTCACCACCGCCGGTGTGGTGATTGTGAGGTAACTACTGGTTGCTGTTGGTAGTGTTAATAGCCTCGTTACTTGACCACACTGACTGCTTCGCTGCGGGCCGTTACTCTCATGGTAATTCATCTTCTGACAGACGAAAAAGATTTCATATATATATATATATATATATATATATATATATATATATATATATATATATGTTGTGACGAACGCGTTCAGCAAGTGATCAGGATGGTGTGTGTGTGTGTGTGTGTGTGTGGACCCTCCCTCCATTTCCTCGGGCGGGTAAGTACAGTGTTTCCCTCACCCGCTGCTGATGACGGGGAGGGAGGAGATATTACTGTGTGGGTCCAGGGGAGAGTTGCTGCTGCTGCTGGTGGTGATGATGATGATGATGATGGGTTACCGTCCAGGACGTCGCGTCGTCTGCCGCTGGAGGAGGGGCGTGGGTCTCTTGTAGAGGGTGTGTCTGACGTGTGTCATTACCTTCCTTCTCATTGACGCTAGGTCTTCCCCTCTGTCTGCTGCCGGCTTGCTGTCTCCCCGTCCACCAACACCACCACCCTGTCTTCCTCCCGTCCACCACCACCATTACCCTGTCTTCCTCCTGTCATTATCTGTCAGCCTTTTATTTATCGTTGATTTACATTAAGATGGCGTCCTTCCATTCGTACCTACATGCTTACCTACCTCCCTACCTCCCTGCCTACTTACCTTCCCACTTACCTACATACCTGCCTACCTACCTTCCTTGTAGCTCCCTCCCTCTTCTTACCTACCTGCCTACTTACCTTCCCACTTACCTACATACCTGCCTACCCACCTTCCTTGTAGCTACGATGAGATTTTGTCATGAGGCCAGCTGGGCTAGCGCGTAGCGTTCACCTCATATACCGCTTGTTCAACAACACTGTTCACATCTGCCGCCAGGATCACTACGTACATTTCGTTACTCTCCTTCATCCACAAAGTGAAGTCTTTAATTCGAGAATATTTCCTTTTTTTCTGTGTCTTGTTAGACGTTATCATGATTTTATTTCTTTATTTCACGGAATGTTTATTTTATGTTCTTTGAGTCTGTTCACGACTGTTCATTTGTTCTGTTCCTTCACTTTTATTTTATGCCCCAGGGTTATTAGGTCAAGGGCTAGGCCTTGATACTGTACCGTGGTACTCTAACGTTATGGTCAAGGGTCGTTGTTGTTGTACTCAAGGGTCGTATTGTGGTACTCTAGGGTCGTGCTCAAAAGTTGTACACGTGCTTAAGGGTCGCACTGTGGTCTAGGGTTGTGCTCAAGGATCATACTGTCGTGATTAAGGGTCGTGATCACGGGTCGTACTGTCGTACTTTAGGGTCGTGATCAAGGGTCGTACCGTTGTACTTTAGGGTCGTGATCAAGGGTCGTACTGTCGTACTCAAGGGTCGTACCGTAGCGGGCCACATAGTCACGTGCCCACGGGGGCTATGATTCAGGTTCCCTTCGCCAGTAAGAATGGTCGTCGACCACAAGGGGCGCTGCAGGCCATACACACAAACACACACTGCACCAGCCAGCGACCACCACAACATTATCCAAAATGGATCATTTCAGTCGCCATTACAGCCGCAAATGACCTCACCAGCAGAGCCAGTTGCTAAGTCCTTACTCTCTGATGTACATGGCATTACCATATTTCAGCTATTGTGGTCTTCTGTCTGATCTATAGTGGTCTTCTGTCTAGGCTACAGTGGTTTTTATCTGAGCTGTAGTGGTCTTCTGTCTCAACTGTAATGATTTTCTCTATCAGCTATGGTGGTCTTGTATCTTAGCTATAGTGGTCCTCTGTCTCAACTATAGTGATCTTCTACCTTAACTATAGTCTCACTATAGTGGTCTTCTATCTCAGCTGTATTGGTGTATTGTCTCAGCTTCAATGGTCCTCTGTCTCAGCTATAGTGTTCCTCTGTCTCAGCTATAGTGGTCCTCTGTCTCAGCTAAAGTGGTCCTCTGTCTCAGCTATAGTGGTCCCCTGTCTCAGCTGTAATGGTCTTCTGAATAATGAAGAGATCGAGTTGGTATTCTATTCTCTGTAGTAGACTGAAACAACTCGTTTGGGGTATTTTGTTACTGAGATGTACGAAGAGATTTTATACCTACCGGTGAGTGTGTGTGTGTGTGTGTGCGTGTGTGTACTATACACCTGTGTAGGAACAAATTCTTTCTAACTCTTTCTGTGTAGCATATGATAACATCATATAATTGAAAAAGCCTTTCGATTGTTTAGCGTGTAATAACATTACTTAGACATCTATTAAGTATGTCTGTGTATCTCTGCATGTATTGACATCATTAAAAGAAGATCCTTCCATCTCTCTCTGTATAACTTGTAATAACATCATTTAAAAGATTGCCTTTAGATATCTCTGAAGCTTATATGATGACGGTGAGAATCCATCTATATTTATCTGCATAACATAATAACATCATTAAAAAGGCCCTGAATCTTTGTATACAGCATATTACAACGTCATTCAAAAAGGCCTGTTTAGTCTTTCTGTGTAGCGCTTAAAAATGTCTTTAAAAACTCTCTTAGTGTCTTTGTATAGCATACCGTAACATCATTATAAACCCTTTAAATTCTCAGTGCAGCATATAATACCATCATTAAAAGAAAAAGCCTTTCATTCTCTCTATGTAGCGTGTGATAACGTCATTGGAAAAAGGAATTATTAAACTCAGTCTCTCTCTATAACATGTTGTAACAATATTAAAAAGAAATCCATATTATAAGAAAATAACATTAGAATGGCCATATTATAACAGTAAGAAAATATCATATTAAAAATCCGTATTATAACGTAATGAAAAATATCATATTAAAAATCCGTATTATAACATAATGAAAAAATCCATATCATAACATTATTAAAAAATCCATATAACATAATAAAAAAAAATCCATATAACATAATAAAAAATCCATATCATAACATTATTAAAAAATCCATATAACATAATAAAAAAAATCCATATAACATAATAAAAAAATCCATATAACATAATAAAAAAATCCATATCATAACATTATTAAAAAAAATCCATATAACATAATAAGAAAATCCATGTCATAACATTATTAAAAAAAAAAAGTACATCATTAAAAGTCTCAATTTTTCGATTACTCCGAGAGAAGACGTTTTTCAGCCATGTTTTCATATTATTACATGACCACGTAGGCTGACGGACGTCTTTTCCCGTCCGTTCGTCTGTCTGTAAGTAAATTGCCGGGAGCCCCCTGGGGAGGACGAGCCTTGGACGGGCCCATCAGCTCCTGACACGGCCTTGCCCCTGGCTCCTGCTAGGGGTGCTGACGGCGAGAGTGGCCACCACTACCAACACCAGCAACCACAGGACTACCCTCCGGTCCTCACACACACACACACACACACACACACACACATATTCTGTGTGTGAGAGCGACTTGGGGAGTCGACATCGGGCCACTCGACCTGGCGCCACACTCCCTCATCAAGGGAACAGTTCTGGAGACCAACTATCCATCTGCTGGCGAATAATAGAACAGCGTTCAAGTTTATGGGATAATAGGGAAATACTTAGCGAGCTGTTCAGGTCGTGTATAAGGACAGAGCTAGAATATGCATCTTCGCAGGTTTGGTCACCGCATCTAACGACGTAGACAGAACTAATAGAGAAAGTCCAGAGGACGGCAACATATATATAGTAGGAGCATTAAGAGAGCTGAGTTATAGGGAAAGGCAAAGAGCTGCAGATTTACCCACCTTGGAAGAGTAAAGGGGTGACGGAAGGTGACTTTTACACTTTTGAAATAGATCGATGACGTGAACAGTGAACAGTTCTTTGAGGGATGTAGGGATAGAACAACCAGAGGACGTAACATGAAATTAAGTAACATTAAAAAAAAATGTAAAGAAGTATTTTAATAGTGTAAAAGTGATAGAGGAATGGAACAGTATGACTGAGGACATGGTTAATACAGACATTATACATAGAATTAAGAAATTGTACGTATGACGGTAGAGAATGTTCACGAGATGGGTCCCCACGAGTGTAGAACTCCCTTCCTGTACAGTGCAGGTGGGTCGCTACACACTGGTCTGCTGGCAGAGTTAAACCCAGCGATCACCTGTTCTTAACGTGCCCCAGTTACTGCTACAGTTAGCGGCTCAACATTTACTATTAAAAAATAACTTTTGCTCTTGGACCATCGCATGTTTACCAAATGGCGTCCTAGCTACGTCTCTTCGTTGTATATCAACTGACTGTTATATTTCTCTGTTATGTCTCCCCTGATGATGTGATTATTACATGAAAGTGCTCTTGGGAACTTATCGTGTTTCATTTTCCCCGTGGACTCTTAAGAATATATATATATATATATATATATATATATATATATATATATATATATATATATATATATATATATATATATATATATGTCAATTATTTTCCCCTCCATACTTGATCGCCGTCTCTCATGCTAGCGAGGTAGCGCCAGAAACAGACGAAGAAAGGGCGCATCTTCTCACACTCATTCTCTAGCTGTCATGTGTATGGTAATTAACGTGTATGCTCGTATGGTAATTGCCGTGTATGCTCGTATGGTAATTACCGTGTATACTCGTATGGTAATTACCGTGTATGCTCGTATGGTATGTAGAATACTAGGACAAAATGATAGCAATAGAAAACGTGGTTTTAGCTCAAGTAGACACGAGGAATATCTGTCCGTGGTCACTTTAGGGTCCTGTATACACGTCATTATGACACACATTAACTCTTTAAGGCTCCCCAACCCTTCCTCTCCTCTACTCCCCCACCACCACCACCACCACCACTCCTCCATCACCCTGAGGGCAAGACCCTGATGGGCTACACGACCCTAGGGCTGCTGGGAGACGCCAGGGACCCCCCGGCTCTCGCTACCCCCTCAGCAAATAGCTGTCGTTTCCAAGGAAGCGAAATGACCACAGACGACCCTGTCAGACGACCTTCCCCCCGCCGCGTCATCATCCCCCGTGGACTGTTCCCTGGCCCTCACAGTTCACTGCTAAGGGTGACCAGTGACTCATCTAGGCTCCCTCAGGACTGGCAGTGACCACCCAGCCAGAGACCCTCAGGACTGGCAGTGACCCCAGCTAGGGACCCTCGGACCCTCAGGACTGGCAGTGACCCCCAGCCAGGGACACTCAGGTCTAGCAGTGACCCCATCCAGGGACCCTCAGGGCTGGCAGTGACCCCATCCAGGGACCCTCAGGGCTGGCAGTGACCCAAGTCAGGGACCCTCAGGACTGGCAGTGACCCCAGATAGGGACCCTCAGGACTGGCAGTGACCCAAGCCAGGGACCCTCAGGACTGGCAGTGACCCCAGCTAGGGACCCTCAGGACTGGCAGTGACCCCAGCTAGGGACCCCCCAGGACTGGCAGTGACCCCAGCTAGGGACCCCCAGGACTGGCAGTGACCCCAGCTAGGGACCCCCAGGACTGGCAGTGACCCCAGCCAATAGCATATTTTTCCACATATTTGCCATTTCCTACGTCAACAAGATAGCGCCTGAAACAGAAGAAATGCTTTCATTTTCTCACGGTCATGTATAATGCAGTGAAACCAAAGTATATTTTACTTGAAATGTGGATATATATATATATATATATATATATATATATATATATATATATATATATATATATATATATATATATTTCTTTCTTTCATACTATTCGCCATCTCCCGCATTTGCGAGGTTGCGTTAAGAACAGAGGACTGGACCTTTGAGGAAATATCCTCATCTGGCCCCCTTCTCTGTTCCTTCTTTGGGGGGAAAAAAAAAAAAACACAAGAGGAGAGGATTTCCAGGCCCCCCCCCCCCCCCCCCCCCCCCCCCGCTGGAGAGAGAGAGAGAGAAAGAGAGTGTGTGTGTGTGTGTATGTGTGTATCTTTGTGTGTGTGTGTGTGTATATGTGCGTTTGTGAATGAGAGTTACCAGACTCCACCAGCTTGAGGTTGCACTGCAAGTGAAAAGTCTGGTGACACTGTATCAGTCCCGCCGGAGAGCCTCTCCCCTCAAACGCCTCCCTGATACTGAGTGTAGCGCAGCCTTGGAGCTGAAGGATGAGAGGCCCTTGGGTGACGTGGCCCCGGGACCCCACCGTGAAAGGGTTGCCGGACTTGGCTGTGGGTAGCGGCGGGGCTGGCGTTGTGGGTGAATGACGGCCAGAGTGGACGTGAGCGATTGAGGCCATTTTTCGTTCGTTTCTGGCGCTTAAAAATATATATATATATATATATATATATATATATATATATATATATATATATATATATATATATATATATATATATATTTTCTTTCTTTTCACTCTACTCGCCATTTCCCGCGTTAGCAAGTTAGCAAGGTAGCGTTAAGAACAGAGGACTGGGCCTCTGAGGGAATATCCTCACCTGGCCTCGTTCTCTGTTCCTTCTTTTGGAAAATTGAAAAAAAAAAAAAAAAAAATATATATATATATATATATATATATATATATATATATATATATATATATATATATATATATATATATATATATATATTCCGCAAAAGACCATATGAAACTTACATTTTATTACTTTTGTCATGTTTTGGGTCCTCCAGAGGGTATTGATCTCCTGAATGAAGCGAGACACATAAGGTGTTACAGCCACCTTATTGTGTGTTCTACGTGCCCAGTGTGCCTAGAAATCTCACGTCTACCCACGTTTTCTTGCTACCAGGCGAAAATTCGGCTTTTCTCCTCCTTAGGAAGGTAAGAGCCAAGCATTTGAAAGCACGTGGAAGTAATACGGCGCCCATAAGCATAATAGAGTGAATTGGAACGATGTAGTATACCAGGGTCGATGTGCCGTCATTGGACCGAACCAGGGCATGTGAAACGTCCGGGGTGAACCATAGAAAAGTCTGTGGGGCCTGGATGTGGATAAGGAGCTGTGGTTTCGGTTCATTACGCATGACAGCTAGAGAATGGATGTGAGCGGATGTGGCCTTTCTTCGCCTGTTTCCTGGCGCTACCTCGCTGACGCAGGGGGCGGCGATCAGATGTGGGGGAGAAGAAGGAATGTATATGTTATCTTTTTCTTTTCTTCAATGCATTTGTACTGTTTCCTGTGGAGCGGGGTGTCGTCGGGAAAGGATGAAGGCAAACAAGTATGAATATGTTCGTGCGTGTGTATCTATATGTACGTGTATGCATGTATGTATATATGTATGTCCGTATATGTGCATGTATGTATGTATATGTGTACGTGAGCGGATATGGACTTTTTTGTCTGCTTCTTGGCGCTACCCTCGCACACGCTGGATACGGCGATCATATATATATATATATATATATATATATATATATATATATATATATATATATATATATATATATATACATATATATATATTGGAAAGGATCACAGTTTTGCGCGTGATCAAGATATTCCTATTTTCCCTGTGGACTCATAGGAATATATATATATATATATATATATATATATATATATATATATATATATATATATATATATATATATATATATATTGCAAGAGGTCACTGTGGTGCGCGTGATCTAGTATATGCAAAAGAACACAGGAAAATGAAACACGATAAGTTTCCAAAGTGCACTTTCGTGTCAGGGGAGATACAAGAACGAGACAGAAGACGCACAACACTAAGTTGATATACAAGGAAGAGACGTAGCTAAGACGCCATTGGTAAACAAACGTTACCGGATGGTGGTGTTCGGGTCTGGCATCATGCCTGTCATGAAAATTATATTACGTGGACAAGAAAGGGAACTGTATATAAATTTGATGAACAATATAGCTATTCAGTTTCTATAGACCTTCAATGATATTACGTGGACAAGAAAGGGAACTGTATACATATTTGATGAACAATATAGCTATTCAGTTTCTATAGACCTTCAATGATATTACGTGGACAAGAAAGGGAACTGTATACATATTTGATGAACAATATAGCTATTCAGTTTCTATAGACCTTCAATGATATTACGTGGACAAGAAAGGGAACTGTTTAGAAATTTGATGAACAATATAGCTATTCAATTTCTATAGACCTTCCATGATATTAATATTAGAGTCCTTTGTGTATTTAGTGATAGACGATTCAATGATACTTCTCGTGGTAAAGGAGTTACAATTAATAACTGAATTGGCATTACTTCAGTTAGGACAATGATCATATATTTTTAACGTGATTAAACAAAGCATTTGATTCTTGTTCTGTTCTTATACTCGATTTGTGTTGCTTAAGTCTAACGTAAAGATCCTTACCAGTCTGGCCAAGTTATAACATAGTACATTTTTTACAAGATCGTGTGTGTGTGTGTGTGTGTGTGTGTGTGTGTGTGTGTGTATACTAAAGCGTAAGATACTCTTGCATCTCGAGTTTATAATTTGGCCCAGTAGGTCGCCGCTTGATAATAAGTATGTGTAAAAGTTCAGCGATGTTTTTCTTGCTAGCGGTAATGGCTGTGTGGTTAGCGGTTAGCGATGCCGTGCTTTCTGCGCTGTGGCTCGACGCGCACGAGTCTAGCGGTGACCCCAATTTAGCCCTGCTGGTGGCTGGACGCCTAATTATGAACGCCAAGAATGGAAACTGCTGTACAATTATCATATATCAGGGTTTAACATCGGCGTATATTATGTTCAGCCCTTTGAACACGACGGTACGATCCTTGTGTACGATGGTCCAATCCTTGAGCGCGACGGTACGATCCTTGTATACGATGGTTCGATCTTTGAGCGCGACGGTACGATCCTTGCGTACGCTGGTCCGATCCTTGAGCGCGACGGTACGATCCTTGTGTACGATGGTTCGATCTTTGAGCGCGACGGTACGATCCTTGTGTACGCTGGTCCGATCCTTGAGCGCGACGGTACGATCTTTGTGTACGATGGTTCGATCCTTGAGCGCGACGGTACGTCCTTGTGTACGATGGTCCGATCCTTGAGCGCGACGGTACGATCCTTGTGTACGATGGTACGATCCTTGAGCGCGACGGTACGATCCTTGTGTACGATGGTACGATCCTTGAGCGCGACGGTACGATCCTTGTGTACGATGGTCCGATCCTTGAGCGCGACGGTACGATCCTTGTGTACGATGGTCCGATCCTTGAGCGCGACGGTCCGATCCTTGTGTACGATGGTCCGATCCTTGAGCGCGACGGTACGATCCTTGTGTACGATGGTCCGATCCTTGAGCGCGACGGTACGATCCTTGTGTACGATGGTCCGATCCTTGAGCGCGACGGTACGATCCTTGTGTACGATGGTCCGATCCTTGAGCGCGACGGTACGATCCTTGTGTACAATGGGTCGATCCTTGAGCGCGCCGGTACGATCCTTGTGTACGATGGTCCGATCCTTGAGCGCGACGGTACGATCCTTGTGTACGATGGTACGATCCTTGAGCGCGACGGTACGATCCTTGAACCTGTCTGTCAGCCTAGCCCAGCTTGACACAGTGTTGGCAGGAGCCAGCTGTGGAGAGAGAGAGAGAGAGAGAGAGAGAGAGAGAGAGAGAGAGAGAGAGAGAGAGAGAGAGAGAGAGAGAGACCCCTAGCTGCTTTCCCTTATGTGGCTGGTACACCAACGTCAGCCGGTACGTACCATCTTGGCACCAGCTAACCTGCTGCTGCTGCTACTGTACCGTACCACCTGTACTAACCGTGGCGCCAGCTGTCAGAAGCTACAGGTTACGCCAGCTAGGGTTTGGTTGATATCCGGGAGGAGTCTCTCTCTCTCTCTCTCTCTCTCTCTCTCTCTCTCTCTCTCTCTCTCTCTCTCTCTCTCTCTCTCTCTCATCCGTTCAGGCAATCCTCCTCCTCCTCCTCCTCCTCCTCCTCCTCCTCCTCCTCCTCCTCCTCCTCCGCCTCCTAGGGGATGTAGAGATAGCGAGAGAAAGACGAGCAAAAGAAAAAAAAGAAAAAAAGTAAATAAAGAGAGAATCACTTGACCCGGCGCATGACTTGCGTGCGACCTGTGCCTCCCTCGTGTGTGCATGACCCGCACCGTCATCCTCAGCGGTCGGTCGGTCGGTCGGTCGGTCGCCGACCGTGGCAACATTCGTAGCTCTTTGGCAACGCTCTGGAGGGAACAGCCCAGCCCCCCCCCCACCCCCCGTGTGGCCTTACCTGCGTCCGGCGGGTGATGAAACGACGCCGATAAATCCCTCCGTTGTGTACGACACGACGGGCCCCTTGAGCACGACGGTGTGACCACTTGACGCACGACTGTACGATTTCTGGATTTCTCGAGTAAGATGAACTAGTCTTGATAGCCAAGGGTCGTATACCGTTGTGCTCTAGGGGTCGTACCCTAGCTCTCAGGGTGGTCGTATCCTAGCTCAGGGGGTCGTATCCTAGCTCTCAGGGGTGGTCGTATCCTAGCTCAGGGGGTCGTACCCTAGCTCTCAGGGGTGGTCGTATCCTAGCTCAGGGGGTCGTACCCTAGCTCAGGGGGTCGTATCCTAGCTCTCAGGGGTGGTCGTATCCTAGCTCAGGGGGTCGTACCCTAGCTCAGGGGGTCGTATCCTAGCTCTCAGGGGTGGTCGTATCCTAGCTCAGGGGGTCGTACCGTAGCTCTCAGGGGTGGTCGTACCCTAGCTCAGGGGGTCGTATCCTAGCTCAGGGGGTCGTACCCTAGCTCTCAGGGGTGGTCGTACCCTAGCTCAGGGGGTCGTGTCCTAGCTCAGGGGGTCGTATTCTAGCTCTCAGGGGTGGTCGTACCCTAGCTCAGGGGGTCGTATCCTAGCTCAGGGGGTTGTACCCTAGCTCAGGGGGTTGTACCCTAGCTCAGGAGTGGTCGTACCGTAGCTCTCAGGGGTGGTCGTACCGTAACTTGGGGTCGTACCCTAGCTCTCAGGGGTGGTCGTACCCTAGCTCTCGGGGGCCGTACCGTCACTTTCAAGAGGTCGTACCGTCGTGTTCATGTCAGCATGACACAGTGTTGACATCTCGAATATGTCCAGACAGTGTTGCCGACCATGAAGTACACCGGGGCATGACAGTGTTGTACACTCTAGACCTGGGGAGACTCTTGTGGTGTAACCAAAACCTGGATCACGTCCAGCCAACATCACCTGGAACTGGAAGGACTCTGGTGGTGTTATCACAGACCTGGATCACGTCCAGGCAACCCCACCTGATGATACTGGAGGGACTCTCGTAAAGTAAACAAAGCCCTGGATTGCGTCCAGCCAACGCCTGGAACTAGAAGGACTCTCTCTATGTAAACAAAGACTTGGATTGAGTCAAGCCAACGCCTGGAACGAGAAGAATTCTCTTAGCATAGACAAAAGGGCCGGATTGCGTCCAACCAACGCCTGGAAATGGAAGGGCTCTCGTACTATTATCACGGACCTGGATTGCGTCCAGCCAACAACCTACTCCTGGAACTGGAAACATTGGGAAAGTCCTCTGCTTTCCAGGTCGTCAGTGTCAGGTTTGTGTAAAGTCCAACAGACTCTTAAGGTTTGATGATCAATCGTATGTTTCCATTACCAGCAACGCGTGCTACAGTGTGAGTCAGGCTAGACGAATGGGAGGAATGTGGGTAGTTCCGTCCTTGACGCAGACAGGGGGGAACGAGCGGTGGTAAGACCCCCTCGTCAGGAGAGGCCACGGCTCCCTGGGGCATTCTCTCGACCATGACTGGAGAACGAACTCGAAACAGATACAAAGGTCTTTATGGAAAGGTTTGAAGATGAAGATGGGGAAATTTGTGGATAAGGTAAGGGGGAGAAATATTGATATCAGAGAAGAAATGTCGGGAGAGAAAGAGAGAGAGAGAGAGAGAGAGAGAGAGAGAGAGAGAGAGAGAGAGAGAGAGAGAGAGAGAGAGAGAGCGTTCCTACGTAGGAATATTTATGAAGGAGATTTTGCCACTGGGCGGGCAGTGCCAACGCGTAGCGCTTTCCATTTATCTTGCTTGATTAACAATAATCTTGCTCTCTGGCGCCACGCACTTTGCAAGTCAATCCTGGACTCATCTGGGACTGTTATTAACCCATCGTAAAGTCTTCTTTTAAAGGCTCTTTTTTTGTGAGTGTGTGTGTGTGTGTGTGTGTGTGTGTGTGTGTGTGTGTTCATTACGTGCATATTTTTCTTTCGTTTTCCACATGACGGGATAACTCATGCTTCCATCATCCTCGCAGAGCTCACGTCTACTCTCGTCATATAAACTTCTGTCACATTGCAGAGGATGGCTTTAGGTACAGGGTAATATCTGTGACGTCTTACCCTCTCGTCATACATGGCTTCTGTATCAACCCATTCGTTCCAGAACGTAAAGGTCGAGTTCTCTTCATCTCTCCTTTTCCCTTGATTTTTCCTGGTGAAGTTTTTCTGAATTATCTCTGGTCTGTCAGCTCTGGCTTGCCTTGGTGGTGACCATAACAACAGAGGAGTGTAGTCGGGTTGCCTCTGATGTACACATGAAATATGGTCACCACTTTTGCCTCTCTCTCTCTCTCTCTCTCTCTCTCTCTCTCTCTCTCTCTCTCTCTCTCTCTCTCTCTCTCTCTCTCTCTCTCTCTCTCTCGTGCTGGAAGTTCTCAGTATCGCTCCACACAGTAATTGGCTCGCCAGTGCCATTTTGGTCACTTTGGCCTCCTGGTTCTTTGTCCTCGTTACCAAGTGTCTCTCCTGTTGACCTCTTATGGGGTGAAGCCATTAAATCACACGTCTTCCCGTGACTTGGTTCACATTTCATTTCTTTCACTTCCACCAAGTGCTCTCTTCTGTTCATCTTTATATATTATGTTTTGTCCTTCTCACGTTTTCTCTGTCTTTCATGTGACATAATCATTTTACTCTGGTGCTGTCTGCAGAACCTCGTGTTATTATTTTCTTGTGCCTCTTGTGTCTGTGTCAGGTCTTAGGAAGACTGCAGAGGCTCCTACCGTCCCCTGAGGCACTCCTGATGACGGGTCGTCCTCGTCAGACACAGGTCCAGTGGCTACTTCGAATCTCCTTCTTGTCTGGAAGCTTCTTGGCCATCCTTCCTGTAGCTCACCTTGTATGGTTGCAATGCTGGTTTCTCAAATAAGATTATGCCATTTACATTATCATCTTCTGCCTTCGCGAAGGGAAGAAGAACAATGGTATAACCTCCGTTACTACATGTGAGCAGATAGCTACGTTCATGTAATTGTTTCTGAGACAAATCCCGGTCGGCCTTGTTTCAACAGTTGTTCGTCAGGTAATCTAAAACATGTTTTTTTTTTTTTTTTCTACGCAAAAAAAAAAAAAGTCTTCGATTGACTTCTGTTGCGTATGACGTCAGGATTACGGGTCTATATTGTTGGCTGATGGTGGTGTGTACGACACTTTACGTCTTCTGTGCTGCTCTCATCTTCAGCGTTGCCTCAGCAGCGGCAGGAGGAGGCACGTCAGCGGCTTTGCTAGAGCGTCAGCTTTATCTTCCTTAAGGCAAATAGCTGGAATTCCCTCGGGTCTTGGTGTCGAGTTCTCTCCGAGCTGTTCTGTTGCTCTGATTATGTCGCTCTCTGATACTTCAATATCTGCCGTGTGGCGTTTTTATCAGATCTCGTCATCTCCCTCTCCAGCATTTTACTGCATAGATTAGTGATCTGTATTGATCAGTTTGCATTTTACACACGTTTTGGCCCAGTTACCTGGGCCAAAGGAGTGAAACTTGACAGCCACTGAGGTGCTGACTCACCGCTCACGAACCCTTCCAATGCCCAGGCGGGTGGTACCTGTGATATGTACCTCCATGGTCGACGGCTGTCTACCACCTACTACTGAGAGAGAGAGAGAGAGAGAGAGAGAGAGAGAGAGAGAGAGAGAGAGAGAGAGAGAGAGAGCGTTTGATTGGGATCACAATGATTCTATTAAGGACTCCATAACCCGTGTATAGTATGAGATACAACATGTCCGTGAGTCTGTCGTGGACATTTACAGCTAGACTTAGAGAGTAGCCAGGAGCAGTGGCAGCAGGCGGTGGACCATCACATTGTGTGGTGTGGGTGATGGGCCGCAGGACTGTGCAACCTGATGCTGCCCACCTCGCCTGACGGATGCACACACACACACACACACACACACACACACACACACACACACACACGAGAGACTGACTTCCTCATCTGAAAATGGTTCCTCCTACTCTTGTAAATCCTCCGTCCTTATTTTACCTCGCTGCCCAAATGGAGAGGAAAGCGAACCCATAGCTGGTGCGCCTTTGTAGAATAGTTTCACACGTGAACAGTGGTGTTCCACGGGGGATGATATAAACAGGGCTGTTGCTATTCCTGGTCTGAGTAAAGGCATCGCTAGACGGGACTACAGTCATACTTGATTGTCTTGCGGATGATAACTCAAGTTACGAATAGAAAACGGGGGTGGGAGTGGAAGTGTCTGTTCTGGAATTGTGTAACGCACTAGAGAGCTAGCGAGGCTCCAGCATTGGTCAGATATAAGGTTAATGAAACGTCAACTCGACCATATGCAACGTGATGAACTTAGAGCGTAGTTGAACTAAGGCCTGACTGGGAAAGTCTTCTTGATCCTATGCCGCTTCCTCTAGTACATTTACCAATCACACGAACTCCTTCTATCCAGGTAACATCTGTACAACTTTTTTTTTTTCTCTTTCATTATCAAGATAACTTCCTCATCCTATATAGGGAACAAATTGCTACTCGTGTGATCTGACAATGTGAAGTGGGACTTTAGGGTTTATATGATAGCCGGCCCAGAGCACCACACAGGGGCATTGTACAGAAAATGTTATTAATGGTCACCAGATGGAGCTGGGCCAGATGATACTGGCCCAGATGGCACTAGAAAACAGGTGGTACTGGACCAGATGGTGCTTGTCACAGTTCTCATGGATATATATTATGATCTTGGTTGCGTGTTAATAACCCGTATTTTTGTTTGTGTAGTATATTTGGTGGCGATAGTTTTTCGTATGCGTTTGAGTATGTATGAGGTGCCACTCGTCCCACACCACCAGTATATTAATGTTGCACCACGAGTAATGGTTCGTAATCTACCCCCGTGTAAGGCCGTTCAGAGTTCAATGTCAGCAAGTGTGTGTGTGTGTGTGTGTGTGTGTGTGTGTGTGTGTGTGTGTGTGTTGATGTTGACGGTGTGGGGGTCAGGTGTTGCCCGCGAGAGGAACCATCCATCTTATTATGCCAGGTATTGCAACCGAGCATTATGGAAGAGTGCTACGGGGGAGAACTAGGCACACACACACACACACACACACACACACACACACACACACGGGAGGCCGAGGCATGTCAGCCGCCCACGACGGAATGAAACCCGAGTCCCTCACTCTTGCCACGCAGGGCGGCGCCGCTCTCACTGCATCCTGCAGGAGACGCAGACGCGGTTTGTAGAGGAAGCGAGCGAGACACGAGACTGGTTGCGTTTCCGATACTCCTTACGCAACGGGCGTGCGTGCGTGCGTGCGGCCGGCCCTCAGCCTCTCGTGAGGGCCAAGGGGAAGTTGCAGGGAGGGAGGGAGGGGACCGTAAAAGTCACTGGAGGTCATAAGTGGGGGAGGGAGGCTGGCTGACCCGAGCGAAGTGACCACACAGCCTACCAAGGAGGCTGACCAGACCAGCCCACATGAAGGTCGGTGGCTCGCTGGAGAGAGGTCTCGCCGGATGCCAGCGTTGGTGACTATTTACCGACGCATTTTTGCTCTAATTCACTATAGTATTCGCAAGGGTATGGATATACATCTTCCATCCTGTACGATCGTTGGTGGAGAGGTGGGCACGTCCTCGCCAGTGGGGTTGGCCGGGCCTGTGTGGAGTGTCGGGTGGGCACGTGAGGGGTGTGGGTGCCTCGCTGGCAAATAGTCTAATGTGTCAAGTACGGCCGTGTTGTTGACGACCGACCAGAAGCCATGTGTCTTGTACAATGCTGAAACTAGATCGCTCTCTCTCTCTCTCTCTCTCTCTCTCTCTCTCTCTCTCTCTCTCTCTCTCTCTCTCTCTCTCTCTCTCTCTCTCCTTTTGTTTGTGTAAATATGATTTTTTTTGCACCGGTAAATCGCTAGTACATTCCAGGGATCCATATATATATATATATATATATATATATATATATATATATATATATATATATATATATATATATATATATATATATATATATATATATAAGAAGTAAAGTTACTAGTGAAAGAGAAAAGAGAGGCGTTAGGGCGGTACTTACAGGGAAGTAATGCAAATGATTAGGAGATGCATAAGAGAAAGCGACAGGAGGTCAAGAGGAAGATACAGGGGTTGAAAAAAGAGGGCAAATGAGAGTTGGGGTGAGATAGTACCATTAAACTTTAGGGAGAATAAGATGTTTTGGAAGGACGTAAGTAATGTCGGAAAAACAAGAGAGCAGTTGGGAACATCGGTGATGGAGGCAAAAGAGGAAGTGATAACGGGTAGTGATGAAGTGAGATGGAGTGAGTATTTTGAAGGATTGTTGAATGTGTTTGTCGATAGAGTGGCAGATGTTTGGTGTTTTGGTCAGTGTGGTATGCAAAGTTTGAGTCATGGAGAGTGGTTTGGTGAAGGGAGAAGAGGTGGTGAAAGCCTTACGTAAGATGAAATACGGCAAGGCGGCGGGAGTGGATGGTATTGTTATTGAATTGATTAAGAAATTGGGTGACTGTGTTGTTGATTGATTGGTGAGGATTTTCGAGGATTATAGTCAAGGTAAGGTGCATGAGAATTGGAGGAAGGCATGTATAGTGCCTGTGTATAAAGGCAAGGTGCATAAAGGTGTGTTCAAACTACAGATGTATAAGTTTGTTGAGTGTCCCTGGTAAGCTGTATGGGAGGGTATTGATTGAGAGGGTGAAGGCATGTACAGAGATTCAGATTAGGGAGGACCAGTATGGTTTCAGAAGTGGTAGAGATGTGTGTGCATCATGTGTTTGCTTTAAGGAATGTCTTTGAGAAATATTTAGAGAAACAGATGTATTTGTATTTGGCATTTATGGAATTGGGGAAAGCATGTGATAGGGTTGATAGAGATGCCTCTATATGAGTAGGAAGAGAGGAGACTGATTGGTTCTAGGTGAAGGCTTGTCTGTGTCAGGTGTGCGTTATGTCTCCATGGTTATTCAGTTTGTTTGTGGAAGAGGTGGTGAGGGAGGTCATTGCGAAAGTCTTGGAGAGTGGGACGAGTATGCAGACTTAAGGGGATGAGAGGGTCTGGGAAGTGAGTTAGTTGTTTGCTGATGATACAGCTCTGGTGGTAGATTCGAGTAAGAAACTGCAAAAGTTGGTAGCTTAGTTTGGAAGAGTGTGTGGAAGGAGAAAGTTGAGAGTAAATATGAATAAGAGCAAGGTTATTAGGTTCAGCAGGGTTGAGGGACATGTTAGTTGGGATTTAAGTTTGAATAGAGAAAAATTGGAGGAAGTCAAGTATTTTAGGTACCTGGGAGTTGACATGGTATTTAATGGAACCATTAAAGCGGAAGCGAGTCATAGGGTGGGGGAGGGGGCGAAGGTTCTGGGAGAGCTGAAGAATGTGTGGAAGGAGAGAACGTTATCTAGGAGGACAGTAATGGGTGTTTGAGGGAATAGTAGTCCCAAGAATATATATATATATATATATATATATATATATATATATATATATATATATATATATATATATATATATATATATGTGTGTGTGTGTGTGTGTGTGTGTATGTTGGCAGACGTACGATAAGGTTCATAATGCCAGCTATATAAAAGATCATGGGGGTCGGTCAGTGGAGCGCAGTTTGGACGGAACTTTCACCATTGGCGGTAAAAAGTTGACCAGTATACAAGTCGTCATCTCCTCCGGTAACGAAAGCCAGGCTCGTCCTACATGGCCAACATCCCCGAGCTGTTGCCAGAAGAAGAAATGGATCGAGAGAGAGAGAAAAAAAAAATCGATCCACAACTTTGGTCCGATAAAAACAAGATATTGTCTTATTCGACAAAAAAAAAAGCCACCTATGGGGATTTTTGGCCAACGGCAGCAAACGCCTGGGTCAGCAAAGACTCGTTAACAAAAGCTGGACGTAAGCTAGAATACTTTGGCCAACAGTATCATCAAATGGCCAAAATAAAAGCAGTTAAGTAGTCGGTAACGCAATGCCAGTGATGCAATCTACCACAGTGGTCAACGAGAGGCTACGTCTGTGTTAGAACGCGACGTTGAACAGTAGAACCCAAACATTTCAGGAGAACTTAAAACAAAATATTGATCTAGAGATAAGATGTTGTTCACCATGTCATGTGGATCGCCACGGTGTATCGGTTTGCGTTACAGACCGTGACGCATTCACGGGCTGCCCGCCCGCTCAGGGTCGAGCGCATGGGGTCGAATCCTGGTTGTGGCACAGCAGCTGGTTCGCATTGCAGTTAACCCAGCTGTTCATCCTCCCTTGGGGTTGGTTGATAAATATACTAGTGTGTATATATATATATATATATATATATATATATATATATATATATATATATATATATATATATATATATATCTACTTATTACACTGGATCTTCCCCTCCAGTTTTTACTTTTCCAAATGAAGGAACAGAGAACAGGGCCAAGTGAGGATTCTCCCCGAAGGCTCAGTCCTCTGTTCTTGATGCTACCCCGCTAACTCGGGAAATGGCATATATTTATGAAATGAAAAAGAAAAAAGAATATATATATACACACACACATAGAGAGAGAGAGAGAGAGAGAGAGAGAGAGAGAGAGAGAGAGAGAGAGAGAGAGAGAGAGAGAGAGAGTGGGTTAATATGACGGCCTTGCTGAGAGCATCCAGTTGCCCGGTGCCGTCTCGGTTAACGTAAAAGAAGAAAAAAAAAAATATATGCGAAATACCTTACTCGGCAAAGCAACTGGACGACGAACGGGGACAGCCATCCTGACCGAGAAACAATATAGAAAAAAAAGACTTAATTTTGACATATATTTACGACGAGGAGCGTGGAGCCCCGACTTAGATAATTGTTAAGTTAAAGAAAGGTTCAAGTTAGGTAATACATGGAGGGAGGAAGAGAATTGTTGAGGCGTCTTCTGCTAGCATACCTGGATGACGCGGGCGTTAGCAGGTAACTTCTGATGATGACCTGTCATTGACTGGTCCTTACCTGCTACTGCTGGTGATGATGATGTCACCCTGCTGATCCTTGCTTGCTGATGATGTCATCCTGCTGGTCCTTACCTGCTGATGATGTCATCCTGCTGATCCTTGCTTGCTGATGATGTCATCCTGCTGGTGATGATGTCACCCTGCTGATGATGTCATCCTGCTGATCCTTGCTTGCTGATGATGTCATCCTGCTGATGATATCACCCTGCTGATGATGTCATCCTGCTGATGATGTCATCCTGCTGACGATGTCACCCTGCTGATGACGTCATCCTGCTGATGATGTCATCCTTCTGGTCCTTACCTGCTGATGATGTCACGAGAAGGAGCGTCACCATCACCTGATCAAATGATCGAGAAATCCGTTCACTCAGCTTGATTAAGGAATGACGTCACCACGGACCACGAGAAGGACGTCACTGGCACAGCACATGAGCAAAAGGGGGTGGGGGGGGGGCGGGTGTGCGACGTCACCAGCAAAACATGTGGCCATGAGGTGATGTCACAGTTTGTGTCAAGTACCTGTAGATCAGGCGAGGTCGAGAGACATCACATAGGCCAGTTGGGGATAAGGATGTCAGATTGAGAGGATGGTGACGTCACTTGCTCTTCAAAATGATGCTTTTTTTTTTTATTGGTATCGAAGCCAGTGATGCCAAGTCTAGGGACCAATTGGGGAACACGACCCTCACATTTAACTGAATCATCTGCTTATAGAGGGGACTAAGGTAGAGGGAGGGGGAACTATAAGGGCAAAGATGGGTATGTTCGATGGTATGGTAGTACCGACGGTGTTGTATGGATGCGAGGCGCGGGCCCTGAATGCCAAAGAAGGAAAGAGGTTGGACGGGTTGGAGGTGAAATGCCTAAGGACAGTATGTAGTGTGAGGAGAGTTGATCATGCAAAGATGTGACAGTGTGAGAGCAAAGTGTGGTCGTAAGCGGAGCCTGATCGAGAGAACTGACCAGAGTGTGCTGAAAGAGTTTGGACATATGGAGAGGATGAGTGAGGAGAGATCGACAAAGAGGATCTACGTGAGAGGGGTCGAGGTAGTGAAGATGAGGGGAAGCCAGGGTAAATCAAAGGAGCGGAAAGAAGCTTTGAGGTGAGATGGGCCTTAGCATTCAAGAGGGTGTGAGGCGTGCATGGGATAGACTAAATTGGAGGGGCGTGGTATATGGAAGCGACATGCTATCAGTCGGCTGAATCTGGAACATGGACAGGTCAGGGGAAAGCATGGATTTGGTCTGTGACGCTTGGCTATAGATGATGGGCTCTGGTTTCGGTGCATTTGGACACGAAAACCTGTGAGTGGACCTCGTATTTTCCTGGAGCTAACATGGTAATAGCAAATAAGTATAGGGAAAAACGTGAATGGAATTTGAATAGCTAATTACGAAATCATAAATGAATTGTATTATGATGATAATAAGCAGTGATCAGGACACACACACACACACACAC
>NC_092243.1:60681969-60931969 GCF_036320965.1 Panulirus ornatus | reverse complement strand
AAAGAATTGACGATTCATAGAAAGTTGTGTAGTTTGGGCATCTCCTCCGTAACGTTATCTGACGATTCCTGGATCAGAAGGTTGGTGAAAAGAGAATTTTACATGAAGCTGTGATGGTGGCAATAGATTTCTCAACCTACCACACTCAGCCCACCACACTCAACCCACCACACCTGGACCCTCCACACTGGAGCCTTAACACGACCCACCACACTGGAGCCTTGACACGACCCACCACACTGGAGCCACAACACGACCCACCACACTGGAGCCACAACACGACCCACCACACTGGAGCCACAACACGACCCACCACACTGGAGCCACAACACGACCCTCCACACTGGAGCCTTGACACGACCCACCACACTGGAGCCACAACACGACCCACCACACTGGAGCCACAACACGACCCACCACACTGGAGCCACAACACGACCCACCACACTGGGTGTCCATCACATTGAACCCACCAGACTAGATTCACCACAATGGACCCACCACACTCATATCCCTGGAGTAAGTGAAGACGTTTGATTCACCAGCTGACAGTGTCCCACCAGCTGACACTATCTCACCAGCTGATACAATCTCCCCAGCTGGCACTGTCTCCGCAGAGGCAGTGACACCTGCAGTGACAGAGACTCCCTAATTATCTCTGTAACGACAGATCATCTGTGGCAATTAATGTCACCGAGAGTGGACGAGTTGTTACCAATTTCTTGTAACGTATTTGTCCACCACCCGGGGAGCGAGTTACACCCTGCTGGGGCGCCCCCATCTCCCATCCTTGCCATTTTTGTCATGTAGGATTTAGGTTTTTTCTTAGTGTTCCTAACATCAGATAATTCACTTGTTCCTGCCTTAGCTTGTTTGACGAGTCAACTACTCTGTTGCTGAGGAAATGCTTCCTCTCGTTCCCTCGTTACACTTCCTCACGTCCCTCCGTACACACTTCCTCATCACTCCGTACACACTTCCTCACGTTCCTCTGTACACACTTCCTCACGTCCCTCCGTACACACTTCCTCATCACTCCGTACACACTTCCTCACGTCCCTCCGTACACACTTCCTTACGTCCCTCCGTACACACTTCCTTACGTCCCTCCGTACACACTTCCTCACGTCCCTCCGTAGACTTCTCTTGCCTAACTTCAAAGTTGTTCCATCTTTTGGGGTCATCAGTTGGAGCCCCATAGAGCCCTGTTAACTGAGGTCGTCATGATCTCACAGGAATGCAATACATACGTCAAGTCTTCCTTTTTTTTTTTCATCATTCTTCTTTCCTTCAGTGTGTGTTTCCTTCCTTCCTCCCTTCCTTCCTAGTTCGTTCCCCTGAGTTTTGTTTACGTCTCTTGTTCCGTTCCGGTGGCCCCTTTCTTTCCCAGGCTCTTGAGTGAGGAGACCAGAAAGGGCGACTGGAAGCCTGGAAGACATGCCATCTCTCCCCAAACATCTCATAGCCTGTGTGCACAGCCCTTGGGACGCAGTTATTGACAGCAATCACAAAACTCAGTTTACATCCCCTCATGATCACCAGTGTCGATGATTAGCTTTATGATTAGCTTTGCTGTGGGGAGGGATCATCCCAGCGGCCATCTGGCGGTCCAGGAGGGAACGCTGGACCACCACACCCACCTCCCTCTCCCTGGTATGGTGTGGACTCGCTCACTAAAGTCCAGCGGGGGTAGGTACGCAACACACCGCGGGTCACAGCGAACCGCATGACCTTGCGCGGGTGCAGGGCCCAACGATTGTACCGTCGTGCTCAAGGAATTGTACCGTGGTGCTTAAAGATCGTACCGTCGTGCTTAAAGATCGTACCGTCGTACTCAAGGACCGCACCGTCGTACTCAAGGACCCTACCGTCGTGCTCAAGGACCGCACCGTCGTACTTAAGGACCGTACCGTCGTACTCAGGGACCGTACCGTCGTACTCAAGCTCCGTACCGTCGTACTCAAGCACCGTACCGTTGTATTTAAGGACCCTACCGTCGTATTCAAGCACCGTACCGTCGTACTCAGGCACCGCACCGTCGTACTTAAGGACCGTACCGTCGTACTCAAGGACCCTACCGTCGTGCTCAAGGACCGCACCGTCGTACTCAGGCACCGTACCGTCGTACTCAGGGACAACATGGTCTCAGGTACACCTGAGTGGGTCACCTGTAGTACCGTGGCTCGCTGCTCAAGGTGGACGGGTCGGCACAGGCCGGCCAAGCGCTCTGCTGTGTATTATCATCATCCACCTGCTACGTGAGGCAGCAACCACGAATACATCTCAAATAAACAGTTTCTTTTATTTTTTCTACAGTTTTATCATATGGCCTGTCAGTCTGTCTCTCTATCTATCTGTCTCTCTGTCTGTCTGTCTATCCGTCTTACTATATATATATATATATATATATATATATATATATATATATATATATATATATATATATATATATATATATATATATACACGAATAAAGTGCATATGAACGCGCACCTTCATAAAACATACAAACCTCCAACAGCCAGGATCGAACCATTGCCTAGCGGTTGCATTACCGCCTGTGGCACAGGGTCCCGGGTTCGATCCTGGCTGTTGGAGGTTTGTATGATATATATATATATATATATATATATATATATATATATATATATATATATATATATATATATATATATCAGACAAACCTCCAACAGAGAGATACGCTCATTTCTCTCAGTATAATTAAGATAATTTCATTATCTGCTGAATGCGTCAAGTGAACGCGCTTTTGAAGGGCTTCCTAAGTCTTAAGTGGTTGCCAGACTGTCCAACATTCTCCTCATAATCTCTCGTCCTGTTTCACACCGTCCAGTTGCTACACAAGTTAACGGTCACTCTGACATCTATCTGGGATTTTCAGCCAGCGATAATTGCCTCTGCTGATTATCATAATTACCCGGATAGTTACCTGGATCTGTGCATGTTGTTTTGATAACCAGATAACCAGTGTCCCTCACATGTTGCCAGTTGTGTTAATGACGATTCGTGAATCGTCACTTAAGATGATTAGCAAGATAATCATTTTGATGATTACTTATGAATTACCTTTTGCCTAGACTTATTATTTATGAGACATGCAGTCATTATTTCTAATTATAAGTTGACATCATTACCTGTGCCCCTTATCTATACTTGTTTCATGTAATTAACTGTAATAATTACCCATGGTACTACCTTCATTACTTATCAGTGATAATTGTTGTGATAATCTGAATTATATTTCCTTATGAGGATTGGAATACTTTGCTCATGACTACGATTTGTGTGTGACTGACCTTAGCATTTGTCCCTCATGGGTATAACATAGTGACCTTTAATTCCCTGGTGGGTATAACATAGTGGCCTTTAATTCCCTGGTGGGTATAACATAGTGACCTTTAGTTCCCTGGTGGGTATAACATAGTGACCTTTAGTTCCCTGGTGGGTATAACATAGTGACCTTTAGTTCCCTGGTGGGTATAACATAGTGACCTTTAGTTCCCTGGTGGGTATAACATAGTGACCTTTAATTCCCTGGTGGGTATAACATAGTGACCTTTTATTCCCTGGTGGGTATAACATAGTGACCTTTTATTCCCTGGTGGGTATAACATAGTGACCTTTAGTTCCCTGGTGGGTATAACATAGTGACCTTTTATTCCCTGGTGGGTATAACATAGTGACCTTTAATTCCCTGGTGGGTATAACAAAGTGGCCTTTAATTCCCCAGTGGAGGGATCGTCCAGCGTGCATTATATCCCTTAGGATAATCACCAGTCCACTGGTTCACCATGGCAGGTAAATAAAGGGTCTTGTGCCTTCCTTCCCCCCAGCAGGATACGGTTCCTGGACGTGTGCCTGGAGGATGTGAGGCCGCAGGAGCCGGAGGAGGTGAGCGTGAGGACGTACCTCCGACGGCAGGTGGTATGGGCCAGGAACAACGCGCCGGCGCTCGTCTTCACCGCCCTCTTCGTCGGGGTGAACGCCGTGGTCTTCCTGACGCGGGCCTACCAGTACAGCCACACCAACCTGCTGGAGATGGGCGCCAGAGCCTGTGGTGAGTACTGACTGGGACGGAGTGCCTAACTGTGGTACGAAATGTTTCGTGGAATCTACAGTGAGGGAGGGGGTGCCCGGCGGGAGGGAGTCGGGCACGCCGGCAGGAGAGGAGGGAGTGAGGGAGGTGGAAGCGAGAAGTAGCAGTTGAATGTTTTGAAGACAAGTCAGGAGAGAGAGAGAGAGAGAGAGAGAGAGAGAGAGAGAGAGAGAGAGAGAGAGAGAGAGAGAGAGAGAGAGAGACGTACAGATGACACTGATATATGGACGACTCACAGCCTGGCAGCGCCCTAAAGACACCATATATATATATGTGTGGGGCAAGGAAGTATATTAAGTCCTATGGGTAAATCTTAGACCCACATTAACCTGTTTCATTATAGCTATCACGAGTAACGAATCAGTCAGCTGTTAGCGGCTACAACCAGTCGGTAAACTACCCGTCGGTAAACTGGCAGTAAAGGTCCCTCCTCGCCTCGTGAGACACGCGTGTGACCTTGACCCACCTCTTCTGACGGTCTCCCGTGACCCTCACCACTCACTCAGCCTAAGGTGACCCATCTTACTCATGTTTTACGTAACGGGGAGGTGCCCACCCGCCGCTCTCCTCTCCACAGTTTCGAGCAAGACGTACTCACACGTCACCTCTCGTCTCCTCCTGCAGCGCAGTCGACACCTCACCACTCCCACCGACTTGAGTGTGATGGCTACACGCACTCTCTTAGGTCCCCTCTCTCTCTCTCACCCTCGTTATGAGAGGTGCACACACCCACCTCCCTCTCACTCCCGCGTGCAAGGAGAACACCTCCCAGGTCCGGCCCACCTCATTATAGGAGACATCCCTCAAAACTTTCTTTCATCCTCAGTGGACAAGGAAAACGAGCCATCGGGTCCCCCCCTCTCCCATTTGCTGCACCTATAGGCGCCCCTCTCAGCCGTCATGTAAGCGTTCCTGGTGTCTGCCCTGACCCTTTGTTCAGTAGCTGGGCGCCTCCCATGATCCTCCCGACCCTCACGTTATGAGCAGACGTTCTCGCCAGGTCCTCGCTACACAGAGTGTGGCATGTGGACACCCTACCCGCACCTCCCTCTGACCCCCATGTAATATGTAGATCGCCCCGTTCGGTTCCCCTTGGCCGGGATACGACAGGCGTAAATTCCTCCCATGCCCCTACTTCCTTGTACTTTCATGAGACAGGTCCATAGGTTCTCCCCTCACTATCTTGTGCCAGGTAGACACCCCAGGCTCTCCCCTCACCACCTCGTGACAGGTAGACACCCCAGGTTCTCCCCTCACCATCCTGTGCCAGGTAGACTCCCCAGGTTCTCCCCTCCCCCCCAACTAACCTCATAACAGGTAGACATCCCTTCATCCCTTCCTACACTCGTGTGACAAGGAAACCTCAGGGTCCCTCCTACCTAGATGTGGCACCTGGACATCCTCAGGTCCCCCAAACCCTAGTATGACACCTGGACATCCTCAGGTCTCCCTCTACCCTGGTGTGACACCTGAACATCCTCAGGTCCTCCTCTACCCTGGTGCGACACCGGAACATCCTCAGATCCTCTTCTACCCTGGTGTGACACCTGGACATCATCAGGTCTCCCTCTACCCTGGTGTGACACCTGGATATCCTCAGGTCACCTCTACCCTGGTGCGACACCGGAACATCCTCAGGTCCTCCTCTACCCTGGTGCGACACCGGAACATCCTCAAATCCTCTTCTACCCTGGTGTGACACCTGGACATCATCAGGTCTCCCTCTACCCTGGTGTGACACCTGGATATCCTTAGGTCACCTCTACCCTGCTGTGACACCTGAACAACCTCAGGTCCCTTCTACCCTGCTGTGACACCTAAACATCCTCAGGTCCTCCTCTACCCTGGTGTGACACCTGGACATCCTCAGGTCTCCCTTTACTCAGGTGTGACATTTGGCATCCTCAGGTAACCTTAACCCTTGTGTGAGACCTGGACATCCTCAGGTCTCCCTCTACCCTTGTGTGACACCTGGATATCCTCAGGTCCCCCTACCCAAGTGTGACACCTGGACATCCTCAGGTCTCCCTCTACCCTGGTGAGACACATGGACATCCTCGGGTCTCCCTCTACCCAGGTGTGGCACTTGGCATCCTCAGGTAACATCTACCCTGGTGTGACACCTGGGCATCCTCAGGGCCCCTCTATGCTGTTGCGACACCTGGACATCCTAAAGTCCCCTCTACTCTGGTGTGACACATGGACATCCTCAGGTCACCTCTACCTTGATGTGACACCTGGACATCCTCAGATCTCCTCTACCCTTGTGTGACACCTGGACATCCTCGGGTCCCCTCTACCCTGGTGTGACACCTGGACATCCTCAGGTCCTCCCTACCCTGCTGTGACACCTGAACATCCTCAGGTCCCCCTCTACCCTGTTGTGACACCTGAACATCCTCAGGTCTCCCTCTACCTTGGTGCGACACATGGACATCCTCAGGTCTCCCTCTACCCTGGTGTGATACCTGTACATCTTCAGGTTCCCTTTACCCTCGTGTGACACATGGACATCCTCAGGTTCCTTCTACCCTCATGTGACACCTGGACATCCTCAGATTCCCTTTACCCTGGTATGACACCTGAACATCCTCTGGTCCCCACTACCCTGGTGTGACACCTGAACATCCTCAGGTCTTCCCTCTACCTTGGTGCGACACTTGAACATCCTCCGGTTCATTCTACCCTAGTGTGACACTTGAACATCTCCAGGTCCTCCTTCTACCCTGGTGTGACCCTGAACATTCTTTGGTCCTTACTATCTTGGTGCGACACCTTAACATCCTCAGGGCCCATCTTCCCTGGTATGACACTTGGACATTCTCATGCACCCTCTAACCTGGTATGACACTTGGACATCCTCAGGTCCCCTCTCCCCTGGTGTGACACCTGGACATTCTCAGGTCTCCCTCTACCCTGGTGTGACATCTAGACATTCTCAGGTCCCCTTTACCCTGGTGTGACACCTGTACATTCTCAGGTCCCCCTCTATTCTTGTATGACACCTGGACTTTTCCAGGTCCCCTCTACCCTGATGTGACACCTGCACATTCTCAGGTCCCCACTACCCTAGTGTGACACCCGAACATTTTAAGGTCCCCTCTACTCTGGTGTGACACCTGGACATCCTCAGTTCCCCTCTATCCTTATGTGACACCTGGACATCCTCAAGCTCCCCTCTATCCTGATGTGACACCTGGATATCCTAAGGTTCCCTCTACCCTCATGTGATACCTGGATATCCTCAGGTCCTCTCGATCCTTATGTGACTCCTGGATATCCTCAAGTCCCCTCTACCCTTATGTGACACCTGGACATCCTCAGCCTCCCCTTTATCCTAATGTGACACCTGGACATCCTCAAGTCCCCTGAACCCTTATGTGACTCCCGGATATCTTTAAGTCCCCTCTACCCTGATGTGACACCTAGACATCCTCAGGTCCCCTGGACCCTAATGTGACTCCCGAATATCCTCAAGTCCCCTCTACTCTAATGTGATACCTGGATATCCCTAGGTCTCCTCTACCCTGGAGTGACATCTAGACAACATCAGGTACCCTCTACCCTAGTGTGACACCTGGACATCCTCAGGTCCTCCCTCTACCCTGGTGTGACACCTGGACATCCTCAGGTCCCTCTACCCTTATGTGACACCTGGACATCCTCAGGTCCCTCTACCCTTATGTGACACCTGGACATCCTCAGGTCCTCCCTCTACCCTAGTGTGACACCTGGACATCCTCAGGTCCTCCCTCTACCCTGGTGTGACACCTGGACATCCTCAGGTCCCTCTACCCTTATGTGACACCTGGACATCCTCAGGTCCCTCTACCATTATGTGACACCTGGACATCCTCAGGTCCCCTCGACCCTGTATGTGTAAAGCGAACACCTCTCACACCCCTTCCATCATGGTCCAGGTGTTAGAGAAGCAGACGCCAGGCTTTGGGTCCTCCTTCCCTGGTGTGGGAGGGAGGCACACACACACTCACACACAGCTGGTCGGGTGGCGGAGGCTCACCTTCCCCCCATCGTAGCCAGGATGTGGGTCAGGGGGAGCAGGACACGTGCCGGAAGAGGAGAGAGAGGTCGGGACACCTTAGCCCGTGGTAAACATCAGTGTTGTTTCTTACGGCCTATGATGACCTGGTCTTCCTGCTGCTGCTGCTGCTTCCTGACCACCTGACCCATGATGACACAGGTTCACCATGAACGTTCTTAAGGACGGACTGAGCTGACGACGACGGCTTTCTCCCGAGGGCAGAGACGACGACGACAACAACAACAATAGCGACATGTTGTCGTTCCCTTGATCCCACTGACCAGTGTATGTAGCGCTCTTGTGGTGACGTTTAGCGTGGCGTCTTAAGCGGATAGAGTATTAAACCCTTGAACACGACGGTATGGGCCTTAGTGTCATGGCCTGGCCTGACCGTTGACCCCAAGGCCGGTCATCGCGCCAGAGGGGTCGTCCCCGTCGTGCTCACGGGTCATACGTGGTCATTAGTGGTGGTGCCAGCATGGGAGGAGGGTTCATTTTCATCGAGCCATACACTGGTTTATATTATGTGAAGCTCAGCGCTCGTTCAGTGCTGCAGGCTCAGCACCCGGTGAGCGCTACGTGCTCGGGGGGGGGAGTGATCAGCGCTCTGTCAGTACTGCAAGCTCAGCGTCTGATTAGTGCTACGCGCTCAGCGCACTCCATTACCGTTACAGGCTTAACGCATGATCAGTGCTTCAAACTCAGCACCTAGTCAGTGCTACATGTTCAGAGGGTGATCAACATTGTAAGCTCAGCGCCCTATCAGTACTGCAAGCTCAGCACCCGATCAGTGCTGCAAGCTTAGCAGTGAATTAGTAATGCAAACTCAGTGAACGATTAAAACTGTAATATCAGCGCCCTATGAGTGCTGCAAGGGCAACACCTGATCAGTACTAAAGGCTTGGGGAAGGATCAATGCAGCAAGCTCATTGACTGATCAGCACTGCTAGCTCAGCGCCCAGTGTTTCTAGATCAGTGCCTTATTAGTGCTGCAAGCTCAGCACCCAATTAGTGCTGCAAGTTCAGCGCCCAGTCAGTACTGCAAGTTCAGCGCCCAGTCAGTACTGCAAACTCAGTGCCGTCAGTGCTGCAAGCTCAGCGAGCGATCAGTGCTGCAAAATAATGAGAATACCTTGAGGGAATTTCGTAGTATAAAATGTTTTGATATCTTTTTTTATTGAATAACACTGTAATAATTACATTAATTTTGTTCTCCAGATGCGACTTATTGCAACGGGTTGCCACACGCAGCGTCATTGAATGTCTTAATTGCTAATACTAAGAACTTTAATTTGTCCCCAGGCAACTTTAAAGCCTATCCTATCATTAACTAAATCATCATGAGAGAATTGACAAAACACGAAAGCAAAAAAAAATGAAAAAAGCTGTTCAAGACATATCCTGCTACCCAGGTCAACCCCCGCTACGTTACCCAACCTAATCACTCTCCCTTTTAACGGTTACTGCCGGTCACGTTATATCGTGTGCTGTCTGTAGCGGTTGACGCTAGACGGCGGTACTCCGTTGTGAGGTTGGCAGTTTGTTAAGTACTGGCAGCTGAGGAGGTGGATTGTCTCCACGAAACTTTTCGTACGACATGTACAGAAAAAATGCATGTTGAATGAAATTATATGAACTACTGAAGAGCGATTTCACCTTTATATATATATATATATATATATATATATATATATATATATATATATATATATATATATATATATATATATATATATATATATATATATATATGGGAACTTCAGTGAAGGGCGCAAATGGGGAGGTGATAACAAGTAGTGGTGATGTGAGAAGGAGATGGAGTGAGTATTTCGAAGGTTTGTTGAATGTGTTTGATGATAGAGTGGCAGATATAGGGTGTTTTGGTCGAGGTGGTGTGCAAAGTGAGAGGGTTAGAGAAAATGATTTGGTAAACAGAGAAGAGGTAGTGAAAGCTTTGCGGAAGATGAAAGCCGGCAAGGCAGCAGGTTTGGATGGTATTGCAGTGGAATTTATTAAAAAAGGGGGTGACTGTATTGTTGACTGGTTGGTAAGGTTATTTAATGTATGTATGACTCATGGTGAGGTGCCTGAGGATTGGCGGAATGCGTGCATAGTGCCATTGTACAAAGGCAAAGGGGATAAGAGTGAGTGCTCAAATTACAGAGGTATAAGTTTGTTGAGTATTCCTGGTAAATTATATGGGAGGGTATTGATTGAGAGGGTGAAGGCATGTACAGAGCATCAGATTGGGGAAGAGCAGTGTGGTTTCAGAAGTGGTAGAGGATGTGTGGATCAGGTGTTTGCTTTGAAGAATGTATGTGAGAAATACTTAGAAAAGCAAATGGATTTGTATGTAGCTTTTATGGATCTGGAGAAGGCATATGATAGAGTTGATAGAGATGCTCTGTGGAAGGTATTAAGAATATATGGTGTGGGAGGAAAGTTGTTAGAAGCAGTGAAAAGTTTATATCGAGGATGTAAGGCATGTGTACGTGTAGGAAGAGAGGAAAGTGATTGGTTCTCAGTGAATGTAGGTTTGCGGCAGGGGTGTGTGATGTCTCCATGGTTGTTTAATTTGTTTATGGATGGGGTTTTTAGGGAGGTAAATGCAAGAGTTTTGGAAAGAGGGGCAAGTATGAAGTCTGTTGGGGATGAGAGAGCTTGGAAAGTGAGTCAGTTGTTGTTCGCTGATGACACAGCGCTGGTGGCTGATTCATGTGTGAAACTGCAGAAGCTGGTGACTGAGTTTGGTAAAGTGTGTGGAAGAAGAAAGTTAAGAGTAAATGTGAATAAGAGCAAGGTTATTAGGTACAGTAGGGTTGAGGGTCAAGTTAATTGGGAGGTGAGTTTGAATGGAGAAAAACTGGAGGAAGTGAAGCGTTTTAGATATCTGGGAGTGGATCTGGCAGCGGATGGAACCATGGAAGCGGAAGTGGATCATAGGGTGGGGGAGGGGGCGAAAATTCTGGGGGCCTTGAAGAATGTGTGGAAGTCGAGAACATTATCTCGGAAAGCAAAAATGGGTATGTTTGAAGGAATAGTGGTTCCAACAATGTTGTATGGTTGCGAGGCGTGGGCTATGGATAGAGTTGTGCGCAGGAGGATGGATGTGCTGGAAATGAGATGTTTGAGGACAATGTGTGGTGTGAGGTGGTTTGATCGAGTGAGTAACGTAAGGGTAAGAGAGATGTGTGGAAATAAAAAGAGCGTGGTTGAGAGAGCAGAAGAGGGTGTTTTGAAGTGGTTTGGGCACATGGAGAGGATGAGTGAGGAAAGATTGACCAAGAGGATATATGTGTCGGAGGTGGAGGGAACAAGAAGAGGGAGGCCAAATTGGAGGTGGAAAGATGGAGTGAAAAAGATTTTGTGTGATCGGGGCCTGAACATGCAGGAGGGTGAAAGGAAGGCAAGGAATAGAGTGAATTGGAGCGATGTGGTATACCGGGGCTGACGTGCTGTCAGTGGATTGAATCAAGGCATGTGAAGCGTCTGGGGTAAACCATGGAAAGCTGTGTAGGTATGTATATTTGCGTGTGTGGACGTATGTATATACATGTGTATGGGGGGGTGGGTTGGGCCATTTCTTTCGTCTGTTTCCTTGCGCTACCTCGCAAACGCGGGAGACAGCGACAAAGTATAAAAAAAAAATATATATATATATATATGTATACATATATATATATATATATATATATATATATATATATATATATATATATATATATATATATATTATATATATATATATATATATATATATATATATATATATATATATATATATATATATATGTATATATATATATATGTAAGATTGACAAAGAGGATATATGTGTCAGAGGTGGAGGGAACGAGGAGAAGTGGGAGACCAAATTGGAGGTGAAAGGATGGAGTGAAAAAGATTTTGAGCGATTGGGACCTGAACATAAGGAGGGTGAAAGGAGTGCAAGAAATAGAGTGAGTTGGAACGATGTGGTATACCGGGGTCGACGTGCTGTCAGTGGATTGAACCAGGGCATGTGAAGCGTCCGGGGTAAACCATGGAAAGTTTTGTGGGGCCTGGATGTGGGAAGGGAGCTGTGGTTTCGGTGCATTACACATGACAGCTAAAGACAGTGTGAACGAATGTGTCCTTTGTTGTCTTTTCCTAGCGCTACCTCGCGCGCACGGAAGGGGGGGGGGTGCCATTTCATGTGTGGCGGGGTGGGGACAGGAATGGATGAAGGCAGCAAGTATGAATATCTTCATGTGTATGTATGTATATGTCTGTATATGTATATGTATGTATACGTTGAAATGTATAGGTATGTCTGTGTGTGTGTGGACGTTTATGTATATACATGTGTATGTGGGTGGGTTGGGCCATTCTCTCGTCTGTTTCCTTGCACTACCTCGCTAACGCGGGAGAAGGCGAATAAGTAGAGAGAGAGAGAGAGAGAGAGAGAGAGAGAGAGAGAGAGAGAGAGAGCAGAATGTTAGCCTTGGAAAACAATCAAATACTCCCCAACTTTATCAGGTTTATTTGTGGTTCAAGTCAATACAAACGATCAAGTGGGCAGGGCTTGGTGAGCTAGGATATGCGGGCGGGAATTATGGCGTCGCTTAAGAACTTAAAAACAATGGCCGGCCGGATGTGCAGAGCTCTATGGTGGCGTCCTTAATACTCGCAGATGATGATGATGAACTAATGATTAAACTCCACTGGGCTCTATACAGGTGTTGTTAGGTAAGGTGTGTGTGTGTGTGTGTGTGTAGCGCCGCCTCAGGGCTGGGCGGGTAATGTCACACGCGTATAGGGCGACTTCAGTTGTCTGCTTGCGTCACGACCTCGCTAACTCGCCCTCAGCCGCAGCAACTCCCTTCATAACGCGATATTCCATCTCGCTGCTCCCCTCCCCACGCCACCTCTCAGGTAGCCTCGTCGTAGAGCAGAATTGTGTGTGTACATGAACCCCATGAGGACTACTTGACAGGACGTAAGACGAGCGAGGCTGCGTAACCCCGCCCTCCTCCGCCGCTCACCTGATGACACAACAGACCTTCAAAAAAAAAAAAAAAAATGCGCGTGTAACGGACAGACACAATAGACGAATTTCTCACCGTCTCTTTCACAATGTCTCGTTAGCATCGTTTAGCTGTGAGTTTGCCAGAGATGTTCTGCTGCTCTGTGCTCAGTGCACGGCGAGAAATACCCAACACTTATGATAGAAAACACTTTACCCTCCCAACACTTCCGTATGATCCTTGGGTATGATGAATGCTAGCGTTTGGTAAGGCTACCCGAGACCTGCTGACCTAGTGGGTATTTCATGGAGTACATGGCACCCGTGCAGTTCCCTCTGCGTTGTAGTGGAGACGCCCAGAGTACCTACAACGGGCAGCGAATAGCATCTGTAATTGCAGTCCTTACACTACACTCTCACCACCCGTGCCACTACCAGTTCACAGTCGGTACTACCACTTCACTCAACCTGCGGTGATAGTCACTGCCACCATGATCACCATCGCTTTCCCCAAAATAAAGTACCACTTTCGTCGGTAACATTATCATTTTTCGCTAACCTCACTCTCACTACACTCACCATCATCATCACTTTTAGCTCACCATGCCTCACCGCTGTCACTTTCACCGCCCTTAAACCCTCAACCCTCGAGTCTCTGTGAATCACCTTCACGTCTCAACCTTGTTATGAGGCTCCCGTAGGCAACAGTCAAGCAGACCCTGCCCCCTTGGTCACCACCTCGTGTGAGCACACCCTCCTTGCCTAAGACTGCGTTCGTTTGTGAAGCCTAGTATTATGGATGTCTCTCTCAGGTCGTATGTTGTTTACGTAGGATGACTTTATAGCATGGATCTCTATAGAAAACTATATATTTTTCTTTTTTCTATTTTCCTGAATAATGCTGCCTCAGCAGTCACAAAAGTCCTTACTTTATTTGCTTTAACTTGATAAAAGTCAGGACCTGGGTTTTTTTTTCTTTATTTCTCTGCATATAAGAATTACTGCAGTTGCCATCTCGCCAAAACTTGGACCATATAAACCTTTCCGGAAATGCCATAGAATAACTTTCGCCGCGTAGATATACAAGTAGTTCGCCGTGTCACACTTGAATAAGACATTAAAAACCCATAGCAAAAGTACACACACACACACACACACACAGGGGACACATGAGATAAAGCTAATGTTTACAGTGAACACATATTAACTGTGGTCGAGGTGCGCGGTCGCTTACAAGTCAGGGAGCCACCGTGTCGTGTGGGTAGGTAGATGCGTCTCTGATACAAGACATATTAAACCAGAGCAGGAACCACTTACAGGGTCCCTACATGGTGAGTGTACAGAGCTTGGGGTCCTGGAAGCCGTCGGACACCACACGACTGTTTTGTTGATGTTATAAATTGAGAAGCTAGTACAGATTTAAGGGGAGACTACCCAAAATTAGTTTATATATATATATATATTTATATATATATATATATATATATATATATATATATATATATATATATATATATATATAATTCGCCATTTCCTACGTTAGCGATGTAGCGTTAAGAACCTCGAGGGAATATCCTCATTTGGCCCCCTTCTCTGTTCCTATTTTGGAAAATCAAAAACGAGAGGGGAGGATTTCCAGCCCCCCGCTCCCTCCACTTTTAGTCGCCTTCTACGAGACGCAGGGAATACGTGGGAAGTAATCTTTCTCCCCTGTCCCCAGGGATATATATATATATATATATATATATATATATATATATATATATATATATATATATATATATATATATATATAATTGCTGTTTATTTTATGGGAAGATGGGAAGACTTGTTCACCTGTATTACCACGTCTTATAAACTACGTGTATATGTACGTATCTTATCTTTATTCCTTTACACCAGCCAAAGCCAGGTACCCATTTATCGACCAGCCCTGAGAGAAGGATGAACACCTGGGTTAGGTGTGGACCGACTGCCGAGCCCAAGGCTCAAACCTACGCATACCCGACTTCGAGTGGGCCCATGGTGACTCATGGTCAATTACGTTGACCATTACACCTCGGAGGCCTGTGTGTGTGTGTGTGTGTGTGTGACGGCCTAATTCCATTTCATGTTACTACTTTTATCTACTCATGTGACCCGCGGTGACTGTTAAACATGTGTAACCAAGTCAGGTGTTCGGCCCGCAGGTCAGTGTCTGAACCTGGACTGCGCGCTTCTGCTGCTGCTCATCCTGCGGCGGATGGTGACGCGTCTGAGGAACTCCTTCGCCGGGCACCTCCTCCCCTGCGACCAACACGTCCACTTCCACAAAATGGCCGGCTGGACCGTCTTCTTCCTCTCCATTCTCCACACGCTCTTCCACATCGCCAACTTTGGTAAATTTGTCATCACTACTGGTAACGACATGGTCTTATAACCGACTCCATTATTCATAAGTTTGGTTTGTTTAGTTTAAAGTAACGACGGACGCCATCGATCCCTTGATATTATCTGTCACATTATAATTCCTTCTTATCTGCTGTCCTTCCCCTCGACTGCATATTTAAATTCGGGTGACCGTAGTGTTGAATGATGGCCTGATTATATCCATCTTCCCTGACAAGGTGAGCTTCACCAGATACGTAGTTGACTTAATAGATAAGATGTATTGAATGATTAACAGTATGACCAGTAATGGATAGTTCATGGTTTGATAGACTAGCAATATATATATATATATATATATATATATATATATATATATATATATATATATATATATATATATATATATATATATATATATATTCCTATGAGCACGGGGAAAATGAAAAACTTTTCGTGTTTCATTTTCCCCGTGGACTCTTAGGAATATCTTGATCACGCGCAAAATTGTGATCCTTTCCAATATATATATATATATATATATATATATATATATATAATATCAGAGATGACAGTGTTCGACAGAACCGTTACCGTATTTCTTGCTTGTGCAGACTTAAATTCATTAAGATTTAGACTTGAAATTTATCAGTGTAGAACTTGGAGTGTGACGGTGTAGATCTTCAAGCCTGACAAAACCCAAATACAGGAAGAGGTAAATGTCTCAGAGACCATGGCCGTAGAAAGTTAGATATGCAAAGCTAAGGTTTTATGATTTAAGATTTACAGTGCTGCCCTGAACCATATATATATATATATATATATATATATATATATATATATATATATATATATATATATATATATAGTGTGTGTGTGTGTGTGTGTATTGATGGTTGAATTTGAGATTTTTGATTAATCTGTCAATCAAAGGGAATATTTATTTTGTATTAGCTTCTGTTTGCTCGGCCTAGAAAGAAGTATAAAGATGACGGTTTATTGAAAATGTAATTTAGTGGATAAACCCTTGACTTGATCCACAATATATATATATTGCAAAAGGTCACAATGGTGCGCGTGATCTAGTATATGATGACAACCACGAGGAAAAAATGAAACACGATCCCAAGTGCACTTTCGTGTAATGATCACATCGTCAAGGGAGACACAAAAATGAGAGAAGACAAGCGCTTACCAGTGGCATGCTTGTTTACCAATGGCGTCTAAACTACGTCTCTTCCTTGTATATCAACTGATTGTTCTGCGTCTTCTATCATTACACGAAAGTGCACTTGGGAACATCTCTCGTTTCGTTTTCTCGTGATTATCAGCGCACATATATGTGTGTGTGTGTGGTTACATAAACACGGCTATGTGCATGACAGATATACAAGGCATTAATTATACTAATTCCGCTCCCAACAAACAGTTCAGTACAATTTAAACAAGCAGTAATCCCAGGCCTTTTATGTTTATTTCCGTAACCCAGATTTCTCAGAAATGTTTACTAGTTCCCTCTCGCTAGCCTAACCTCCACTTTCCTCCTATGTACCTGCTCATTCACTCTCACGTTTGCTCCCTCCTCGCCCTAACAGCATAGCCCCACCCAGTTTCTTTTTTTTTTTTATGCCCACCCTGCTCGGTCATGCGCAAGTCTTCCTCTCACCTAAAGCCTTTTTACAGTTATGTCTCACAATTAACGTTCGTGGCTTGTTTCCGCACCATCCTGACATCATCAAACACAGCCACTGTGTATAGTCATGGCAGAGCCAGTGTACACTATTAGACAATTGTCTCTTAGAGCTGCGCAACCTTGGTGCTGTTGACGAAGCGAGCCGACCTCAGCCATGGCAAAATATGGACGAGGAAGGAAGAAAACAGATCATCGAGATAGCCGAAGCCTTCAACAATCCAACCATGAATACTGCTGACACCGACGCTACTGTCGTGTCATGTAGCCGCGATAACTACGAAACATGGGGGTGTCATTTTACTCGCTCATTCCTCCGACCGTTATAAAAGCTGTAATTTTCAGAAAATGCCACTCGTTAGGAGAGCAAACTTGGCCAGTGTTTGTTGCGGTGACCAGCGAGTTGTGAGGCCGGTGAAGCATAACTGTTGTGCCTGGCACCGTCCTCTTTAGTTGTTAATTTGCAGTGTTACCTATTGTCAGCTATTCTGCTGTTCTTCGGAGGATATGCTTTTAACGTATTTTAGGTATAGAATAATTTTCCCCTGGCTGACAAGATCCATCTCTTGAGTACCACCATTCTCAATGGAAAGAACGCTTCATACTGAGACATTTCTTCTCGTGCGTTTTAAAGCCCTTCCTCATGAAATGGTTGACGATCTTCATTGAAAAATTCTGGATGTATTATGTTTTTGTGTGTGTGTACGCTGTGTTTAGTTTTATTACAAAATTTTATTCCATCCTTTATCAATCCTGTGAATCATAAACCTAGTAGAATATCTAATAATGTTCTGTATATGACCCCTTGTGAGTACTGTCCTATTGTATTATCCAGATATCCTTCCTCTTCCTATGATGTTATCCTTGTCAGTGCTGTCTACAGTTTCCCGTGTAAGTGTTTATGTTTTCTATGGTATCACCGTAAGTGTGTCCACGTTTTTCCCTGACTAGCCAGAAATGCAGGGGAGACGTATGTAGTTTCAGGAGCATATGTGTATCGACATCCCGAGGTAAGTCATTGCTTGCTGTTCATGTTTCCCTTCTTTTTTGTGTCATTTCTGTATTTCTGTATTTTATTTCTTACGTCTTTCATAGTCCATTATTTGTTTTTCTTGTGCTACTTTCCTTTAGATTTATCGATTATTTATCGCCTTTTTACATGGAAGAAAAGTTGTTCTAATTATTTAGAAACGTTTGTATTTGTAACGGAAGCTCGAAATAGAAAATACAGTTGAGAATAAAATGAGACAGTCCACACTCTAGCTATCATATATGATTCACCACATGAATTTATATGAGATGAAGCAGTTCATCACACACAATACACACATACACCTGAGAGCCCACTACACTACGAGTTGACAGGGGCAGCACTGTGCCAGAAATGGCACCCCGAGCAAACACATCCCTATCTGTGCCAGGAATAGCAAACATAGGAATGGCTGTCATTGACAAGAGCCCGTGTCAGGCTTAGTCTTAGCGATACTTTACACAAAAACGTTATGGTATATTGAGATCAGGGCCATCCATCCACAGGGAAGGACCATAGACTGTTACATGGTTTACCACGACCCCTTCATGTCTTGATTCTTCCCAGTGATAGCGCGTTGCAGCTCATATATCACATAGCTTTATTTCATTCTTTCCTTGTTGTGTCTTTCTTCGCTTACCCACTCCATTTGTCTAAACCATTTCGACACGCCATGGTCAGCTATCTCAGATAGACTGCTTTGTATCACACCTTTCTGTGAGTGTTTGGAAAATTATTCTAAAGAATTATGCCTTACTTAACCAGTCTTAACCAACTTTACCATAACTATCATGAGAATTTCCAGAAGCGATGTTTATCAATAAGAGAGCACCTTGTCACCATTTGCCAAACAAATCGCCCTTTCCCAAACAGCGTCTTTCTTGCGCAAAACAACTTTTGTCTCGCTACCAACATTGTTTTTACAAATCATTCGTCAACAGAAAAGCTGTGGAGAATGATGGAAAACAGTTGTCAACGGAGCAGCTGGGGATAGTAGACTTTAGCATAAGATAATCCTCAAGTATGAGTCTCGCACAGCTGGAGTTAGATTTATAGCGCGGGAACATAAGTAGATCAAGGCAAAAGAACAAGAGAAACGAGTCTCCTCGTACCACTTGCATTTGACTGTCTTATTCTATTGTGAAAATTCAATAACTTCTCAATCTTACAACTTGTCTCCGTCTTGCGATTATTGTGACAACTTTTCTTCTGTAGGAAAGGTCGCCAAAGCTACTGATAAAGCGTCACCACCTGTATGAAAGCTCTGTGCTGGGCGCAGGCGCATTCTGCTGCCTCTCTGATCCTAGCTGCATGACTTGCGCAGATGTTTTGTGTTATCTGCAATTTACAGCTGCGACGCGCGTTGACAGCCGTAAAGATTACGAAATAATCTTGAGACAATTGTTTTAAATTTTGAATCGGAAATCGAGGTACGGGGATGTGATATTTGAGGTGGCTGAATGTCACAAACGTGTCAAGGTTCTAGTGCAAGTGTGAGGAGTGGAGTGGTGTGTGTGATGAATCAGAGATGTAGGAGGTGGCAGTCCTGTCAAGTGTCTAGCCTGCCATTCAACCCTGACGGACCCTAACCCCAGGAAATGGAAGTGGGATCCATCACCCTTGGCAGTATATTTACAGTCATAGGGGAAAAAAATATATAGTTTCCGGCCCTGTTGGATTTAATGGTGAGCGGTAGTAAACGTCAAAATCTAAACCTTACCTAATGTATCTAAATCTAAATTTTATTAAACGTAACCCAACCTAGGGGATGTGGGTTCCTAGCCGGAGGTTTGTAAGAAACAGACTTATCGATTTCGTAACTTGGATCGGGTGTAAAGTGTAAAGATAATAAAAAGAGAAATTAGATGATTAATGTTTTGAAGGCTTTGATCATAATGATCCCTTCAAATCCAAGGAGGATTGCACACTATGATAACAGGGCGAGGCTACGTGACCGGATGTTCTTCAGTGTTGAGAATATATTATTTAAAAGTTTTTTTCTTCAAATATTTATGTTATAGTTTTACACAGAGAACAAGCGTTAGCAACCACGGGCTATTTAGTGCCATTTAGGATCTTTCATGGAAATATAATTAATTTTCTGTAACAAGACAAGTCGCTGCTGACCTGACTCTTTAACTGTACGGTCAATCGTACGATCTTACCTGCTCTTATTATCTTTACTGTAGTGTGTGTATGTATCTGAGGATGGGTTTGTTGAATTAACGAAGAATTTTCGTCTGTAATGTGTTTATCATTGTAAATCCTGTGTGTGTGTGTGTGTGTGTGTGTCTTTCATCTTATATTTGTCTGATGTGTAAGGGTATAATATGTTTCTTTACCGTCCTTCCTTACACTTTGTCAACAGTAGTTTTAAAGAGTTAATGATTTGGATTACCATTTCATGATTTAACAAGTGTCAGTACAGTGTTGCAACTCAACAACACTTACATAACACTTGCAATGTCTTCACCTTTACACCAGCAGCGTAATCATCCTCCCACCACCACATTACACCCCGAGAACTGTGGCGTCACACTTGACACTACCACACCACAAAAAGTGCCATTACCCTCTCACCACAGCACACAAACAAATACAGCACCATCATCTTTCAGGCCCCTCACTTTGTTAATACCACCATTACAGGACTTGATCCATACAAGGCTCACGGTCCTGATGAAATTTCATACACGCTGAGGATGTGTGATGGTACGCTTGATAGACTACTTAATTGCTGTTCAAGATTTCACAGGAGAGAGGCATAGTGGCAAGAGAATGGAAAAGAGCAAACATTTTACCTGTGTGTAAGAATGGTGATTGGGAACAGGCGCTGAACCATAAACCGGTTATACTAACAAGTGTGATGTGTAAGGTTCTGGTAAAGATTATTAGAATACAATTGGATGACTCTACCGAGGAGAAATACCACGGTTTTGGAAAGGAGGTCATGTGTGAATAACCTCTTGTAGTTTTACGAGATAGTGAGCTCAGTCATGAACAAAGGGTAAAGCCTGGTGGACTGTCTGTCTGGATTGCCAGAAGGCATTTGACACTGTACCACACAGGAGACTCATTATACACCTGGACTACCAAGCAAGAATGAGGGGAAACTCCTAATATGGACAGAAGATTATCTCAGTGGGGGGGGGGGGGGGGGGGCAATGGACGCATGTCAGAGGAGCTCGTTTCAAATGGGTTGACGTGACCCGCGAAGTGCTACAGGATTCGGTTGTGGGACCAATACTCTTCCTTATCCATATCAATGACGTGCCTGAAGGTATGGGATCCTACCTGAATATGGTTGCAGATGATGAAAAAAAAAAAGCCATGAGGGAAGTGAAAAGCAAAGAGGATTGCATAAGCATACGAGAGGACATAAAACAGACTCCAAAGTTGGTCTCTTAACATGGTGAATGAAATTCAGCCGGAAGAAATGTAAATTAATAAAGATGGGACAAAGCAAAAGACGGCCACAATATGATTATTACGTGACAGGAAATAAGCTTCAGGATTCTGTGTGTGAGAGGGACTTGGATTCGACATCATCCCTAATATGTTTTCAGAGTCCCATTAGAGGAGAATACTTAAGGAAAGAAACTGCTTATGAATATCGCGATAGCTTTCTCAAGTATACATTATAGATGAAATATATAGCAAGCTATTGATGTCTTACTCAAGGCTAGAACTAGAGTATGCCTCACACGTTTGGTCATCACGCCTGAAGAAGTACAAAGACCTCATAGCGAAGGACCAGTGGAGGGCAACATAGATCATTCCAGAAGTTAAGCTACAAGAAAAGGCTGGGGGGGGGCTTTAAATTTACCCACCTTCAAAGAGAGAAGACTTAGGGGTGACTTGATCACAACCTTTAAGGTTTTAAATGAAACAAGAAGTGGACAGTTTTTTGAATGATGTAGGGTTAAAGAAACCAGAGGACATAACGTGAAATTGAATAAGAACTTGTGAACAGAGATGCAAAGAAATACTTTTATAGTATAAAAGTGGTGGATGAATGGAACAGATTGAATGAGGACATGCTTAATGCACCCATAAATTCATTAGGTATGACAGGAGAAAGTGTTCAAGGGATGGTTTCCCCTGTGTGTAAAACTCCTTCCCTTTACAGCTCAAATAGGTACTACTTACTACACCACCTCATCAACACTAGCTCATTGCCACTGCCCCTAACACCTTCACTTCACACAGCCTCACTTCCTTGGCACCAACAGTACCTGTGTAACTTTCAGGCATTGATGTAATGTTTTGTGTCAGCTGGTGCTAATAATGTTTGGTGGTCTGACAGTGACGCTAGGGGAGACGACAGGCATCAGTATGTCGGCCTACATGTGGGACACCAAGTTGGGCATTGGCTGGGTAGCTGGCCTGGCCAACCCGACAGGTGTTATCCTCATGGTCATACTCACCATCATTGTAGCCTTCAGCCATCGCATCGTCAGAAAGTCTGGGTATTTTGAGGTATGACATTACGAAGAATTACCTGTTATTTTTCATCTTACGAGTTACAGATCCAGATTTAACTTTCATCATATATCACGAGTTTCTAGAGCTATATTTATTGATTCCCAAGTAAATGCAAAAAAGATTTAGTAACATGAAACCACCATGTCTTGGAGAGAAAGTTTATACCTTTCACATATCTAAAGTAGAGGACTTCCTCTTTTGCATATCCTTCACTTTCATTAAAACGTCAATATACATATAAGAATTCACCGAGCGTGTATTAGTCAGATCAACTGCAGCACCTATTAACTCGGGGGTCTTGAATAATTCTCTTTTAAGTTACATCAGCATTCCAACTTTACCTTTATTACCGTGTCTGTCCTTCCAGTATTGTATTATGGCCAGCCTGGCATCCCTCGTAGGTAGATATCATACAGTGTTCCGTATGCCCACAGATATTCTATTGGACTCACTTGCTGTCCCTACCCTTTTGGGTGCTACTGGTACTTCATGGCCCCAACTTCTGGAAATGGCTTCTTCTGCCTGGCACTGCCTTCCTCCTGGAGACTTGCTTCAGGATTTCTCAGGTGTGCACGGCCCGGGGACAGACCCTCATCCTTGGGGGAACCATCTTGCCCTCACAGGTAAGCTGCACACCTGCACAGTGCAGATATAGAAGTCACAGCCACATATGCCATCAAGAATCATCTGTGTTATGGAAATCTGTTTCAGGTTGCTTCTGTTCATGGTATGACACTTCAGATTTATTATAATAAAAGTAACATCAGCTATGGTGTGTGCAGAATTAAAATACAATCATGATTATAATTCCTTCTTGCTTCTTCTCATGATAATGTTAAAGTGTAGAAAAATTGGTATAATTTTGGAATACCTATACCATAAACTTGTTTAGACACACGGATGCAGTTTCAGTTTGCACTTTTTCTCTGTCCCACACCAATCTACCTGTCATACACCAATCTAACTGTCACACACCAATCTAACTGTCATACACCAATCTAACTGTCACACACCAATCTACCTGTCATACACCAATCTAACTGTCATACACCAATCTAACTGTCACACACCAATCTAACTGTCATACACCAATCTAACTGTCATACCCCAATGTAACTCGAGGCTCATCTGTGGCACAGGTGATAAAGTTACTGATCAGGCGGCCAAAGGACTTCGACTTCAAGCCTGGGGAGTATGTGTACCTGAACATCCCGTCCATCGCACGCTATGAGTGGCATCCCTTCACCATTTCTTCGGCTCCAGAGCAGGAAGGTAGCCAGCCTTGAATAGGACACAATCTTCGCCATTACATTTCTTAGCTTTGATGATACATAGATTTTGGAGGTTACTTTTATTGTTGGTATGCTGACAATCTGATATTAGCTACCACTGTCCACTGTTATATGAGTCATGATAAAAAGAAAATTTTTGTCTGTTGAAGATTTAGAATAGCAACTGATATGTTCTGAGTTTTAGCATTGATAATCCTTTGTATTACAGATGTTTTCACCGTGCACGTCCGCTCTGTCGGTGAATGGACCAGAAGAATATATGACATTTTCCAGGAGAAGGAAGAAACAAAAGAAATCCCAGAGAAGTATGAGAAGAATATCTCGGGTATCTTGAACCCCGCTTTTACTTCTGACGAGGGCCTGACCGAGACCTCCGGCCACACTGTCATCGAGGTAGATGAGCAAGGTGGTGGCGGCGGTGGTGGCAGCTCAAGCAAAGGCGGTCGTTATGTCAGCAATCTCCTGGAATTCAATCGTAAGATGAGTGTGTACTCGCGACCAGCGGCACTGTTATGTGTAGAAGCTGAACAAAAGCCCACAGTTACCCCAGCTTTGTTGGAGCGCAGGTCCCAAGTAATTACAGCACCACTTGAGCGCAAGAAATCTTCCAGTTTATCAAATTTGGCCGAGTTGAAGGCGGAGTTGTTGGGTTACAACATAGGGCAAGCAGACTCAGGCCACTCTTCGTTAAATGGCAGCAATTCCAGCCTGGATTCCATTAGCAACCACCAGTGCTCTGCTTCTCTCCAACAGAATAACATCACCCAGTGCCATATGAAGAACAAAGTAAACAGACGAAAGCAGTCTGTATCCACAAAGCAACTCCTGGTTCAGGCTAGAAGGAAAGAAATTGAAGTAAGATACTTGATGTTTCTGTTCGAAAGATTATGTATTATTTGCTGTAATGTGAAGGTTAAAGTTTTTTGAGCTTTGTTTTAGTGATAATGATTTACTGAAGACTTTTTGCTATATATATATATATATATATATATATATATATATATATATATATATATATATATATATATATATATATATATATATATATGGATGGAACCATGGAAGCGGAAGTGGATCATAGGGTGGGGGAGGGGGCGAAAATTTTGGGAGCCTTGAAAAATGTGTGGAAGTCGAGAACATTATCCCGGAAAGCAAAAATGGGTATGTTTGAAGGAATAGTAGTTCCAACAATGTTGTATGGTTGCGAGGCGTGGGCTATGGATAGAGTTGTGCGCAGGAGGATGGATGTGCTGGAAATGAGATGTTTGAGGACAATGTGTGGTGTGAGATGGTTTGATCGAGTAAGTAACGTAAGGGTAAGAGAGATGTGTGGAAATAAAAAGAGCGTGGTTGAGAGAGCAGAAGAGGGTGTTTTAAAATGGTTTGGGCACATGGAGAGAATGAGTGAGGAAAGATTGACCAAGAGGATATATGTGTCGGAGGTGGAGGGAACGAGGAGAAGAGGGAGACCAAATTGGAGGTGGAAAGATGGAGTGAAAAAGATTTTGTGTGATCGGGGCCTGAACATGCAGGAGGGTGAAAGGAGGGCAAGGAATAGAGTGAATTGGAGCGATGTGGTATACAGGGGTTGACGTGCTGTCAGTGGATTGAATCAGGGCATGTGAAGCGTCCGGGGTAAACCATGGAAAGCTGTGTAGGTATGTATATTTGTGTGTGTGGACGTGTGTATGTACATGTGTATGGGGGGGGTTGGGCCATTTCTTTCGTCTGTTTCCTTCCGCTACCTCGCAAACGCGGGAGACAGCGACAAAGTATAAAAAAAAAAAAAAAAAAAAAATATATATATATATATATTATTATTGTTATTATTATTATTATTTTGCTTTGTCGCTGTCTCCCGCGTTTGCGAGGTAGCGCAAGGAAACAGACGAAAGAAATGGCCCAACCCACCCCCATACACAATGTATACACATACACGTCCACGCACGCAAATATACATACCTATACATCTCAATGTACACATATATATACACACACAGACACATACATATATACCCATGTACACAATTCACACTGTCTGCCTTTATTCATTTCCATCGCCACCTCGCCGCACATGGAATACCATCCCCCTCCCCCCTCTGTGTGCGAGGTAGCACTAGGAAAAGACAACAAAGGCCCCATTCGTTCACACTCAGTCTCTAGCTGTCATGCAATAATGCCCGAAACCACAGCTCCCTTTCCACATCCAGGCCCCACACAACTTTCCATGGTTTACCCCAGACGCTTCACATGTCCTGATTCAATCCACTGACAGCACGTCAACCCCGGTATACCACATCGATCCAATTCACTCTATTCCTTGCCCGCCTTTCACCCTCCTGCATGTTCAGGCCCCGATCACACAAAATCTTTTTCACTCCATCTTTCCACTTCCAATTTGGTTTCCCACTTCTCGTTCCCTCCACCTCCGACACATATATCTTCTTGGTCAATCTTTCCTCACTCATTCTCTCCATGTGCCCAAACCATTTCAAAACACCCTCTTCTGCTCTCTCAACCACGCTCTTTTTATTTCCACACATCTCTGTTACCCTTACATTACTTACTCGATCAAACCACCTCACACCACACATTGTCCTCAAACATCTCATTTCCAGCACATCCACCCTCCTGCGCACAACTCTATCCATAGCCCACGCCTCGCAACCATACAACATTGTTGGAACCACTATTCCTTCAAACATACCCATTTTTGCTTTCCGAGATAATGTTCTCGACTTCCACACATTCTTCAAGGCTCCCAGGATTTTCGCCCCCTCCCCCACCCTATGATTCACTTCCGCTTCCATGGTTCCATCCGCTGCCAGATCCACTCCCAGATATCTAAAACACTTTACTTCCTCCAGTTTTTCTCCATTCAAACTTACCTCCCAATTGACTTGACCCTCAACCCTACTGTACCTAATAACCTTGCTCTTATTCACATTTACTCTTAACTTCTTCTTTCACACACTTTACCAAACTCAGTCACCAGCTTCTGCAGTTTCTCACATGAATCAGCCACCAGCGCTGTATCATCAGCGAACAACAACTGACACTTCCCAAGCTCTCTCATCAACAACAGACTGCATACGTGCCCCTCTTTCCAAAACTCTTGCATCTACCTCCCTAACAACCCCATCCATAAACAAATTAAACAACCATGGAGACATCACACACCCCTGCCGCAAACCTACATATATATATATATATATATATATATATATATATATATATATATATATATATATATATATATATATATATATATATTATCCCTGGGGATAGGGGAGAAAGAATACTTCCCACGTATTCCCTGTGTGTCGTAGAAGGCGACTAAAAGGGGAGGGAGCGGGGGGCTGGAAATCCTCCCCTCTATTTTTTTTTTTTTTAATTTTCCAAAAGAAGGAACAGAGAAGGGGGCCAGGTGAGGATATTCCCTCAGAGGCCCAGTCCTCTGTTCTTAACGCTACCTTGCTAATGCGGTAAATGGCGAATAGTTTTAAAGAATGAATATATATATATATATATATATATATATATATATATATATATATATATATACAAATAGAGTGAATTGGAACGATGTGGTATACCGGGGTCGACGTGCTGTCAATGGATTGAACCAGGGCATGTGAAGCGTCTGGGGTAAACCATGGAAAGTTCTGTGGGGGCCTGGATGTGGAAAGGGAACTGTGGCTTCGGTGCATTATACATGACAGCTAGAGACTGTGTGTGAACGAATGTGGCTTTTGTTGTCTTTTCCTAGTGCTACCTCGCGCGCGTGCGGTGGGAGGGGGGGGGGGTGTCATTTCATGTGTAACGGTGTGGCAACAGGAATGAATAAAGGCAGCAAGTATGAATTATGTACATGTGTATATATTATATGTCTGTGTATGTGTATATATATTTATACGTTGAAACGTATAGGTATGTATATGTGCGTGTGTGGACGTGTATGTACATACATATGTATGTGGGTGGGTTGGGCCGTTCATTCGTCTGTTTCCTTGTGCTAACGCTGGAGACAGCGACAAAGTATAATAAGAAATGAAATATATATATATATATATATATATATATATATATATATATATATATATATATATATATATATATATTTTTTTTTTTTTTTTTTTTTTTTTTTTATACTTTGTCGCTGTCTCCCGCGTTTGCGAGGTAGCGCAAGGAAACAGACGAAAGAAATGGCCCAACCCCACCCATACACATGTATATACATACGTCCACACACGCAAATATACATACCTACACAGCTTTCCATGGTTTACCCCAGACGCTTCACATGCCTTGATTCAATCCACTGACAGCACGTCAACCCCGGTATACCACATCGCTCCAATTCACTCTATTCCTTGCCCTCCTTTCACCCTCCTGCATGTTCAGGCCCCGATCACACAAAATCTTTTTCACTCCATCTTTCCGCCTCCAATTTGGTCTCCCTCTTCTCCTCGTTCCCTCCACCTCCGACACATATATCCTCTTGGTCAATCTTTCCTCACTCATTCTCTCCATGTGCCCAAACCACTTCAAAACACCCTCTTCTGCTCTCTCAACCACGCTCTTTTTATTTCCACACATCTCTCTTACCCTTACGTTACTCACTCGATCAAACCACCTCACACCACACATTGTCCTCAAACATCTCATTTCCAGCACATCCATCCTCCTGCGCACAACTCTATCCATAGCCCACGCCTCGCAACCATACAACATTGTTGGAGCCACTATTCCTTCAAACATACCCATTTTTGCTTTCCGAGATAATGTTCTCGACTTCCACACATTCTTCAAGGCCCCCAGAATTTTCGCCCCCTCCCCCACCCTATGATCCACTTCCGCTTCCATGGTTCCATCCACTCCCAGATATCTAAAACACTTCACTTCCTCAAGTTTTTCTCCATTCAAACTCACCTCCCAATTGACTTGACCCTCAACCCTACTGTACCTAATAACCTTGCTCTTATTCACATTTACTCTTAACTTTCTTCTTCCACACACTTTACCAAACTCAGTCACCAGCTTCTGCAGTTTCTCACATGAATCAGCCACCAGCGCTGTATCATCAGCGAACAACAACTGACTCACTTCCCAAGCTCTCTCATCCCCAACAGACTTCATACTTGCCCCTCTTTCCAAAATATATATATATTGGAAAGGATCACAATTTTGCGCGTGATCAAGATATTCCTATGAGTCCACTGGGAAAATGAAACACGATAAGTTCCCAAGTGCACTTTCTTATGTTATGGACAATCACATGTTTACCAAATGGCGTCCTAGCTTCGTCTCTTCGATAATATCAACTAACTTATATTTCTCTCTTGCGTATCCCCTGATGATGTGATTATTACACGAAAGTGCACTTGGGAACTTATCGTGTTTTATTTTCCCAGTGGACTCTTAGGAATATATATATATATATATATATATATATATATATATATATATATATATATATATATATATATATATATATATATATATACATATTGTCGCTGTCTCCCGCGTTTGCGAGGTAGCGCAAGGAAACAGACGAAAGAAATGGCCCAACCCACCCCCATACACATGTATATACATACGTCCACACACGCAAAGATACATACCTACACAGCTTTCCATGGTTTACCTCAGACGCTTCACATGCCCTGATTCAATCCACTGACAGCACGTCAACCCCGGTATACCACATCGATCCAATTCACTCTATTCCTTGCCCTCCTTTCACCCTCCTGCATGTTCAGGCCCCGATCACACAAAATCTTTTTCACTCCATCTTTCCACCTCCAATTTGGTCTCCCACTTCTCCTCGTTCCCTCCACCTCCGACACATATATCCTCTAGGTCAATCTTTCCTCACTCATTCTCTCCATGTGCCCAAACCATTTCAAAACACCCTCTTCTGCTCTCTCAACCACGCTCTTTTTATTTCCACACATCTCTCTTACCCTTACGTTACTTACTCGATCAAACCACCTCACACCACACATTGTCCTCAAACATCTCATTTCCAGCACATCCATCCTCCTGCGCACAACTCTATCCATAGCCCACGCCTCGCAACCATATATATATGTATATATATATATACAAAAAAAATATGAAGATGTTTAAACTTGGAGAATAGGTTTGCATTCAAATATTGTTTACTGAATAAGACAGCATATGTGTTGCCTATAATTTTCTTGTGTAATTTTTTCAACTCTCTTGTTAACCTTCGTTCTTCTTGGGATAATTGAATAGCATCCTCAATGTTTTCCAATTTTACTGCCTGGAAACTGACAAAATTACTGTCCAATATTGCTGTTTAACAATGTTTCAGCTTTCTGGATGGTTATAGTCAACAGCTAAGGTTATTAATATCACAGTACAAAGTACATAGCACAGAGTAGCCATCTGACCATTGACCATGCAAACAGCCTTCACAATGCAGTCACTTGGGACTGAAGTCGACGCCCTCACATCCGCCAGATCATACAGGGAGGAGTGTCTTTACAGATGTCAGGTCCTTTCTTCCCAGTAGGATTTCTAGATTGTTCTGCAAGTTACTGTTGTTTATTGCTGTAACTGGTGGTTCATCATACAGAGAAAGTGGTCCATATCCTTAATGGGAACTGTCTCAAGTATATGAAGTTTTTGTCTCAGCTTAATAGAATTCTATATTATCTATATATTACTGTAACAAGGAACCTGATAACAATTGGAATTAAAAAAAATGCATTTCTGATTGACTGGTTGTTGCGTGTCCATAGTTTGGTATAACTCTGTATGGGAGGGAATGATTTGTATTGAAGGTGACACCAGTAAAGGCAGCAGGAGCATCAGTAATGGTTTTTGGTAGTGTGAGTATAGCATTGTTGGTAACTGTACCCGTGGCCTCTGTTGGGGTTAATGTCACTAGCTTCCATTGATAACTGGAGAATGATGGTAAGAACATATTCTTTCAGCAGAAAAAATGTGATTATGAAAACATGTTTGGGTTTAAACCATGGTCCAATGTAAGGCTGGGGAAGTGCAAGCCCCATTGGGATGGTTTCAGGGCATGTCTGTGTTAAGATTGAAGAATAAGTATCTTGCCTTATCTTAGCTTCTTTGTACCTATCTTGTAGTTGGACATCGTGGCATTGTTTATTCAAACACACTTACAATATATTTTTTTCTTTTTTTTTTGCTTTGTCGCTGTCTCCCGCGTTTGCGAGGTAGCGCAAGGAAACAGACGAAAGAAATGGCCCAACCCACCCCCATACACATGTATATACATACGTCCACACACACAAATATACATACCTACACAGCTTTCCATGGTTTACCCCAGACGCTTCACATGCCCTGATTCAATCCACTGACAGCACGTCAACCCCGGTATACCACATCGATCCAATTCACTCTATTCCTTGCCCTCCTTTCACCCTCCTGCATGTTCAGGCCCCGATCACACAAAATCTTTTTCACTCCATCTTTCCACCTCCAATTTGGTCTCCCACTTCTCCTCGTTCCCTCCACCTCCGACACATATATCCTCTAGGTCAATCTTTCCTCACTCATTCTCTCCATGTGCCCAAACCATTTCAAAACACCCTCTTCTGCTCTCTCAACCACGCTCTTTTTATTTCCACACATCTCTCTTACCCTTACGTTACTTACTCGATCAAACCACCTCACACCACACATTGTCCTCAAACATCTCATTTCCAGCACATCCATCCTCCTGCGCACAACTCTATCCATAGTCCACGCCTCGCAACCATGCAACATTGTTGGAACCACTATTCCTTCAAACATACCCATTTTTGCTTTCCGAGATAATGTTCTCGACTTCCACACATTCTTCAAGGCTCCCAGAATTTTCGCCCCCTCCCCCACCCTATGATCCACTTCCGCTTCCATGGTTCCATCCGCTGCCAGATCCACTCCCAGATATCTAAAACACTTCACTTCCTCCAGTTTTTCTCCATTCAAACTCACCTCCCAATTGAATTGACCCTCAACCCTACTGTACCTAATAACCTTGCTCTTATTCACATTTACTCTTAACTTTCTTCTTCCACACACTTTACCAAACTCAGTCACCAGCTTCTGCAGTTTCTCACATGAATCAGCCACCAGCGCTGTATCATCAGCGAACAACAACTGACTCACTTCCCAAGCTCTCTCATCCCCAACAGACTTCATACTTGCCCCTCTTTCCAAAACTCTTGCATTCTTTCTTTTTCTATCAAACTATTCGCCATTTCCCGCATTAGCAAGGTAGCGTTAAGAACAGAGGACTGGGCCTCTGAGGGAATATCCTCACCTGGCCCCCTTCTCTGTTCCTTCTTTTGGAAAAAAAAAAAAAGAGGGGAGGATTTCCAGCCCCCCGCTCCCTCCCCTTTTAGTCACCTTCTACGACACGCAGGGAATACGTGGGAAGTATTCTTTCTCCCCTATCCCCAGGGATAAATATTATTATTATTACTCTTAACTGCTGTTTCCCGCGTCAGCGAAGTAGCGCAAGGAAACAGATGAAGAATGGCCCAACCATTCATATACACACACACACACACACACACACACACATATATATATATATATATATATATATATATATATATATATATATATATATATATATATATATATATATATATATTTGCTCACTCAATCTCGTGTGTTCATGTGTAATGCACCGAAACGACAGCTCCCTAGCCACAACCAGGCCCCACAGACCTTTCCATGGTTTATCCCAGATGCTTCACATGCCCTGGTTCAGTCCATTGACAGCATGTTGACCCTGGTATACCACTTCGTTCCAATTCAAGGAATAAAGTGAATTGGAACGATGTTATGTGTGTGTGTGTCTATATGCAGAAAATGTAGGCAGTTGAGTAGAAAGCATTTGTTGTCTTTTTATGGTAGTTGCATCATGGGCATAAAGTCTTGGGATATGTTAGAACAGTGTCTGTAGTCATGGATGACGTACAGTGCATAAGTTAGTGTGACTCATGTTTGTTTGTGGAGTGTGGTTTTCCAGCATTGGGATATTATATTTTGATCTCAGTATGTTCTGTACACTTTCATTCACTGAGAGCAGTGGGGCTCATGAATAGGTGTCTTCCAAACTTGAGATCTTAATGTAATGTCTCTAGTTTCATTTAAACATATATAGATCTTTAAGCTGGCAATATTTTCAACTATTTCAAGGCTGCAAAGTAAAGCATATGCATATAAAGAGGGATTGGAAGACTGGAAAACAGAAAAGATAGTCATATAAGTAAAAGTCAGAAGTAGTAAAAGGCTAGGAAATGGGTCGTGACAAATCACAAAGGATAGTGTGCAGCAAGAGATGTGCAACATTTTCTAATTTTTTATAATGTTTAGTCAACCAAAAAATAAAGGCATCTTTGGGAAAAGAGAGTATGTCATCCTTATTAGACCTTTCAAGGGCATATGAAACCGACTAACCAACTACCCAAAAACACTGTTTATTCACAAAGAGTAATGTAAGTTGAAGGGTTAATGATAATGATATATGAAATGTTAAACTTCAGCACTGTGTTGCCTTTGCGGCCACATTGCTATATTTTTAGAACAGATTTTTTATGGGGTTATTGTAAACTAGCATTGATGAATAGTGTATGGCATTATAGGATAGACCAGAAACAAAGAACAAAGTAACAAAAATGTCATGCTGAGTTGACTGTTAGCTATTTCCTGTCCATCATCTGACACTCTCCTCTCTCTCCTTGCTAGGTACATGTTGATGGGCCATATGGGTCACCTTCCACAAGGATCTTCTTTGTTACCCATGCGGTGTTGGTGGGTGCTGGAATTGGGGTCACACCCTTTGCCTCTATTCTTCAGAGCGTCATGATGAGGTGAGTGACACAAAAGGGGCCTTCTTATGCCAAGGACATCTCAGAATTATACTTCATTCCCCTATGCTAAGTTTTGCTAGAGAAAAGATTTTGATTGTAATTACAAGTTTGTAATTACCCATTTTGTAATGAGGAGGGAATTTTATTCTCATGGGCTCCACCTCATGAGCATCCTCTGCTATCATACAGCTTTCAAATATATGAATGCTGTTTGCATTTACTATGTGCTTGGTTGTTCTGTTGTGTGAGGCTTTCCTTCAGTTAGCTTTGATAGTTCAAAAAGTTCTTTTTTAAACTGTATCATACTGTTTCATAAAATAGGATATTACTTAACAAATCCATTGGATTTCTATAAGAGAATAAACATCGTCAAAGGAAAAAATATGTAGCTGTGACAATAGGTTAGGTACAATATTGAACCCTTTATCTTTTTCACTCTTAGATTACTGTATCTTATTTCCTGCTAAGTATTTCATACATTGATTACTGTATTTTATTTCCTGCTGAATAGTATTCACGACTTACTGTTTTATCACAAAGTCCCATTCTCAGTATCTCTTCATTCATTCAACAGCCAACTTTGAGGCTTCTCCAGGTACCCCTGGTGCAGTCATTTCCATTCTGTATTTTTCTCACAACTTTGACATCATCTGCAAATATGTTTAGTTATGAGTTTAGTCCCTCATACAAATTATTTAAAGACACCTAGAATAACAGTGGGTTCATGACTGAGCCTTGCAGTATGCCACTTTTAACCTAAGCTTATTTTGAGAATGTGACTATTACCTGCATCCCTCATTTCCTTCTTCAGAGGTAATCCTCAATGTAGGGAATGAGTTTCCTGCTTATTTCTGCCTGTAGCTTTAGCTTTATAATCATCCTCTGATATGGTGTTTTGTCAAAGGTTCTCTGGCACTCTAGGAACTGAAGATACCTATCCATCTCTGTGTTCTAAGACTAGACTGAACCTTTCGTGGAACTCTCAAAGGTTCATGATACACAACTTCTTTTCTCTGAAACCATGTTGTCTACCACCTGAGTAATATTTTTGATATTCTTTTCCAGTCTTTTTCAAACCAGACTCATTAATGAGATGGGCCTGTAGTTCAACATGATTTCCCATTTTCCTTTTTAGATATGGGCATAACATTTATCCCCTCTTTTTCCTAGATGGCCTCTTCTTCCAGTCCTTGGTTCATCCATTCCTGTTCTGAGGCCACTTAGGCAAGGGATTGGGCATATCGGCCATGGAAAAATTCTCTTTCCCCAACTCCCTTGCAGCATTTATCATTGCCCATAATCATTGCAACTACGTTACCTGTGTGGCAAAACATTCCTTTATTTAAAGAATTGTGATAACCTCTCCTCGTCATCCACTGATAGGTCTATCTGGTCTTCAGATAAAGAAATCAATGACAAATTTTGCTCTTCCTTCCCTTCACTTTTTTTTTCTGACAGTGACATAGCTGTCTCTTCCATAGACAGAGTAACTCTCTTTGGTTCCCATTCCTCCTCAAACTCTACTGAGGATGACTCTAACATTCCCTCACCCCTTAATGATTCTATCCCCCTTCCTATAATCTTTCTTTGAACTGTCCAAAAATGCTTCTCTGGACACGTGTAAGGCTTATGGTCCTGATGGCACCCATCCATGTGTACTGAAAGAGCTTGCCTCTGAACTTGCACCTATACCTGCTTGTAAGTCCATTTGTTTAAAAACCAGAACTTTTCCTTTTTCTTGATAGTATGCAGTGGTACATCCTGTCCCTAACCCGCCTAACTATCATTCTGTTGCTTTCACATCTACCATTTCCAAAGTTTTTTTTATCCCTCCTCATCTTCCATATATTTGGACATCTTGAATCTCACAGTCTTCTCTCTGATCACTAGTATGGCTTCTGTAAGACAAGATCCACTGGTGATATTCTTTCCTATCTTATTAATGTCTGCTCATCATCCCTGAAAGATTTTTGGGAATCCTTTGTAGTTGCAGTTAACATATCCAAAGCTTTTGACAGGGTGTGGCATCAAGGTTTGATCTCTAGGTTCTCCTCTTTTGGTTTTCCTCCTACACTTTGCTCCCTCATATCTTACTTCCTCTCTTGCCAATTTATCTCTGTGGTAGTTGATAGATCACCCTCTCGACCTACTCCATCAGCAGCAGTGTCCCTCAAGGTTCTGTCTTGTCCCCTACACTTTTTCTCCTTTTTTATCAACAAGTGATTTCTTTTCTTCCACAGATAACCAAATGCACTGATACACTGACAACTCAGTCCTGCGTTTCTCCACATCCTTCAGTTCTGTTTGTTTTTCTCTCTCTCTCTATCTACTCCAACTGCCTCCAAGAGGTAGTTTTTACCCATCTTTATATCAAAAATTTCTCTCGATTTTCCTCTCCCCTCTGATGGTTCTGTAATTCTGCCTCTTGACTCGGTGAACATACTTGGTATTACTGCAACATTAGCTCCATTTTGGAAACTCCACTGTATGGAAATACAAAGGAACTGAAAGTTTATTGTCTTCAGAACAATCGCTCCATTTATACTAAGGAATAATATGTTGCTGTATGGAATATTGCTCTGACATCTGGGGTGATTCTAGCTCTGCATACTTACGTGACTGAGTCAAGTCAAAAATGGTCCTTGTTATAAACTCTTCAGGCTAATTTCAGAACCTGACTCACTTGCCCAGTGCCAAAATGTTGGTTCACTTTCCTTTTTCTTTAGGTATTACTTTGTTTTTGCTCCTGGGACCTGGCTGCTTGGTGGCCCCACTACGAACTAGATCACACAATATTAAGTTGCTTCGTCACATGATTACTGTGTGGCTGTTGTCAACTTGAGGGTGGGCCGTTTTGATGACTGTTTCTTTCCCTACACCTTGAAGCTTTGGAACTTTGTACCCTTTCATCTCTTTCCATACAGTTATGACCTGGCACATTTTAAAAGACAGGTTTTTCACTGACTCAAAAATTTGCAAATACTCTCCTTTTTCTCTTCTTTTTCTCATTCATTGACATCTGTATATTTCAATTAAGGCCAGGCCTTGATGTGGACTTTATGACTAGAGGCCTTGAAGAAAAAGAATAAACTTGGTAATCATCTTTTCATTTTACTGTCCTAATGAGAAGTATTTTGAGAGACTGGCAAGTGCCTCCAGGCTTTCTTTCAGCGCATAAGGGGAGATCTCATCAGGTCCATGAGCTTTATATGAGTCAAGTTGTTTTGATAGCCTTATTATATAATTTCTGTTCTACTTTATACATTCTAAGACTTTTTTCTTCTCACTTTTCTAACCGGTGAAAATACTTTTGAATTTATCATTCAGCTCCTCACATACTTCTTTGTCTTCAAGATTTCTTCCCTTTGAGTTCCTTAACCTAATTAGCTGTTCTTTAACCAGTTGTTTTCTCCTTATGAACTTACAGGAAAGCTGAAGGTTGTCTTTCACCTTGTTCACAGTGCTCTTTTCAGAACCTCACTCCTTTCTCTTTACATTTCAGTACTCATTTCTTACTCCCTGGTATTTTTCTAATGCTTTCCAGCATTTCATTCTCCCTCCGCTTTTAGTGTACCATGTTACCCCTTTCCTGACATTTTTGTAGTATGATAGATTCAGAAGAACTCCTTCCAGTCAATATGCTCAAAGGGCTTGATCACAATTTCTTCCCATCTTGATTTTACCAGTTATGTTCTGTTTGAAGGTGCCATCTCCTCCTCTTTCTTTTCTGTTTCTCATTTTGAGTCCCTCTATATCTGTTGGTGTTTTTTGCTCGAAGGGCTCCTTCACCTGACAATTCTCTTCGGTTATACAACTTTTTAGATTTCTATATGCTGTTCTCATTAACCATGTCTTCATTCACTTTCTTCCATTCATCCACCACTCACATACGATAGAGGTACTTCTTCACATACTTTTTAACAAGTTTCTTGCTTAACTTCATGTTATGTCATCTGGTTGTTTTATCCTCATATCTTCCAAAAAACTGTTCACTGTCTGTGTCATCCTTTAAGATTTTAGGGTATGATCAGAAAAGCCCTCACTCTACTGTCTTCCTTGGTGAGCACAGTTAATTAAGACTTGTAGCCTTTCCTTGTAATTCTGTAAATGTAATTCGAGTGCCATCTGTATTTCATTCCTTTGGACCGTCACTGCATGTTCTTTGTGTTCTTTAAGGGTGATTACCAATTTGAGAAGGATACTTTAGTTTAGGCCTTAAGTTGATATGAACAGCTTGCTTGATATGTCCTTATCCATGAACTTGAATGCAGTTCTAACATTTACTTGCTGATAGTTGGTCTCCATAACTATTCTTTTAAGTTGGGGCTCTGGCAGCAGGTTAGGAAGAATGTCTGTTCCCAAGTCTCTCACACACAGATTCTTGCAGGTCATTTTTTACTATATGATATTCATATCAAGTCTTTCTTTCACTGTCACCCATCCTCATCACTTTACACTTGCTTGGGTTGAACTTCAACCATTTATCAGACCAAATTTGGAGTCTTTCAAAGTCCGCATGTAAGGTGATAAAATCCTTCACACTTTTCAGTTCCTTCATGACCTTTGCATCATCTACAAATATTCAGGCAGGAGTCCTTACCCTCTGGTAGGCTGTTTATATAAATCAAGAAGAATAATGGTCATAGAATAGAACCCTGTAGAACTCCCTGTGTGAACTTAACCCATTTTGAGATGGCTCCTCTGACATATGTCCTCTGTGTGTGTAATTGCCTATTTGTACTGTATGGAGAGGGAGTTTTACACTTGTTGGGCCCCATCTCTTGAATATTCTCTGCTATCATATAACTTCTTAGTTTTATGTATGCTATCTTATTGACTATATCCTCAGTCCTCCTGTTCCATTCATGTCGCTCTTACACTATAAAAGTATATCTTTACATAATTTTTTATTTCATGTTCTCTGGTTGATCTGTCTTTACATCTCTCCAAGAATTGTTCATTTCCACACCAACAATCTATTTTAAAACCTTAAAGGTTGTGATCAGGTCACCACTCACTCTTCTTTCCTCCATGGGTGTATTAAAAGCCTCCAGCCTTTTCCTATACTTTAGCTCTCTTAATTCTGGTGCCAACTTTGTATATATATGTGTGTGTGTGTGTGTGTATGTGCGTTTGTTTTATTGCCATGCATTCTGATTTTTCTAGTTTATAGCTTTGTAGACCTTGTATTTATGTGTGAAGTATACTGTCATAAGCATATCATTTTTGTAACAGTTTTTTGTAAACTGTTTTATAAAGAATATTGCCAATATTCCACCTACTAGGCCCTCTCTTCCTTCAGGGAAGACAGAAAGGATCCCATCTTTGACTAAAACAGTATGTGTTCTCCAGGTACCGAGCAGCCAAGGCTCCATGCCCTCACTGTCATGTCCCTAGCTGCCTCTCCCTACCTGCAACCCTCAGAAAGCTCAGAAAGGTAAGTCCTCCTCTACCTCCCTTGGCAGTAGTGTGTGAATTAGTTGTTTCTTTTTGACATCATATCCCTTTTTGTCAGTGGTCTTCTAGACTTGTTCATACATTGAAAATCAATAATCCCAAGCAAATTCAGGAAGAAAGGCCTTAATATGAATATAGTCCAGCAGGAAATAAGATACAAAAGTATGCACGACAGACTCTGCAGTCAACATTGTACCAAACCTCTTGTCAGAACACCACCAGAGAAAAATTGAGACAAAATTCAATGGCATATTCTGAAATTGCATTTAAGTACAAGGATAAGTAAAATTTGATCAAACAATTCACAGACTATATTAGATCCAAATTTGCACATGCATCTCATTTATGGTCATTCTACTTAAAGAAGCACAAAATATTAACAAGAGATGGTTCAGAGGAGAGCAGCAAAGATGATACTTGAAATAAGAGTGCTGCATTACAGCCAATTTATGGCTAGAGGCCATAAATTGGCCTTCATGGAAAAGAATAGAGATGTGATCACTAGCTGCAGGTTTCTTGACAGTGGGTAACAGTGTCGTCAGTGAACAGTTCTTGAGATGCAATGATAAAACTAATGAGGCATAAAATGAAGTCAGATAAGAAACTTGTGAGAAAAGATATGAAATACTTTTATAGAAATGTATCAGAGTAATGGATGAATGAAGTAACCTAAGAAATGAAATTGTGAATTCTCATATTATGGTTTAAAATTCTGTGGTAGAGAAATGTTTAGAGATGGAGCCCTATAGATGAAGAATTCCTTTCTCATACTGTGTATGGGCTCTTGCAAGAGGGGGGCATTCCCCCCTTATATTCTACAAAGAGTCGCACATATGGCATATTCATGGACATAGTTACATGGACGGAACATGATTTTCATGCTGACAAGCATATCCAAAAATTGCTGACATATTTGCATCAAATATCCAATTAGATATCCAGTATGGTGCCCTACATTACATAAAATTACACGTATCAACTATGTTACAGAATTTCCATATTCAGTGACTGCTGCTTGTCATGGTCACTACCAGTATGCAAGTTTAATGCTGTATACTTAACAATATAATTAGATATACATTTATATTTAAACACTAAAAGCTAATCCATTACATTATACAAACATGTTGCCCCCACCCACATCCTTAAAGTGGTAGTGTCAAGGAAACAAAGAGAAACCATTGGCCCCATCATTAAAAAGAGGGATCAAGAAATTTCACTGAACTACAAACCAGTCTCCTAACAAGTGTGGTCTGTAAAACACTGGAAAAGGTACACCTGAAAGCAAATGGATTACAACAGGCATAGGAGAAACTACCCAAGTGAGGCATGAATTCAGGGAAAGGAGGTCCTGTAACAAATATCTCTTAAGAGTTCTGTAACAAGTTGAGCTCCATTTTAGATAAAGATACTATTAGATGTGTGTAGCAAGGTGAGCTCCATTTTAGATATAGATACTTATGCCTTGATTATTTGTTTCTGGATTGTCAGAAAGCTTTGATGCTGTATCATATAGGTGTAGCATTGAGCACTGCTGATATCAGTGCATTCACAAGCCACTTTGGGTCAAATGCATAGCTTTGAATCCTGGTTGCGACAACTAGTTCACAGTCAGCCCAGCTGTTCATCCTCTTCTAAGGGTTCGTTGATAAATTGGTTACCTGGTGTAGGCTAGGTCTTAAGAATATACAGTGTGTGTGTTGTAAGCTGCTAGAAGCAGTGAGAAGTTTTTATCAAGGGTGTAAGGCTTGTGTACAAGTAGGAAGAAAGGAGAGTGACAGGTTCCAAGTGAAGGTTGGTCTGCGGCAGGGGGTATATGTTTCACAATGGTTGTTTGATTTGTTTGTAGATGGAGTGGGGAGGGAGATGTATGCAAGAGTCTTGGAGAGAAGGGTGAGTATATAGGATGAAAGGGCCTGGAAAGTGAGTCAGTTGTTTACTGATGTTACATCACTGGTGGCAGATTCAAATGAGAAACTGCAAAAGTTGGTGACTGAGTTTGGAAGAGTGTATGAAAGGAGAAAGATGAGAATATAGATAAAAACAAGGTTATTAGATTCAGCAGGGTCAAGGGACAAGTTAGTTGGGGTACCAGTTTGAATTGAAAGAATTGGAGGAAGCAAAGTGTTTTTGGTTTCTGGGAGTGGACATGGCAGTGAATGAAACCATGGAAGTGGAATTAAGTCATAGGGTGGGAGAGGATGTGAAGGTTCTAGGGGTGCTGAAGAATGTGTGGAAAGATAGAACTTTACCAAAGAGGATTAAAATGGGTATGTATGAAGGAATAGTAGTTCCAACAATATTTCATGGATTCAAGACTTAGGCTATAGATAGGGTTGTGCAGAGAAGGGTGGATGTGATGGAAATGAAATGTTTGAGGAAAATATGTCGTTCGAGGTGATTTGATTGTGTAAGTAATGGAAGGGTAAGAGAGATGTGTGGTAATGAAAAGAGCGTGGTTGAGAAAGCGGAAGAGAGTACGCTGAAATGGTTTGGACATAAGGAGAGAATGAGTGAGAGAAGTTGACAAAGATAATATATGTGTCTGAAGGGAGGGAACAAGGATAACTTGTTGACCAAATTGGAGATTGAAGGGTAGAGTGAAAAAGATTTTGAGCAATCGGGGCCTGAACATGCATGAGTGTGAAAGGCTTGCAAGAAATAGGGTGAACTGGAATGATGTGGTATACCAGTGTCAATGTGCTGTCAGTGGACTGAACCTGGGAATGTGAAGCACCTGGGGTAAACCATGGAAAGGTCTGTGGGGCCTGGATGTGAATAGGAAGCTGTGATTTCAGTGCATTACACATGATAGCTAGAGACTGAGTGTATGGTATTGCAGTGGAATTTATTAAAAAAGGGGGTGACTGTGTTGTTGACTGGTTGGTAAGGTTATTTAATGTATGTATGACTCATGGTGAGGTGCCCGAGGATTGGCGGAATGCTTGCATAGTGCCATTGTACAAAGGCAAAGGGGATAAGAGTGAGTGCTCAAATTACAGAGGTATAAGTTTGTTGAGTATTCCTGGTGAATTATATGGGAGGGTATTGATTGAGAGGGTAAAGGCATGTACAGAGCATCAGATTGGGGAAGAGCAGTGTGGTTTCAGAAATGGTAGAGGATGTGTGGATCAGGTGTTTGCTTTGAAGAATGTATGTGAGAAATACTTACAAAAGCAAATGGATTTGTATGTAGCATTTATGGATCTGGAGAAGGCATATGATAGAGTTAATAGAGATGCTCTGTAGAAGGTATTAAGAATATATGGTGTGGGAGGCAAGTTGTTAGAAGCAGTGAAAAGTTTTTATCGAGGATGTAAGGCATGTGTACGTGTAGGAAGAGAGGAAAGTGATTGGTTCTCAGTTAATGTAGGTTTGCGGCAGGGGTGTGTGATGTCTCCATGGTTGTTTAATTTGTTTATGGATGGGGTTGTTAGGGAGGTAAATGCATGAGTTTTGGAAAGAGGAGCAAGTATGAAGTCTGTTGTGGATGAGAGAGCTTGGGAAGTGAGTCAGTTGTTGTTCGCTGATGATACAGCGCTGGTGGCTGATTCATGTGAGAAACTGCAGAAGCTGGTGACTGAGTTAGGTAAAGTGTGTGAAAGAAGGAAGCTGAGAGTAAATGTGAATAAGAGTAAGGTTATTAGGTACAGTCGGGTTGAGGGTCAAGTATATTGGGAGGTAAGTTTGAATGGAGAAAAACTGGAGGAAGTGAAGTGCTTTCGATATCTGGGAGTGGATTTGGCAGCGGATGGAACCATGGAAGCGGAAGTGAATCATAGGGTGGGGAAGGGGGCGAAATTTCTGGGAGCCTTGAAAAATGTGTGGAAGTCGAGAACATTATCTCGGAAAGCAAAAATGGGTATGTTTGAAGGAATAGGGGTTCCAACAGTGTTGTATGGTTGCGAAGCGTGGGCTATGGATAGAGTTGTGCGCAGGAGGGTGGATGTGCTGGAAATGAGATGTTTGAGGACAAATGTGGTGTGAAGTGGTTTGATCGAGTAAGTAATAATAGGGTAAGAGAGATGTGTGGTAATAAAAAGAGTGTGGTTGAGAGAGCAGGAGAGGGTGTTTTGAAATGGTTAGGTCACATGGAGAGAATGAGTGGGGAGAGATTGACCAAGAGGATATATGTGTCAGAGGTGGAGGGAACGAGGAGAAGTGGGAGACCGAATTGGAGGTGGAAAGATGGAGTGAAAAAGATTTTGAGTGATCGGGGCCTGAACATGCAGGAGGGTGAAAGGCGTGCAAGGAATAGAGTGAATTGGAACAATGTGGTATACCGGGGTTGACGTGCTGTCAGTGGATTGAACCAGGGCATGTGAAGCGTCTGGGGTAAACCATGGAAAGTTCTGTGGGGCCTGGAAAGGGAGCTGTGGTTTCAGTGTATTATTACATGACAGCTAGAGACTGAGTGTGAACGAATGGGGCCTTTGTTGTCTTTTCCTAGCGCTACCCCACACACATGAGGGGGGAGGGTGTTGTTATTCCATGTGTGGCAGGGTGGCGATGGGAATGAATAAAGGCAGACAGTATGAATTGTGTACATGGGTATATATGTATATGTCTGTGTGTGTATATATATGTATACATTGAGATGTATAGGTGTGTATATTTGCGGGTGTGGACGTGTATGTACATACATGTGTATGTGGCCAGGTTGGGCCATTCTTTTGTCTGTTTCGTTGCGCTACCTCGCTAACGTGGGAGACAGCGACAAAGCAAAATCAATAAATAAATATATATATATATATATATATATATATATATATATATATATATATTTTTTCTTTCAAACTATTCGCCATTTCCCGCATTAGTGAGGTAGCGTTAAGAACAGAGGACTGGGCCTTTGAGGGAATATCCTCACATAGCCCCCGTCTCTGTTCCTTCTTTTGGAGAAATTAAAAAATAGAGAGGGGAGGATTTCCAGCCCCCCACTCCCTCCCCTTTTAGTCGCTTTCTATGACACGCAGGGAATACGTGGGAAGTATTCTTTCTCCCCTATCCCCAGGGATAAAATATATATATATATATATATATATATATATATATATATATATATATATATATATATATATATATATATATATATATTTTTTTTTTCATACTATTTGCCATTTCCCGCGATAGCGAGGTAGCGTTAAGAACAGAGGACTGGGCCTTTGAGGAATATCCTCACCTGGCCCCCTTCTCTGTTCCTTCTTTTAAAAAAAAAAAAAAAAAAAAAAAAAAAAAAAAAAAAAAAAAAAAAACACGAGAGGGGAGGATTTCCAGCCCCCCGCTCCCTTCCCTTTTAGTCGCCTTCTACGACACGCAGGGAATACGTGGGAAGTATTCTTTCTCCCCTATCCCCAGGGATAATATATATATATATATATATATATATATATATATATATATATATATATATATATATATATATATATTTATATATATATATATATGTGAGAAACTGCAGAAGCTGGTGACTGAGTTTGGTAAAGTGTGTGGAAGAAGAAAGTTAAGAGTAAATGTGAATAAGAGCAAGGTTATTAGGTACAGTAGGGTTGAGGATCAAGTCAATTGGGAGGTGAGTTTGAATGGAGAAAAACTGGAGGAAGTGAAGTGTTTTAGATATCTGGGAGTGGATCTGTCAGCGGATGGAACCATGGAAGCGGAAGTGGATCATAGGGTGGGGGAGGGGGCGAAAATTTTGGGAGCCTTGAAAAATGTGTGGAAGTCGAGAACATTACCTCGGAAAGCAAAAATGGGTATGTTTGAAGGAATAGTGGTTCCAACAATATTGTATGGTTGCGAGGCGTGGGCTATGGATAGAGTTGTGCGCAGGAGGATGGATGTGCTGGAAATGAGATGTTTGAGGACAATGTGTGGTGTGAGGTGGTTTGATCGAGTAAGTAACGTAAGGGTAAGAGAGATGTGTGGAAATAAAAAGAGCGTGGTTGAGAGAGCAGAAGAGGGTGTTTTGAAATGGTTTGGGCACATGGAGAGATTGAGTGAGGAAAGATTGACCAAGAGGATATATGTGTCGGAGGTGGAGGGAACAAGGAGAAGAGGGAGACCAAATTGGAGGTGGAAAGATGGAGTGAAAAAGAATTTGTGTGATCGGGGCCTGAACATGCAGGAGGGTGAAAGGAGGGCAAGGAATAGAGTGAATTGGAGCGATGTGGTATACAGGGGTTGACGTGCTGTCAGTGGAGTGAATCAAGGCATGTGAAGCGTCTGGGGTAAACCATGGAAAGCTGTGTAGGTATGTATATTTGCGTGTGTGGACGTGTGTATGTACATGTGTATGGGGGGGGGTTGGGCCATTTCTTTCGTCTGTTTCCTTGTGCTACCTCGCAAACGCGGGAGACAGCGACAAAGTATAAAAAAAAAAAAAATATATATATATATATATATTAGGATTAAGAATACTTCCCACGTATTCCCTGCGTGTCGTAGAAGGCGACTAAAAGGGGAGGGAGCGGGGGGGCTGGAAATCCTCCCCTCTCGGTTTTTTTTTTCTTTTTTTTTAATTTTCCAAAAGAAGGAACAGAGAATTGGGCCAGGTGAGGGTATTCCCTCAAAGGCCCAGTCCTCTGTTCTTAACGCTACCTCGCTAATGCGGGAAATGGCGAATAGTTTGAGAGAAAAAGAAAGAAAAATATATATATATATATATATATATATATATATATATATATATATATATATATATTTCTTTTCTTTTTCTTTTGTACTATTCGCCATTTCCTGTGTTAGCGAGGTAGCGTGTGTGTATATATATATATATATATATATATATAGAGGTAGTAAAAGCTTTGCGGAAGATGAAAGCCGGCAAGGCAGCAGGTTTGGATGGTATTGCAGTGGAATTTATTAAAAAAGGGGGTGACTGTATTGTTGACTGGTTGGTAAGGTTATTTAATGTATGTATGACTCATGGTGAGGTGCCTGAGGATTGGCGGAATGCGTGCATAGTGCCATTGTACAAAGGCAAAGGGGATAAGAGTGAGTGCTCAAATTACAGAGGTATAAGTTTGTTGAGTATTCCTGGTAAATTATATGGGAGGGTATTGATTGAGAGGGTGAAGGCATGTACAGAGCATCAGATTGGGGAAGAGCAGTGCAGTTTCAGAAGTGGTAGAGGATGTGTGGATCAGGTGTTTGCTTTGAAGAATGTATGTGAGAAATACTTAGAAAAGCAAATGGATTTGTATGTAGCATTTATGGATCTGGAGAAGGCATATGATAGAGTTGATAGAGATGCTCTGTGGAAGGTATTAAGAATATATGGTGTGGGAGGCAAGTTGTTAGAAGCAGTGAAAAGTTTTTATCGAGGATGTAAGGCATGTGTACGTGTAGGAAGAGAGGAAAGTGATTGGTTCTCAGTGAATGTAGGTTTGCGGCAGGGGTGTGTGATGTCTCCATGGTTGTTTAATTTGTTTATGGATGGGGTTGTTAGGGAGGTGAATGCAAGAGTCCTGGAAAGAGGGGCAAGTATGAAGTCTGTTGGGGATGAGAGAGCCTGGGAAGTGAGTCAGTTGTTGTTCGCTGATGATACAGCGCTGGTGGCTGATTCATGTGAGAAACTGCAGAAGCTGGTGACTGAGTTTGGTAAAGTGTGTGGAAGAAGAAAGTTAAGAGTAAATGTGAATAAGAGCAAGGTTATTAGGTACAGTAGGGTTGAGGGTCAAGTCAATTGGGAGGTAAGTTTGAATGGAGAAAAACTGGAGGAAGTGAAGTGTTTTAGATATCTGGGAGTGGATCTGTCAGCGGATGGAACCATGGAAGCGGAAGTGGATCATAGGGTGGGGGAGGGGGCGAAAATTTTGGGAGCCTTGAAAAATGTGTGGAAGTCGAGAACATTATCTCGGAAAGCAAAAATGGGTATGTTTGAAGGAATAGTGGTTCCAACAATGTTGTATGGTTGCGAGGCGTGGGCTATGGATAGAGTTGTGCGCAGGAGGATGGATGTGCTGGAAATGAGATGTTTGAGGACAATGTGTGGTGTGAGGTGGTTTGATCGAGTAAGTAACGTAAGGGTAAGAGAGATGTGTGGAAATAAAAAGAGCGTGGTTGAGAGAGCAGAAGAGGGTGTTTTGAAATGGTTTGGGCACATGGAGAGAATGAGTGAGGAAAGATTGACCAAGAGGATATATGTGTCGGAGGTGGAGGGAACGAGGAGAAGAGGGAGACCAAATTGGAGGTGGAAAGATGGAGTGAAAAAGATTTTGTGTGATCGGGGCCTGAACATGCAGGAGGGTGTAAGGAGGGCAAGGAATAGAGTGAATTGGAGCGATGTGGTATACAGGGGTGGACGTGCTGTCAGTGGAGTGAATCAAGGCATGTGAGGCGTCTGGGGTGGACCATGGAAAGCTGTGTAGGTATGTATACACGTGTGTGGACATGTGTATGTACATGTGTATGGGGGGGGGGGTTGGGCCATTTCTTTCGTCTGTTTCCTTGCGCTACCTCGCAGACGCGGGAGACAGCGACAAAGTATAAAAAAAAAAAAAAAAAAAAAAAAAAAAAAAAAATATATATATATATATATATATATATATATATATATTCATACTATCCGCCATTTCCCGCGACATCGAGGTAGCGTTAAGAACAGAGGACTGGGCCTTTGAGGGAATATCCTCACCTGGCCTACTTCTCTGTTCCTTCTTATGGAAAATTTAAAAAAAAATAACAAGAGGGGAGGATTTCCAGGCCCCCACTCCCTTCCCTTTTAGTCGCCTTCTACGACACGCAGGGAATACGTGGGAAGTATTCTTTCTCCCCTATCCCCAGGGGTAATATATATATATATATATATATATATATATATATATATATATATATATATATATATATATATATATATATATATATTTTTTTTTTTTTTTTTTTTTTTTTTTTTGCTTTGTCGCTGTCTCCCGCGTTTGTGCGGTAGCGCAAGGAAACAGACGAAAGAAATGGCCCAACCCACCCCCATACACATGTATATACATACGTCCACACACGCAAATATACATACCTACACAGCTTTCCATGGTTTACCCCAGACGCTTCACATGCCTTGATTCAATCCACTGACAGCACATCAACCCCGGTATACCACATCGCTCCAATTCACTCTATTCCTTGCCCTCCTTTCACCCTCCTGCATGTTCAGGCCCCAATCACACAAAATCATTTTCACTCCATCTTTCCACCTCCAATTTGGTCTCCCTCTTCTCCTCGTTCCCTCCACCTCCGACACATATATCCTCTTGGTCAATCTTTCCTCACTCATTCTCTCCATGTGCCCAAACCATTTCAAAACACCCTCTTCTGCTCTCTCAACCACGCTCTTTTTATTTCCACACATCTCTTTTACCCTTATGTTACTTACTCGATCAAACCACCTCACACCACACATTGTCCTCAAACATCTCATTTCCAGCACATCCATCCTCCTGCGCACAACTCTATCCATAGCCCATGCCTCGCAACCATACAACATTGTTGGAACCACTATTCCTTCAAACATACCCATTTTTGCTTTCCGAGATAATGTTCTCGACTTCCACACATTCTTCAAGGCTCCCAGAATTTTCGCCCCCTCCCCCACCCTATGATCCACTTCCGCTTCCATGGTTCCATCCGCTGCCAGATCCACTCCCAGATATCTAAAACACTTCACTTCCTCCAGTTTTTCTCCATTCAAACTCACCTCCCAATTGACTTGACCCTCACCCTACTGTACCTAATAACCTTGCTCTTATTCACATTTACTCTTAACTTTCTTCTTTCACACACTTTACCAAACTCAGTCACCAGCTTCTGCAGTTTCTCACATGAATCAGCCACCAGCGCTGTATCATCAGCGAACAACAACTGACTCACTTCCCAAGCTCTCTCATCCCCAACAGACTTCATACTTGCCCCTCTTTCCAAAACTCTTGCATTCACCTCCCTAACAACCCCATCCATAAACTAATTAAACAACCATGAAGACATCACACACCCCTGCCGCAAACCTACATTCACGGAGAACCAATCACTTTCCTCTCTTCCTACACGTACACATGCCTTACATCCTCGATAAAAACTTTCCACTGCTTCTAACAACTTGCCTCCCACACCATATATTCTTAATACCTTCTACAGAGCATCTCTATCAACTCTATCATATGCCTTCTCCAGATCCATAAATGCTACATACAGATCCATTTGCTTTTCTAAGTATTTCTCACATACATTCTTCAAAGCAAACACCTGATCCACACATCCTCTACCACTTCTGAAACCACACTGCTCTTCCCCAATCTGATGCTCTGTACATGCCTTCACCCTCTCAATCAATACCCTCCCATATAATTTACCAGGAATACTTAACAAACTTATACCTCTGTAATTTGAGCACTCACTCTTATCCCCTTTGCCTTTGTACAATGGCACTATGCAAGCATTCCGCCAATCCTCAGGCACCTCACCATGAATCATACATACATTAAATAACCTTACCAACCAGTCAACAATACAGTCACCCCCTTTTTTAATAAGTTCCACTGCAATGCCATCTAAACCTGCTGCCTTGCCGGCTTTCATCTTCCGCAGAGCTTTTACCACCTCTTCTCTGTTTACCAAATCATTTTCCCTAACCCTCTCACTTTGCACACCACCTCGACCAAAACACCCTATATCTGCCACTCTATCATCAAACACATTCAACAAACCTTCAAAATACTCACTCCATCTCCTTCTCACATCACCACTACTTGTTATCACCTCCCCATTTGCGCCCTTCACTGAAGTTCCCATTTGCTCCCTTGTCTTACGCACTTTATTTACCTCCCTAAAATATATATTATATATATATATAAATTATATATATATATTTTTATTCTCCCTAAATATATATATATATATATATATATATATATATATATATATATATATATATATATATATATATATGAGTGAGGAAAGATTGACCAAGAGGATATATGTGTCGGAGGTGGAGGGGACGAGGAGAAGAGGGAGACCAAATTGGAGGTGGAAAGATGGAGTGAAAAAGATTTTGTGGGATCGGGGCCTGAACATGCAGGAGGGTGAAAGGAGGGCAAGGAATAGAGTGAATTGGAGCGATGTGGTATACCGGGGTTGACGTGCTGTCAGTGGATTGAATCAAGGCATGTGAAGCGTCTGGGGTAAACCATGGAAAGCTGTGTAGGTATGTATATTTGCATGTGTGGACGTATGTATATACATGTGTATGGGGGGGGGGTTGGGCCATTTCTTTCGTCTGTTTCTTTGCGCTACCTCGCAAATGCGGGAGACAGCGACAAAGTATAAAAAAAAAAAAAAATATATATATATATATATATATATATATATATATATATATATATATATATTTTTCTTTTCTTTCAAACTATTCGCCATTTCCCGCGTTGGCGAGGTAGCGTTAAGAACAGAGAACTGGGCCATTGAGGGAATATGCTCACCTGGCCCCCTTCTCTGTTCCTTCTTTTGGAAAATTAAAAAAAAAAATAATGAGAGGGGAGGATTTCCAGCCCCCCGCTCCCTCCCCTTTTAGTCGCCTTCTACGACACGCAGGGAATACGTGGGAAGTATTCTTTCTCCCCTATCCCCAAGGATAATATATATATATATTTTTTTTTTTTATACTATTCGCTATTTCCCGCGATAGTGAGGTAGCGTTAAGAACAGAGGACTGGGCCTTTGAGGGAATATCCTCACCTGGACCTTTTCTCTGTTCCTTCTTTTGGATAATTGAAAAAAAAAAAAAAAAACGAGAGGGGAGGATTTCCAGCCCCCCCGCTCCCTTCCCTTTTAGTCGCCTTCTACGACACGCAGGGAATACGTGGGAAGTATTCTTTCTCCCCTATTTCATGTTGAAGGCTCCAGTCACAGACAAAAGTCCACATCAAGGCTGAGCCATAATTGAATTATGAAAGGGAAAAGGAAAAGACAAGGGAAAAGATTAAAAAAATTTGGAGAAAGTTAGAAATATGTCTGTCAAAATGTGCCAGGACATAAATTTTGGGAAAAACATGTGAAGGTAGAGACTTCCAAAGCTTTGGTGTGTAAGGAAGGAAACTCATACTTAGCAGTTAAGCAAAAGTGATTCAACTTATAAACTCCCTGCCTATTTTCAAAACCTGCTTGCCTCATGCCACGATGTTGGTTCACTTTCCCTCTTCTCTAGGTATTACTTTAGGTTTTATTCCTGAGAACTCACTGTTTGTGTGATTGCAAAATATTTCAATGCAACAGTGGTCAGCAATTACTGAAATTTGACCATGGAAGCCATGGAAGGAAATTAGACTTTGAGATGCTTATGATGATATGTGTGATGTCCTTTGAAGCCCGGATGGATTATGCCACAACATTGGTCTTCTCAATTGCTGGAAAAGATCTGCAAGAACCTTATAATATTTTATAATTCATGGCAGTACAACTCCTTGATCATTCTCCAGCACTGCTTTGGAGCAGCGCCACTGGCCAAGAAGGGTTGGGTAGATCCCAGGGCCCACTGACCAACATTGTATGACTAGGATCCACCCCACTTCCATGTCTTCTGCTCCGAGACCTTGCTCTTTTTCTGTCCACTTCTACAATATTCAGGGTCATAATTCTAACCTTCCCTCTGTTGACAACCACCTGTTCACCTCCTCTTCTCTGAAACCCAATTGTCCAAGGGTGCTGCTGCTTTGCACTGTCAGATTTTAAATTATTAAACCTATCATCTTTTCTGCTCCAAGGGTGGAGTTTGTGCTTGCTTGAATACAAAAAAATCAATTGCTCACCTCATGGATCTTGAGTCTCCTAGATTAGGTGCCATCTGGCACAAAATATATGTACCATCTATTACCATGTTTTTTGTTTTGTTTGTCCCCCTATTCCCCTCCGATGTGCAACTCTTGATTATTTGACTTTTTGCCATGAAGCTCTGCTCTCCTCACATCCACAAGCTGAGATCTTGTGTGAAGGGAAATACAGTATACTAAGGCCCCCCTTTTTTTTTCCTCTCTTTAATAAAACACTGTATCTGGTTTTCCAGTCATTGTGACCACTCTTGCAACACACATGACCTTTTTTTTTTTTTTACCTCTGAACCTTCTCATTACTCATACACTATTTTTGCCCCCTTAGGATCCTTTGGCCACAATCTTATTTTGGTTAATCCTAGATGGGCACACCATTCCTCTACCCCCCACTCCTTGAAACAACTTTGGCACTTTGGGAAAGCTCAAAGTTTATCAGTGCATGGATTATTTATTGACTGTTCTTGGGATGAGTACTGATTATGTGGTTGGGATGCCTCATGTTGATATGTTCACATGTCATTGGTTATATCTTGGCTAGAATGGAGTTCTGTATCCCATCTTCTAAATATTTTTTTTGTCAATCATAGTTTGATCACTTCTGCTCTGATTGCTTTTTGTATTATGGATAGACCTTCATACTTTGGTCCATGGGAGGTCATATAGGAAGAATTGCTCCTTGGGCAACTCCATTGTAGAGTTTGAGGGTTTTAAAGGTGAAGCCTTCATGGCCATGATGGAGTTACCACAGTGGACAAAAAACACTAACAGCCTAGTCACCGTGGACTCTCACCATATAGACATGGATAAAACTCGAACGTGCTTCTCAGGTTTGGTCACTGCACCTAAAGAAGCACAAAGAGCTAATACAGAAGGTTCCAGGGGAGAGCAACAAAGAAGAAACAGAAGTAAGAGCTGAGTTACAGGGAAAGGCTAGAGGCCTTAAATATGCCCACTTTGGTAAACGGTAGGATGAAGGGGGCTTTATTACTATCTTTGAGTTTTTAAAACAGATTGATAATGTAGACAGTGAACTGTTCTTAGTGAAATGTAGGGATAGAACAATCAGAGGATATATCATAAATTGAGGAAGAAACTAATGAAAGATGTGGAAAGAATTGTATATTATTAAGAGGGGTAGATGAATGGAATAAAATGACTGAAGATATGGCTAATGTAGACATCATACAGAAAATTATGAAGCTGTGTGATAGTAGAGAATGTTCAAGAGATAGTGCCTCAAGTTTTAAATTCCCTCCCCATACATTACAAATAGGTAATTACAAACACGCATATGCACACACACACGCACACGATTACTGTAGCTGTGCTTCACTTACCTTTAGTTTCTGTGAAGAAATCATCCATTGTATTTCATTTGAAGCTCATACTTTTCTCCTTTTGGGCCACAGGTAGATTTTGTATGGGTGAACCGTGATATTGGGAGCTTTGAGTGGTTCTTGGAGGTGTTGGCTGAGCTAGAAGCAGAGCAGCAGGTGGTAGGAGCAGCCATGGAAACCTTCCTTAGCCTCCACCTGTACAAGACAGGCACAACTCCCCTTAGTCCCTCGCTACCACTTGCATCCTCCATTAGGACTGGCAGACCAGACTGGGATAAGGTATGTGTATATATGTGCAGTTATTCTTAAGGTGAGCTTTTTCCTCATTATTCATTTGAGGATAAAGTTTGGAATAAATGTGTTGCCAGCTTTATTGCCCATTGAAATAGATATATTACCTGCTTTAGTGCCCATTAAGTCTTTTTGCCTATATCTGTAGTTGCATGGAATAACATTAAACAGTTGCACTGATAAAGAGGTGCTCCTTTAATCCCATAAACCAGGGGTTCTCGAACTGAGGTTAGCAAAGGGGGCTCAGGTGGATTGCTTGATGACTCTGAAAATTACATATGAATTTTCATAATAGTCTCTCATATTTGCAATGTTGCAGCAAGTGTTTGTAATTAATAGTAGTTTTAGATAAAAAGTTAAATAACAGGGTGTGCTGGGATGATTTAGTTTTGCATATAATGGGTTGCGGTTAGACAGAAATTCTTGAGAACATCAGAGGGATATTGTTAAAATATGAGCAATGCTGGGTCAGGGAAATAGAACACCTTGTTGCATGAGTCATGGGTTAAAAGAGTTTAAGAAGTTTTTTATCTCTCTATTCAGTCTCTGATGTGTGTTGCCTCTGGGATATTCCATCAAGATGGTGACCATGGCAAAAGAGTCCCCTCTTCATAATTTTGCATTCTTCCTCTAATTTTCTTCCTACAGTACTCTTCTGTTCTGTTTCCCCAAGTCACAGATGGTCTTCCTCTCACACCAACCCCTTTAAGTATACTATCATGCACTTTCCTTGCAAGCTGTCCATCTACCATTCTTTCCACATGCCTGAACCTCCTTAGTTTATTAGGTTTCACCCTTTCTACCACTCCAGAGTTTATTCCCTTTGCATTCTCTGCCATACCATATCTCTCATACACCCCATCATTGCTTTCTTCATTCCATCTAGTCATACCACATGCTTCTCTTAACTAACTACTTTCCACAGCTTGGATTTTTAACCTCTGTGACTCATCAGATCTCCATGTTTCAGCTACATAGGTCAGGGGCAGGAGGATTATGCTGTCCCTTGATCTTTTCTTCACTTTCATACTAACACTTCTACCTTTTATTATATATTAAGGGACCCATTGACTCTTCTACCCTGTTCTGCTATCTCCCTAATCTCTCCTTCTCTATTGACAACCTTACCCAAGATAGCTCCTAAGTACCTAAATTCTGTCACCTCTTCCAGTCTTTTTTTTCCCCTCATATCTGTAACACTTTCTTTGCTCACTTTATAAGACTTTGCAAAATGTGTAATTTCACTTTGTTTTACTTTTACTTGCGTTTACCTTGAATCACCTACACTTTCACACAGCATAAAACATACAACTTCTGCAGCTACTCTTTACAAACAATGCAGTATCATCCACAAACAGGTTTGTCACAAGCCACCATGCCTCACCACCACACTCCAGCCACACAAATGTTATAAGGCCATGGTGATGTCATAAAGCCCTGCTTCACATGCAAATGTATACCAGAACCTTTGCACAACTCTTCATCCACTCTCATACATCATTAGCTCGTGTATAAAGGACTTGCACACCATCTGGCAGTTGTCCCCCTATTCTATAAATCCTTAACTCATTCCATAAAGCATTCCACTTGACTTTGTCATATGATATCTCCAGAACCATAAAAGCTCCACACAGCTTCTTACCTGTCACTAGATACTTTTCCACAGTCATGCAAACCACAAAAATTTGATCCACTCATCCACTACCTTTCTTAAAACTTCCTTACTCCTTACTTATTCTGCTGTCAGTAACTTCCCTCACTTTATCATTCAACATTCTTGCGTACACTTTTCCTGGTATACATAATAGAATTATCTCCCAATAATTGCTACACACATCCTCAGCACCTTTTCCTTTGAGTGGAGGAACAACAATAGGTTTCACCTAGTCCATAGGCACATCCCTCTGCTTTCATGCCAAATTGCATATCAAATACATCCACTCCAGTACACTTTTTTTTCATATTTCAACATTTCAGCCATAATTCCATCCACTCCAGAGTGTCTTTCCTACCTTCAGCCTCTTTATTGCCCTTTCTACCTCCATTCTTGTTATAGGTCCCTGCATTTCTATCTTTTTGTGTCCATCCTCCATCCCCTTGCATGTGACTATTACTGCCCCACCTTCTTCCACATTTATCAGTTCTCCAAAATACTCTTTCTATCTTCCTTTCACTTCCTCCTTTTGATTCAGTAACTCTGCCTTCTTTATCTTTCACATTTACAGTTCCAGTCTTACATCTACCTCTTTCCTTTTTCACCTCCATCTAGTACATTTTTTTTTATATTTTCCCAAAACTTTTCACTTCCAAACTCTTCAACTTTTCACTCACTTTATTCCAAAATCTTCATCTACTTATTTGCTTTCCTGTATCAGCCTCTTAACATTCCACCTATACATCTTGTATTCTTCCCTCCTCCTTTGCTGAACTTCCACTGGGGTACATTCCTTTCAAGCGATATACCACATTCCCTTTCCTTCTCTTCCACAGCATTTCTAATCTCATCTGTCCACCATGCATTTCCACTTTTATTTTTATATGCTACAACCTTGTATCCCTCTACTAATTCTACTGTTTAATCTTTCTCTAAACATTTTAAGCACCTCATTCACACATGACTGCATTTCTACACTTATTGTACTTGCATTTAAAGTTTCTGTATCCTTTCTGTCATAGTCTTCCTTGCATTCTTTCTAAATCATCTTTTCCTTTGCCAACACTTTTACCACTTCATTCTCCCTTAAACCATACCCACACTGCTCCCTGATCCCCACCTTCACAAGAACTGTACGTGGTCAGAATCTCTCAAGAATCCTCTCACATAACTTTTCTCATCGTGTAAACCCTTTCGTTCCTTATCTTCCATCATTTCTCATCCACAAATTTTTGTGAATCATCTTGTGCTGAAAAGAGGTGATTGCAAGGAATAAACCCATCTCAGCACAGATATCTGCAAGATAACTTCTATTCTTATTTACTCCAGGCACTTCCCATTTACCATCTACCCTGCCAATCATCACATCCCACCTTTATATTCATTTTACCCTTTACAACCAACTTCCTCTCCATCTCAAACCCACTTATACAGTCACTCAAATTTCTCTAGAAACACTTCGTTTCATCCTTACCACACACAGGTCTTACATTCACAGGGCCTATACATATGCTCATGCAGATTTCACAATTCCAATCTTTCCTTTGACCCATGCTATTCTTGATCAATTCCCTCCATGCTTTGCTACACCCTTCCGTATTTCTTGTCCATACCACTCCTCCTTCCATGCTCTCCCAAAACTTGCATTCATCATTTCAATTTTTGCTCTAAATGCCCTGCCCAAGGATATGAATTTCCTCAATTCCCAGCACATCTAAACTACATTTTTTAAGATTCTCCACACGCTCCCTCCATTGCTTATCCCTTTTTCTCCCGGTCATAACTGGCATACTGCAGTGCCACTTGTTAGCCCTTGATACGCCACTGACAGAGGGCAACTCCATCACACAGGTACCTAGAGGCAAACATATACAGAGTATAAACAGTATTAACAGTATCAGTTCTAAACAACTATGATTTTACAATAACTACTAAACATTTTGAATGAATTGCCATATGCAGTGGAATTGAGTATACAAAAACAAATTATCTAATTATTGATTAGCTGAATTACATGTAATTCTAGTAATCAAATATCTATGATTAAACTTCTCTGACTTAAGTGATTGATATACTTACTCCATAAAAACTTTTGGTATCAGTACAATATGCAAAGTTTTAGTTTAATGTACTTATAGCTGTGAGAACTGACCACACAAAATAGGTAATGTACTGTTATTAATGATACAGATGAAAAAACAATTAATCAGTAATATTCTAAAATAAGGGAAGTTTTTGCAGTTTTATGTTTTTTTTTTTTTTTTTTTTTTTTTTTTTTTTTTTTTTTTACTGTCTCCCGTGTTTGCGAGGTAGCGCAAGGAAACAGACGAAAGAAATGGCCCAACCCCCCTCCCCATACACATGTATATACATACGTCCACACACGCAAATATACATACCTACACAGCTTTCCATGGTTTACCCGACGCTTCACATGCCTTGATTCAATCCACTGACAGCACGTCAACCCCGGTATACCACATCGCTCCAATTCACTCTATTCCTTGCCCTCCTTTCACCCTCCTGCATGTTCAGGCCCCGATCACACAAAATCTTTTTCACTCCATCTTTCCACCTCCAATTTGGTCTCCCTCTTCTCCTCGTTCCCTCCACCTCCGACACATATATCCTCTTGGTCAATCTTTCCTCACTCATTCTCTCCATGTGCCCAAACCACTTCAAAACACCCTCTTCTGCTCTCTCAACCACGCTCTTTTTATTTCCACACATCTCTCTTACCCTTACGTTACTCACTCGATCAAACCACCTCACACCACACATTGTCCTCAAACATCTCATTTCCAGCACATCCATCCTCCTGTGCACAACTCTATCCATAGCCCACGCCTCGCAACCATACAACATTGTTGGAACCACCATTCCTTCAAACATACCCATTTTTGCTTTCCGAGATAATGTTCTCGACTTCCACACATTCTTCAAGGCCCCCAGAATTTTCGCCCCCTCCCCCACCCTATGATCCACTTCCGCTTCCATGGTTCCATCCGCTGCCAGATCCACTCCCAGATATCTAAAACACTTCACTTCCTCCAGTTTTTCTCCATTCAAACTCACCTCCCAATTGACTTGACCCTCAACCCTACTGTACCTAATAACCTTGCTCTTATTCACATTTACTCTTAACTTTCTTCTTCCACACACTTTACCAAACTCAGTCACCAGCTTCTGCAGTTTCTCACATGAATCAGCCACCAGCGCTGTATCATCAGCGAACAACAACTGACTCACTTCCCAAGCTCTCTCATCCCCAACAGACTTCATACTTGCCCCTCTTTCCAAAACTCTTGCATTTACCTCCCTAACAACCCCATCCATAAACAAATTAAACAACCATGGAGACATCACACACCCCTGCCGCAAACCTACATTCACTGAGAACCAATCACTTTCCTCTCTTCCTACACGTACACATGCCTTACATCCTCGATAAAAACTTTTCACTGCTTCTAACAACTTTCCTCCCACACCATATATTCTTAATACCTTCCACAGAGCATCTCTATCAACTCTATCATATGCCTTCTCCAGATCCATAAATGCTACATACAAATCCATTTGCTTTTCTAAGTATTTCTCACATACATTCTTCAAAGCAAACACCTGATCCACACATCCTCTACCACTTCTGAAACCACACTGCTCTTCCCCAATCTGATGCTCTGTACATGCCTTCACCCTCTCAATCAATACCCTCCCATATAATTTACCAGGAATACTCAACAAACTTATACCTCTGTAATTTGAGCACTCACTCTTATCCCCTTTGCCTTTGTACAATGGCACTATGCATGCATTCCGCCAATCCTCAGGCACCTCACCATGAGTCATACATACATTAAATAACCTTACCAACCAGTCAACAATATAGTCACCCCCTTTTTTAATAAATTCCACTGCAATACCATCCAAACCTGCTGCCTTGCCGGCTTTCATCTTCCGCAAAGCTTTCACTACCTCTTCTCTGTTTCTATGGTTTCTATGGACTAATTTTGGACCGTGTTTATGTTATGCTGTGTAAATATTTGTGAAAAAATTATTTCTCAACAATTCCTCTCAAAAGTCTTTCTTATAATGCATCAATACACATTAATTAACGTGTGTATTTTAGTTAAGTCCTTTCAGCTGTCAGTTATTTGTATAAATTACCTGTGCTTCAGTAGTTTTATTTGAATAAATCAGAACAAAATTAAATGGGGCAGCTTTACATCAGTGAATTCTAAATAATGAACTTTCCGCAGGTGTTCAGTGGTATTCGAGAATCCCGAGTTGGAAAGGTGTGTGTATTCTACTGTGGGCCACCTTCCCTTGTGGGCATCTTAAAAGAAAAATGCATCAAGTACAAGTTTGAGTTTAAACGTGAGATGTTTTGAATTTCTCGTATGTTAGACTTCAGCTGGATGACTGAAGCAAAGGACATGAGATGGCAACCTTTTGTGTGTGATACCTCTTTGAGAATGGTCAAGTTAAATGCATAAGAGGATATGGTGTTGCAAATAAGACCAGTGTTCCCAGCTGGCTACCTCGTGTGTGAGTGTGACTTACCTAGCAACATCAAAGCATCCTTCCACTTGCTGTTTGAGAAGCCTGATGAACAGGTTTTACAGTGTGCTGAATAGGATATACAGTGTAAAGTGACAAAAGAAGAGATATGAAAGACCCCCGAGTGAACTAAACACACACGCTGTTAAAATGGATGAAACTGTAGATAATGATAACTATTAAATGGATCTTTTCTAGTACCTTATAGTTTGATCTCTTGAGATTCATGATGAACTATAAACCAGTGCTTTCATATTTTTAACCCTTTATCACATCTTTGAATATTAATTTGTTTTATCCATCAGAGGATATATCTAAACTGTGATTTTTGTGACTGTTGTGACAATATTTGTTGCCGTGCATACTCGGCATTATTTACTGATGGACACTTGTAAGTGAAGTTGCGTATTTTTGAATTCCATGAAAAAGAGACCTCTCATCATATGGACTACAGTGATCTAAGTCATCTCTAACCTTAGCAATATCATCATTATATATAATCATTATTGCTATTATTATTATTATTATTATCATTATTATTATTATTAATTATTTAATTATTTTAAAACTATGTGCAACTATATATTTTCTTTGAATGTAAGTGAATATGTTGACAAAAGTACTGTATATTCTCTCCTTGGTCATGTGATATAGGACTAGAGATACTGTAAATGTATCCCATATTTTAACTGTATGTGTTCCTTGCTTGTTGCATCTCCTATTTATTAGTGGTCTTCTGTGCTTGTGACTTAGGGGCTTATTGTTATTGTTTTTTTAAAATTAGTAACACCAGTGAAACTGAACCTACAGAGCTAGTAATTAACATATACAAAAGCAGTGAGGTGCCTGCAGGACAGTTTCTCATCTCTCTTTTGTATCACACATGAAGGATACACTATGTATGAACCAGTATACGAGAGTCTTTCATACTGATGCATTACTATGGCATAAGTAGCTTGTGATAAACCTTTACAGTTAAGAGAAAGGTAGGATATCACTTGTCTTGATGATTATAAATCAGTGTCTTTCCATTATAGGTATGCCCCAGCACATGAACCTTGGTGCTTGTATATATATATATATATATATATATATATATATATATATATTTTCTTTTCTTTCAAACTATTCGCCATTTCCCGCATTAGCGAGGTAGCATTAAGAACAGAGGACTGGGCCTTTGAGGGAATATCCTCACCTGGCCCCCTTCTCTGTCCCTTCTTTTGGAAAAAGAAAAAATAACTGCCCTATTCATTTCCTTTGCTCAGTCTTTGCCTTTCTAAGACTTCTACAGTTCCTATTGTGAAATAAATACATTACAGAATAATGTAAATAAAACAAGAAGTCATGCCGTAGATTTACAGGTTATGATTAAACAAAGTCGTATGTTATGAAAGATGTCAGGCATTGAGCACTGGCCATGAATTTTCTGTTCCTTCTACTGTTTATGAGTAAATAAGCATGAAGTTTGGAGAACTACATGCTTGGTAATGTTGGCAGAAATGATCAAATACTCATCTTTTCTTCCAGAAAAAAAAAATCACATAAATACCTCAGTTATTACGTATACAGTCAGAATTTTTAGTTAGATGTAACTTATTATGAGTTCACAACTTTGTTGCATCTCGAAAATATTTTGTTTAGCTTTTGGTATGAGACCAAGTTGGTTTTTAAATTACTCATTATTCATAATATTCAGTCATTTAATTGTGATATATTTTCAGGTAATGAAAGTGGAAAATGTTGCTGCATGAAAACCTTTACAAAGTGAAAAATGGTGTGTCAGGTGCTACAAGTTTGATGTAAATGTTCATGAAAATGATTGTGTCTTATAAACTTCATAGAGTGATGCTAGTGTTTTGTTACATCAGACCAGTTAACAATGATGTTTAACCATTTTGCAGCAAAGCTCCTCATGTTTGTAGTGTGATCAGTTATACATCTATTTCTGCTGCATTTAAATGAAATTCATATAAGCCCATGCAGTATACTGTATATTTATCATTGTTACAAGTGTGATGTGATCTTGAGCAACCTTATTTCATTCGTTAATGTAGTTTCCTGCGTTGTCTGATAATGTATATACTTAGATAATAAATGTTACCTAACAGTGCACATTATGTATGTCTACTAACAAACCATTAGTATTTTATATATTTAAAGTTTTAATCCTGACCACTGTTCTTTCCTCAAAGATGACTGTGACCCCTTCGTGTTTGCTAATGATTCATGGCATCATTTATGTAAATATGTATGTATTTTCACATGTATGTACATTAAGCAGAGAATGGGTATTTTCTCAAAAGTGTGTATGTTCACTTTCAATATGGGTTATGGGATGCTGTGTATTCCAACATATTGCTTTACTATATTTATATGAGATGAAAATGAGGTTGTCTGTAAAAAGAATTGGTGCAGAGATCTCTTAAGTGTTGTTGCTAATTTTATTCCAGTCACTTTCCTACATGTATTTAATGCTGTATAATACATAATCAGTGATAATATATATCTGAATTCAAACTTTAATTGCATTTTTTCTTCTCTTTGAATCATGGTTAAGAGAGCAGAAGAGTGCTGAAATGGTTTGGGCATATGAAGAGAAAACCCTCTTATGCTCACATTCAGTGAGAAAAACTGGAGGGAACAAGAAGTGGAAGACCAAATTGGAGGTGGAAGGCTGGAGTGAAAGATTTTGAGCAATCAGAGCCTGAACATACAGGAGGGTGAGAGGCATGCAAGGAAGGAAGTGAATTGTAAGGATGTGGTATACTGGGGTTGACATGCTGTCAATGGACTGAATCAGGGCATGTGAAGCATCTGGGGTAAACCATGGAAAGGTCTGTGGGGCCTGGATGTGGATCGGGAGCTGTGTTTTCAGTGCATTACACATGACAGCTAAAGACGATCAATGAATGTGGCCTTTTTGTATGTTTTCCTGGCACTACCTCGCTGAAGCAGGGGATAGTGATATTGTTTTCCTGTGGGGCGGGGTAGCTCCAGGAATGGACGAAGGCACACAAGTATGAATATGTACATGTATCTGTATGTAAAGTCTGTGTATGTATATGTGAGTATGTGGGTGTATATATATATATATATATATATATATATATATATATATATATATATATATATATATTTATTCATATTTATTTTGCTTTGTCGCTGTCTCCCGTGTTAGCGAGGTAGCGCAAGGAAACAGACAGAAGAATGGCCTAACCCACCCACATACACATGTATATACATACAAGTCCTCACACACAAATATACATATCTATATATCTCAATGTACACATATATATACACACACAGACATGTACATATATACACATGTACATAATTCATACTGTCTGCCTTTATTTATTCCCATCGCCACCTAGCCACACATGGAATAACAACCCCCTCACCCCTCATGTGTGTGAGGTAGCGCTCGGAAAAGACAACAGAGGCCCCACTCATTCACACTCAGTCTCTAGCTGTCATGTAATAATGCACCGAAACCACAGCTCCCTTTCCACATCCAGGCCCCGCAGAACTTTCCATGGTTTACCCGACACGCTTCACATGCCCTGGTTCAATCCATTGACAGCACGTCGACCCTGGTATATACCACATCATTCCAATTCACTCTATTCCTTGCACGCCTTCACCCTCCTGCATGTTCAGGCCCCGATCACTCAAAATCTTTTTCACTCCATCTTTCCACCTCCAATTCGGTCTCCCACTTCTCGTTCCCTCCACCTCTGACACATATATCCTCTTGGTCAATCTTTCCTCACTCATTCTCTCCATGTGACCAAACCATTTCAAAACACCCTCTTCTGCTCTCTCAACCACACTCTTTTTATTTCCACACATCTCCCTTACCCTTACATTACTTACTCGATCAAACCACCTCACACCACATATTGTCCTCAAACATCTCATTTCCAGCACATCCATCCTCCTGCGCACAACTCTATCCATAGCCCACGCCTCGCAACCATACAACATTGTTGGAACCACTATATATATATATTCTTTTCTTTTCTTTTAAACTATTCGCCATTTCCCGCGTTAGCAAGGTAGCGTTAAGAACAGAGGACTTGGCCTCTGAGGGAATATCCTCACCTGGCCCCCTTCTCTGTTCCTTCTTTTGGAAAATTAAAAAAAAAAACGAGGTGAGGATTTCCAGCCCCCCGCTCCCTCCCCTTTTAGTCGCCTTCTACGACACGCAGGGAATACGTGGGAAGTATTCTTTCTCCCCTATCCCCAGGGATTAATAACAATAATATCTTTATTATTATTATTATTATTTTGCTTTGTCGCTGTCTCCCGCGTTTGCGAGGTAGCGCAAGGAAACAGACGAAAGAAATGGCCCAACCCACCCCCATACACAATGTATACATACACAGACACATACATATATACCCATGCACACAATTCACACTGTCTGCCCCCATTCACTCCCATCGCCACCTCGCCACACATGGAATACCTTCCCCCTCCCCCCTCATGTGTGCGAGGTAGCACTAGGAAAAGACAACAAAGGCCCCATTCGTTCACACTCAGTCTCTAGCTGCCACGCAATAATGCCCGAAACCACAGCTCCCTTTCCACATCCAGGCCCCACACAACTTTCCATGGTTTACCCCAGACGCTTCACATGCCCTGATTCAATCCACTGACAGCACGTCAACCCCGGTATATCACATCGATCCAATTCACTCTATTCCTTGCCCTCCATTCACCCTCCTGCATGTTCAGGCCCCGACCACACAAAATCTTTTTCACTCCATCTTTCCACCTCCAGTTTGGTCTCCCACTTCTCCTCGTTCCCTCCACCTCCGACACATATATCCTCTTGGTCAATCTTTCCTCACTCATTCTCTCCATGTGCCCAAACCATTTCAAAACACCCTCTTCTGCTCTCTCAACCACGCTCTTTTTATTTCCACACATCTCTCTTACCCTTACATTACTTACTCGATCAAACCATCTCACACCACACATTGTCCTCAAACATCTCATTTCCAGCACATCCACCCTCCTGCGCACAACTCTATCCATAGCCCACGCCTCGCAACCATACAACATTGTTGGAACCACTATTCCTTCAAACATACCCATTTTTGCTTTCCAAGATAATGTTCTCGACTTCCACACATTCTTCAAGGCTCCCAGGATTTTCGCCCCCTCCCCCACCCTATGATTCACTTCCGCTTCCATGGTTCCATCCGCTGCCAGATCCACTCCCAGATATCTAAATCACTTTACTTCCTCCAGTTTTTCTCCATTCAAACTTACCTCCCAACTGACTTGACCCTCAACCCAACTGTACCTAATAATCTTGCTCTTATTCACATTTACTCTTAACTTTCTTCTTTCACACACTTTACCAAACTCAGTCACCAGCTTCTGCAGTTTCTCACATGAATCAGCCACCAGCGCTGTATCATCAGCGAACAACAACTGACTCACTTCCCAAGCTCTCTCATCCACAACAGACTTCATACCTGCCCCTCTTTCCAAAACTCTTGCATTCACCTCCCTAACAACCCCATCCATAAACAATTAAACAACCATGGAGACATCACACACCCCTGCCGCAAACCTACATTCACGGAGAACCAATCACTTTCCTCTCTTCCTACACGTACACATGCCTTACATCCTCGATAAAAACTTTTCACTGCTTCTAACAACTTGCCTCCCACACCATATATTCTTAATACCTTCCACAGAGCATCTCTATCAACTCTATCATATGCCTTCTCCAGATCCATAAATGCTACATACAAATCCATTTGCTTTTCTAAGTATTTCTCACATACATTCTTCAAAGCAAACACCTGATCCACACATCCTCTACCACTTCTGAAACCACTCTGCTCTTCCCCAATCTGATGCTCTGTACATGCCTTCACCCTCTCAATCAATACCCTCCCATATAATTTACCAGGAATACTCAACAAACTTATACCTCTGTAATTTGAGCACTCAGTCTTATCCCCTTTGCCTTTGTACAATGGCACTATGCACGCATTCCGCCAATCCTCAGGCACCTCACCATGAGTCATACATACATTAAATAACCTTACCAACCAGTCAACAATACAGTCACCCGCGTTAGTGAGGTAGCGCAAGGAAATAGACAAAGGAAATGGCCCAACCCACCCACATACACATGTATATACATAAACACCCACACATGCACATATACATACCTATACATTTCAATGTATACATACATGTACATACACAGACATATACATATATACAAAGGTACATATTCATTCAAAGGGAGCTGTGGTTTCAGTGCATTGCACATGGCAGCTAGAGTCTGAGTGTGGATGAATGTGGCCTTTGTTGTCCTTTCCTAGCGCTACCTCGCACACACACGGGGGGAGGGGAGAGTCATTTCATGTGTGGCGAGGTGGTGGCAAGAAATGGATGTATATATATGTATACATTGAAATGTATAGGTATATATATGTGTATGTGGGTGGGTTGGGCCATTCTTTTGTCTGTTTCCTTGCACTATCTCACTAACGCAGGAGACAGCGACAAAGTATAATAAATGATATTCATACCTGCTGCCTTCATTCAAACCTGTTGCCACCCCGCCACACATGAAATAGCATCCACCCCCAGCTCATGTGCACACAAGGTAGTGCTAGGAAATGACAAAAAAGCCCACATTCATTCACACTTGGTCTCTAGCTGTCATGTGTAATGCACCAAAACCACACCTCCCTTTCCACATCCAGGCAAAACAAAACTTTCCATGGTCTACCCCAGACGCTTCACATGCCCTGGTTCAGTCTACTGACAGCACATCCACCTCAGTATACCACATTGTTCCAATTCACTCTATTCCTGGCACGCCTTTCACCCTCTATGTTCAGGCTCCAAATGCTCAAAATCTTTTTCACTCCATCCTTCAACCTCCAATTTGGTCTCCCACTTCTCCTCGTTCCCTCTACCTCTGACCCATATCCTCTTTGTCAATCTTTCGTCATTCATTCTCTCCATGTGACCAAACCATTTCAACACACCCTCTTCTGCTTGACTCTCAACCATACTTTTTATTACCACACATCTCTCTTACCCTTTCATTACTTACTCGATCAAACCACTTCACACCACATATTGTCCTCAAACATTTCATTTCCAACACATCCACCCTTCTCCGCACAACCCTATCTATAGCCCATGCCTCACAACCGTATAACTTTGCTGGAACCACTATTCCTTCAAACATACCCATTTTTGCTCTCCGAGATCACATTCTCACCTTCCACACATTCTTCAATGCTCCCAGAACCTTTGCCCCCTCTCCCACCCTATGACTCACTCCTGCTTCCATGGTTCCATCCGCTGCTAAATCCACTCCCAGATATCTAAAACACTTCACATCCTCCAGTTTTTCTCCATTAATACTCACCTCTCAGTTAACTTGCCCCTACACCCAACTGAACCTAATAACCTTGTGTGTGTGTGTGTGTGTGTGTGTGTGTTTGGAGGAATAGTAGTCTCAACAATTTGATATGGATGTGGAGCAAGGGCTATAGATATGGCTGTAAAGAGGAGGGTGTATGAGTTGGAAATACAATGCTAGAGGACAATATGTGGTGTGCGGTGGTTTGATTGAGAGAGTAATGAAAGGGAAAGAGATGTGTAGTAATAAACGGAGTGTGGTTGAGAAAGAAGTTTTGCTAAAATGGTTTGGACATATGGCAAGAATGACTGAGGAAAGGTTGATGAAGGGGATATATATGTCAGAAGTGGGGGGAACACGGAGAACAGGCAGACCAAATTTTCATTGGAAATTTTTCAAAGTACCTTGCCCCTCCAGTTTTGGATTTTTTAAGTCATTGTTGAAGTCCATTCGGGTTAAAAATAAAGGCTGTAGATACAACACTAAATAGAAATCATTTGCAATGGCTATGCACTACAAAAGCCCAAAAGCATACAGATTTATGTCAACATTCAAACTCTCTTCAGTTACAAGTCTGCAATTGTATTTAAGAAAAACTATTATTAATATTGGATGGAATTAGAATGTCTTTGCTTCACTGAAAAAAAAGTAGAAACCATGTAACCAAAAGAAAAATTATGTGGCACTGTATTTGATTCAATGCATATTAGCCAAAACCTCACTCATAAGTAACATTTAGTGTTGAAGGTACTTTGATCAGTATGGCAAAAGTGGAAAACCAGCTAGTTATGCAATTGTACAGATGAAAAAAGTGTGAATAAACTCTGGGCTATTTTCTGTATAATAGAGCTATCAAAGCAAACACACTTAAATGTATGCTTGAAACTTGTAACAAGGGGTGCAGTAGGTAACATTATTCATTCTATGATCCACCACATCTGCTTAAAAGTTTACGTAACAACATAAGAAAGCATGGCATAACAAATGGAGATGAAGTAATTTCTTGGAGTCACATATCAGATTTTTTTAACATGATTTTAGGGGAAAAAATTAAATTAGCACCTAAAATTTTATATATGCATTTGTATGAGGGTTTTTCAGGAATAAGGGCAAACTTAGCCATTGCTGCTGATCTCTGTGCTCTTAGTACTTTGGGACTACTTCCTTCACAGCTGTGCAGACAGAAGAATTTTGCTACTGGAATGACCACCTTTTTGACTGTTTTAAGAGTCGAACTTTAAACCACTATAAGGAAGTACATTATGTTCTTAAAAGTGGCTCATGTCATATGGAATTTATTGAAGACAAGATTGAATGCATGACGCTTTGGACTTTTTAAACACCCTCTTATGCTCACATTCAAAGTGAGAAAGACTGAATATGTGACTAACTTCCTCTTAAAATGTTGTGGAGCAACTTAGACAACATTCATAGTATAAATTATCTTCTTGCTCAAAGGCAAAATCAAGATTGCCTTGAAAATTTATTTGCCACAGTTCGTAAAACAAATGGAAACTGTGATCATCCAACTCTTACCGCTTTCAAAGCAGAACTGAAATCTGTAGTATGCAACTCACTGCAACAGCCATCTTCAACAACCAACTGCAAAATCATATCGCACCCCTCTTATTGCACATACCTGATCAGGTGACCCATGAAATTACTTTAGATTTATCAGCTAAACATATGCCAAATGCCAAACAACAAGTTACTAATGACATCAATTTAGATTGCCTAAACCCTATAGAGGAGAATATTGTGACAAATATAACTGAATATGTATCACACCAATTTAAGAATAAACAGAGAACATTTGTACTAACAGGATGATACATAAAAGTACATTACTGGATGATCAGTGTAAAATTTTCTCCCACTTTAGAGCTGAAAACAGCATCAGTACAAATTTTGGCAATTTGTGCATGCCAAGATTGTATGTCATTAGCATATTCTCCAGATCTGAAAAGTATTTCAGGGCAACATTGACAATATACTTCCATTTTAATATACCTACCATGTCAATGAAAGTACATCAGCAAGAAATAGCTATGATGGAAATTGAGTAGCTGTAAGCTGAATTCAGAAGACCAGGCAGATGATCCTAAATAATTTGACAATCATAATTTCTGATTAGATCCAGACGAGTGATTTTATAGACACTGACTCAGCATCAAAAGGCGACCAAGATGAGCAGCAAAGTTTTCTAGCAAAAGTGAAAGCATGTTACCAGAGGCTGCCTGACCTTGACAACATTGCATCTGACTGGTATGGCTTTTAATCATACAATCATGATTTTGCTCTTATGTAAAATTATCAATGAATCACACTGATGATAGCAATAAAATGAATTAGATAAAACAATATTAATCAGTAATCAATATTTCAGTGTGGGTAGGTAAAGTAAATGAGAAAACATGCACAGCGGCAATTTTTAGCATGTACTGAAATATCCATAAAATCATGGTGAAAGTAATGGATGAAATACACTTATGGTGATAATTTTTTTTTGTTGTTCTTTTATGAATGTCTTTGAAATAGTAAGGTTAAATACATTTTTCAAAACAACCTGATAAAATGTAAATTTTGGAAGATGGAAGAGATAAATTATGAGCCATTACATGGTTAAGATGAGATTAAGAAGGGTATATGAAAATCTAACACATGGAAAAAATTTTTGTTGGTCAGTGCTGGTGGACGAATCCTGTGCAACATAGGAATGGTGTATTACATATGTTAAAAAACTGCAATTATTTCTATGGTTCCTCATCCACAGCTTGAAAACTATGCTAATCCTATTCCAGTCTCACTAATAACATAAGCTTCACTTTCAGCTATTACAGTTGTAATGGTGATATCATCCACTGATACACTTGTAGCATAGTATGTTTTCCATGTACTTTCTTCAACTGACTGAGCAAATGACTTGGACTTAATGCTCCATCTCACAGTCAATCAAAGTGATGAAGCATAATGTGTGACTGATAAAGTGAGGTGTGTCTGTCCACTTAGCTGGTTGTCTGGAAACTTGCCAGTCATTGTCTTAGCTTCTAAATGCTACTAAATTAAGTCAATCCTATCTGAGTGATCAGATGGAATAGTCTTGCAGAGGGAATAACAGTAAGTGCACCATATGAATGTTCGTATATTCAAAGGGTATACATGTATAAACATTTATTTTTATTTATTACAAATCAGAAGCATTAACAGTTTCATACAAACATACAATACTTCCACCTTCAGTTTAAATCTGTGAATTAAAACAAAATCCCTGTATGGTAATAAGTGGTTTTGGATGCAGTCTTCTATATTTCATCTCTTTACCAAATTATGCTACATTTTTCAGAACCCTCTAAAAAACTTAAAACTCAAATCCTATCCCACAAGTACAGAGTGTTTGTAGTTCCTTAAATAAACTATAGCTTAATCTGAAAGAAATGAAATATTTATCATAAATGCAACAACAGACTTGAATGCATCCACTCCTAACTTACTGTCACTAAAAGTGACAAGTAATCAAACAAACATGAGTAAAAATACTGCTTTACTGCATTACACATTCCTTCATCTTGGTAGACGTCAATATGTTTAAGCCATGTTCAGTGCTGACTGGATTTTCCAACTAAACATAATTCACATCAGCCAAATAAAGACTTGTTAGCTTTAAGACCAAATGTTTATCCTAACAGTATTTTCCATGCTGATTAACCTTTTTTTGATTACAACAACTGATTACAGTATTAATTCATCAGTTATGGTAAAACTATGAAATGTAACCCAAAGAACAAATTTAAGAAGCTGGTTATGGGATCTTTCATTATATACTATCTAATAATATAAAGTACAGCATCATCAGCAACTGGTGATCATCAAACATCCAAGAACTAAGACCTAGTTCCACCATAACACTTCCATCTACTCATTAAACAGAATTGGTCACCTTATAAAATCAAATGGACCTGAACTATCTGATCTCTCTCTCCTATATGGGCAACATTCCAAACATCAATGGAACAATGTGTATAAGGCAAGATAAAATATCAAAGCAATATAACAAGCACTTATGCTAGATAAATACAACATAATTTAAATCACTAACTGCTCAACCTATAAGCAACTACAGATATTTCACAAATATCAAAATTTTAAGTAGTAGCCTGATCTTTAGCACTTTCTTAAAGAAATGCATAAGTGAAACAAATATATACACTAGAGAAAATAATAATGCATTTTCTTGGCACATACCACAGTGCTCTTCTATCAACTCAAATGATCTCTCCTAAACCCATAAAACATACATCCTAACTACAATATAAAGAACATCAAAAATCAAAATAAGTTTTAAAGAGGCCAGATCATCAGTACTACTTTTCAAAAAGGATATCATAAGGCAAGCGTCTTGAAAGGCAATTACTATTTCTTCACATAATCATATGAGGTAAATGTGACCGACTTAGTTAATGGAATGTAAAGAACTACAAATAACTGGCAGCTGAAGCCCACTGTACAACTGGAGTAAGTCAGAGAGGAGGTTGGGACTCCTACGTCAGTTTTGTCCAATTCTTAAAGTTGTCCTTTAAGAATTATTGCTACTTCCTGTATGAATTGACTAACTAGGGTTCGGGAATAGGTAAAGTGAATCACTTGTGTTGTACTTTTGGGAAGAATTAGGCGTCACCTTTTATACTGAATGCTGGTGAAAACCAGAGGGCAATCCTTAACTCCAATTGCAAAAGACATTCAAAAGGCAGCTCCTTCTAAATCCGATAACACAACACCTAGAATGTGGCCAGCAAACTTCAGCAGGTAGTAGTTACTGTCAAGAATGACTAATTACTTAAGTTTGTCATAACTCTCTTGGCTACAGCACAGTTTTTTTTTAATAATATAACCCTAAGACCCCTCTTATAGGGCACCTGCAGTTTCAAGGCTATGTTTTAATCAGTACCATGGAAAGGATGGACTCCTTTGGAGTGAGTGTTTCAAAGAGATTGTACTCCTTTCCATCCACTGAAAATTATGCAACCTTACTGAAGGTAACTTGTCACTCAAAACATAACCACATGCAGGCAGGTTATGATGAAGCTCAAAATGTTTTTCACTTGTACAAATGTCAGTCATCAACTTTTGAATGTAAATGATGCATTCTTTATGTATGTCTGATCTAGAAAAAAATTTCTAATAAAAAGAAAATATCTGCACAAATAATAACAGTTTCTGTGCTGCTAATCTTGCATGATGTAGAATGTAACAAAAGACTATATAATTTGATTTACTTCACTGAAATGAACCTTCTATCTCCTTAAGAGATACAATTCAATCATGAAAGGAAAAATATAAGAATTGGAAAATTATCCATGCATACCAAAATCTTATCAATGATGAATGAAAAGTATCAAACTTTAAAAATATTCACAACTGTACATCAGTAGATTCAATACTGACTTCTATACTTTCAGATGCTGCCAAGGTCTTGCTATCATCACTTATCTTTGTAACATAAAAAGGAGCTTCTTTCTATAATAAGAAATTAATTATGAATATCTAGCCACTAACACAGCTACCAACAATACATAATTCTCAAAGGTGCCACTAATAAGATAAAAAAAATGGGAGCTGACGAAAATTAGTAAACTGCTGACGATGACAAATCATATGCTAAGTCCAGTAATATTTCAATAAACCATAAATGGTTGTACTTAATTTATCAAACAATGAGATATCAAAATATCAAAAGAAAAGTAATACTTCTAGAATGATATACATTCTTATTGGCTGTCCCAGATCATAACATAAATTGATATGTTAAAGTTTTCGAGGTATGAAAAACTTATTTATGATAATGGAGTTATCACATGTACATTCTATTGTCTCAAATCTTGCCAACTTGGGCCTAAACAGTTGCTGAATTATGGATCGCATCAAATTATGAGTATGAATACTGCCAAGAAGACCTTGCAGCATATCAAATATATCATGGCTTTTTCAATAAACAAGTTATAAACAATATTGCAACTGTAGTTATCTGATGTGCTTATCAAAAATTCTTACTTATCTGCAATCCTAATATGTATATCATGGCTTAAAATGGCATTAAGTACACAAGTTTATTCAAGTCAACCAATTTTCTCCATGTATTGTCTTATAATTAGTAATGCCCATATTTTGTTACTTTCAGCAAGGAACTTCAACAATTTTCCATGTTGCTTCTTTATGTCATGAAGGGCTGAAGAACCAACACCAAAAAAGTCACACTTATGCAACCTCCTCTAACGTTTATACAATTTACTTTTTCTGTAAAACTTAAAACTTAATTGGCTTTACCATACCTCTAGCACCAATACTCTCATCAATGAATCTTGAACACTTGTTGAATGCCATTATAAAGGTAGACTATACATAAATAACAAGTTCAACAGATATGAACAACCTATGTTCAGAACTGAGCAAACAATAGACTGTGGTAACAAGCAAATGCATAAGTACTGCCTAAACAACAAAGTGGTGCCTTCCATAATCAAGCTGCATTTCACTAAGCACCAAGGAGACCTCAGAGTAGATCAAGTAAACCATGGTTATTCAATTTGTATATGATTGTGGTGGTGGGAGGTAAATGCAAGGGCCTTGGAGAGTGGAGGAAGTATGTAGTTTGTAAAAAAAGAAGTGGGGGGGGGGCAGAATGTCAGCTGTCTGCTGATAAATTAGCCCTGGTGGTAGATTTGAGAAAGAAACTGCAGAAGTTGGTGTCTGAGTATGGAAGGGTGTGTGGAAGGAGGAAGATAATGTGATTAAAAGCAAGGTTATGAGGTTGATAGAGCAGGAGAACAGGTTTACATGGGCTGGTAAAAAAATAAGTTTAACTTAACAAGATAATGTACTTCCATTTTGAGTTTTTTTAACACATAGGAGTGAATGCACTGGTTTTGAAAGCACTAAGGAATGTGTGGCTAGACAGGTCATTATCTGGAAAGGCAAAAATCTATATATCTGAAGGTATAGTAGTCCCAATAATGTTGTATTGATGCAAGAAATGGGCTATAGATGAGAATGTGCAGAGGAGGTTGGATGTACTGGAAATAAAATGTTTGAGAACAGTATGATGTGTGAGGTGGTTTGATTGCATTAAGTAATAACAGGACAAGAGAGAGGTGTGGTTATGAGAAGTGTGGTTAAGAAATTTGAAGAGGGTGTGCTAACATGGTTTGGATATAATGAGAGAATAAATGAGATGTTGACACAGAGGATATACGTGTCAGAAGTAAAAGGGACAGGAAGGAGACCAAATTGGAGATTAAAGGATAAAGTGAAAAAGACTAAATTAAAATGCTTAAGCATGAATATGTAGGATGGTGAAAGGCATGCATGGAATAGAGTGGATTGAAGCAATGTGGGATAAAGGGGGTAATGTGCTATCAGTGGACTGAACCAGGTGATATGAAGCAACCGGGGAAAATCAAAGAAAGGTATGTGGGGACTGTATATATATATATATATATATATATATATATATATATATATATATATATTATCCCAGGGATAGGGGATTAAGAATACTTCCCACGTATTCCCTGCGTGTCGTAGAAGGCGACTAAAAGGGGAGGGAGCGGGAGGCTGGAAATCCTCCCCTCTCGTTTTTTTTTAATTTTCCTAAAGGAGGAACAGAGGGGGGCCAGGTGAGGATATTCCACAAAGGCCCAGTCCTCTGTTCTCAACGCTACCTCGCTAACGCGGGAAATGGCGAATAGTTTAAAAAAAGAAAGAAAAAGATACAAATATATATATATATATATATATATATATATATATATATATATATATATATATATATATATACATATATCCATTTCTCCAGTCAACCCTCCAACAAAGCCTTCTTGAAGTCTTCACCACAGAAAGACTGGGGGTTGTGGTTTTGGTGCATTACACATGACAACTAAAAAAGAGATAAGAGATAATAAGGCCCTTTTTTCATCTGTTCCTATACTGCCTTGGTAACAGAAAATGATGAGCAAGTATGAAAAAATATATCTGACATGCTGTCACTGAACTGAAGCAGTCGCAGTAAACAATGAAAAGGTCTGTGGGGCCTGGTTGTGGATAGGGAGCTTTAGTTTCAGTGCATTACATATGTCAGTTAAATAATGGATGTAAATGAATGCAGCCTTTCTTTGTCTACTTCTAGAACTACCTCATAAATGCAGGATATGGCAATCAAGTATTAGTATAATTATCATTATTTTATTCATTATTATTACTATCATCGTCATTATGTAATCCTAGGTCCATGGAGAAGCAAGGTAATATGAGCTTTGTAGTGAGATCCTCAATGACACTGTACTCTTCTCCTTTTACTGACGATGATACAACCTTGTCAAAGGTGACTTCTCATTCGAGGTGTTACCACTTGCAAAGAGATATATGTTTAAGTAGCACAAGTTTTAAACAACATTTCACCTTTAATTTTGTACTGTTGTTTTAAAACACTTTCTTATTTTATTCCTAAAATGTACAATGTAGACTAAGGTAGCAATAGGTGATTACAGAGTAATTGAATTGTTGGGTGGCATCCAGCCGAGCTGAAGCTAAGAGTAAACATGAGTGTCATTTTGTTGCAATGCAGTTGATGCCCAAAGTGTATATGTGCTTGAAGGATCAATGAAACTCAGCTCAGTCTTGGAAGCATCAGGAAAGAGGCTTGGAGAAGGGGTATTAGATACCTGGATGTGCATAACAATTTGCTGTTTTAAACACTTCTTGTAGTTTCACTTGATTCATGAAACTGCCTAAGTTTAACAATGAAAATAAAGCAAACAATGGACTGTGGTGATGTATAGATGCCTTTGCAGCCCCTGGAAAATAGAGGAGTGAATATGGAAACATTTCACTGAGCACTAGCACCCCTGCAAGTTCTGGATTATGGGAACATCTGAGTTTGGTGCACTGGACTAGAGATATTACAGTGCATCTGATTAACATCACTGGGCTACACCATAAATATCTAATTATCTCTTATAGCAAGAAATACACAGAGAGGTATTTCAAACCAAACTCTCTGAGTAAAAACAAAGTCTGTTCACAGTAAAAAGATGTCATTCTTCATTTAGCACATTTTACGATCAAAACTAAATATGGGATATCAAGAATTTAGTATCCAATAATAATAATAATAAGGATAGGGGAGAAAGAATACTTCCCACGTATTCCCTGCATGTCGTAGAAGGCAACTAAAAGGGAAGGGAGCAGGGGGCTGGAAAACCTCCCCTTTCATTTTTTTTAATTTTCCAAAAGAAGGAACAGAGAAGGGGGCCAGGTGAGGATATTCCCTCAAAAGCCCAGTCTTCTGTCCTTAATGGTACTTCACTAATGCGGGAAATGGCGAATAGTATGAAAAAAAGAATAACAATAATAATAATAATGTTATTATGGATACCTTTCTCTGAATGAGGGGCATGACTTAGCTGATACAGATGAGAGAGATTATTGCATCACTTCCCCCTCTTAATTCAAGGTGTCTTTAATTAGTAGGTTTTCTGAAGGTGTATTCAGTCTTGTCGTCCTTCATTTCTATATCTTTTCATGGAATATAGACAAAATATAGAGAGGGAAGCAAACTGTTTTCAGTTCCAAGTAGCTAAGTCTGACTTTATATTTCTGGAACAACTGACAAGGTGATGGTGTTACAATAATATTCTTAAAGCTTACCCCTAAAAAATAAAAGCCCCAAACTAGTTGCCTCATTCCTCAACAGGATATCACCACATTAAATGTGATAATGTTTACTTTTTTACATTACTCTTCAATGTGAAAATTGAAAACCTAAATACTCTTACTGTGATTTTTAGATTTAAAAGTAAAATCATATCATACATACCAGCAGCTGTGACCAGATCTGGTTCTGGCATCACCATCCACACCACTACCATGAGCAAATCACCATGCACATAACTACTGAGTCTTCCTAAACTTATGTAGAACTAATTTAGTGTGATATGTTCCATTTATTTGCAGTTTTACAATAACTTTTTGACACTACCTTGACACTACACAATATTTTTCTCTTTTTTGCAATTAATGCTTAAGTATTCAAAGGATATTTTTTACCTTTGAGGTTTAGATAAAATATTCTATGTCAAAAATTATAAAATTGTTTTAGCAATGGTTCATAAGAGATATAAGTAGTAATTTTCAGTATCTTTTCCACTATGCATATCTCAATAATTCAATTACTTTGCAAATGGTGGAAAGCTGCCACATAAGATTTATGACTAGTGCCATCATCAAAGTTCAATAATGTATCAAAAGTGAAACGTATACATAATAAAGATATACAAAAGGATAAGGGAAAAAATCACATGGACAAAAAATCAGTTACAATACGGTTTTACTGTAACTAATCATCAGCTTGCCTACAAATAACATGACTTTTTTCTGTTTTGGCACTTTGGTTTCTGAGATGTCACTTACATGACAAACATTCCTGACTAGCATCTTATTATCAGTTTGCACTTTGGCGCTGATTTTATAATAACGTCTACTTGGACAATGAAAGATACAGGGTACTGCATCTTTCTCAGCAATGTATCAAAATATCTTTGGTACTAATTCATTGAGATAATGATTAGCTTTGACGAAAAGTAAGTAGAAAGGGTCATTTAAGAGGATACCCTATAAATATTGTCAGCATTCAGAATTTTAAACATTAATTTTTTTTGTGACACAACTGTAATCATGGACAATTCAAGACAATTACTGCTGAATTTTGCAAAATCCAAGCCTTTAACATGGAGCTAAAAATATTTTACAGGGTAGCCAGTGAAGTTGTCTGCTGTGACCAAGAACTTTTAACATGACTTCAAGAAAATAATACTATCTATTTTGTTATTTGTGAACTCAGTTACAGATTGAATATTCATACCTCCCCAATCTAGTATAAACCTCACTATAAATAGATAACTGCTCTACAACAACAAGGTCATGACTTTCATATTACAGATCATACGGTTAAAAAAAAAATCTGAAATTATACCAATTCCCACACTGCAAACATAACATAATTTCTGTTTTAAGACCCTGCTTACATATAATAAATTATAATTCATGCATGAACAGAAAAAAGTGTAATGTAAAATATCTGTGCACATAACTAGAAAATAAATCTCCACTTACATTTACTTGCCAGAATTACATAGCTAATACAATGCATAAATATAATTATCATTAGTTAGCACTCTCCAAACATCATACAGGGTTAAAACAAATTTCAAATAAAAACTATTGAATAAATGAATATATCAAATATAAATTATACAGTAACCCTCCCAGTAGTGTACACTTACCAATGTATCTCCAATCATCCACCACCCACATGGATTTCACATAAATTGAGATGATGTAGATAGCACTGCCTTTTAAATCAGCCCACTCAGGGCAGTCAACTTACACATCAGACACCATCACTACTGAAAAGGTTAATGAGGAAAAGTAGCAATGACAACATATCTATCACACTAGTTACATCTGTCACACACTTCTTAATCATGAAGCTCAGCAATGATCAAAATTACAAGAACTTATTGGATTCTTCCTGAGATTAACATATTAACCCACCTCAGATATGACGTAGTACCTATAAAATATTATTTGTAAAGGCAGAGTTTCACTGTTAATATTAGAAAGGAACTAATGGTGGCTATGTAATATGTGTTCACAAATGCAGAAAAAAATCATTATGGCAGCTTTATATGGAATACTTATAGTACACCTGTCCTGGAAAATTAAGAATATTACTGAGGTAAAAGAAGACATAATATAGTTTATACTTCCTGTGTAAATTCATTTTCTTGATTATTATGCACTTATATGAAAAGGGAAATCAGATATCACACAAATAAAAACCCCAAACAAGACAATTTCAGCTTCTGCCCATTTCTCTACTTTACAGATATGACACGTTATCAAACATGTAAACATTTTTTATTGTACATTATATACCACACAAAAAACTAGTGTTTCCATTTTGAAGCAGATAAGGGTTCCAGTCTGTCCCACTCTCATATTACAGTTATCCCCTTTGAAGTGCTGTTGGACGGTTGTTGCTCCTCACAGATCCATAAGAAAGAATTCTGGAAATCTGTTCTCACACAACAACCATAATCTGCAACATCATGACTGATTTTGTTCCTTAAAAAGTGAGTCATAGTAGAAGGGCAGTGGAATTACCCTATACACCCTTATAGCGCAATATGAAGAAAGGAAAGAGATGTTATGAGAAACAGTGACAAGACGAGATGAAGTAGGTACAAGATTATTTCCTTTTTACTCAACCCTATGCTTACTTTAGTTGAAACTGGACAGTAGATGGAAAATCATGAGCTGCATAGCCTTCTTGACATGATGACGATGAGATATGAGAAATTTGCAGTTGTAGTTTGCGAGGGATAACTGCATATTTTTCTGACATGGTAATGGGAGGATATGAGTTTGGCTGACAGTGATCTGGACAGAAAGGTAAATTGCTTCAAAGCCTATAAATTGATGGCTTTGATTTGATTGAGTGCTTGAGAAAGTGTGTTGAGAGTAGTTCTGGCAGATGTTAACTGATAAGCAGCATACTGTTCCACACTATCTTGCATCTCTTGGACACGTTGTCGCTGAAAGTGCTTGATCTGTAAAAAAAAAGAATATAATAAAGGCTTTCACAACTTAATCAATAAAAGCATCTATTATAAGATATTAGTCATATACAACTTATATCTATCTACCTACCTACCTCAAGAGGGTGTCCACAGCAAAAGTCTCCATAACTGGTGAACTTCAATACTGCTTTTCAGCCTTTTAAGTGCCTTACGCTTAACAGGCTGCTGGCAAAGGTAAACTCTGGCACAGTGTTTACAGAGACTCCAAACCAATGTTCCTATGGACTACTTCTACCTAATGCTCCCACCTAAACATTACTACCTACTACACCTACTTAATGCTCTGTCTATGTTCCTACCTACTACTTCTATCTATTGTTCCGACTATTTTGCCAAAAGGCACAGCTAACATAGGAGAATCTAGAGTTACAAAGAAAGAGTTAGTTATGTGTGATATGTGTGATAAAGACAGAATGTATGTTTGTGGACAAAATGCCAGAATATCAACTTATAATCTAAGAAAAATTAGGAAATATTTGAAAACAATGCACAAAAGTATAATGTATCAAAACCTGGCAGGGTAAGCTTAACATTCTAAATATTCAATATAAACATAAGGTAAATGAAGGTTTTTTTTTTTTTCGGTCTCCCGCGTTTGCGAGGTAGCACAAGGAAACAGACGAAAGAAATGGCCCAACCCACCCCCATACATATGTATATACATATGTCCACACACACAAATATACATACCTACACAGCTTTCCATGGTTTACCCCAGACGCTTCACATGCCTTGATTCAATCCACTGACAGCAAGTCAACCCCAGTATACCACATCGCTCCAATTCACTCTATTCCTTGCCCTCCTTTCACCCTCCTGCATGTTCAGGCCCCAATCACACAAAATCTTTTTCACTCCATCTTTCCACCTCCAATTTGGTCTCCCTCTTCTCCTCGTTCCCTCCACCTCCGACACATATATCCTCTTGGTCAATCTTTCCTCACTCATTCTCTCCATGTGCCCAAACCATTTCAAAACACCCTCTTCTGCTCTCTCAACCACACTCTTTTTATTTCCACACATCTCTCTTACCCTTATGTTACTTACCCGATCAAACCACCTCACACCACACATTGTCCTCAAACATCTCATTTCCAGCACATCCATCCTCCTGCGCACAACTCTATCTATAGCCCAAGCCTCGCAACCATACAACATTGTTGGAACCACTATTCCTTCAAACATACCCATTTTTGCTTTCCGAGATAATGTTCTCGACTTCCACACATTCTTCAAGGCTCCCAGAATTTTCGCCCCCTCCCCCACCCTATGATCCACTTCCGCTTCCATGGTTCCATCCGCTGCCAGATCCACTCCCAGATATCTAAAACACTTCACTTCCTCCAGTTTTTCTCCATTCAAACTCACCTCCCAATTGACTTGACCCTCAACCCTACTGTACCTAATAACCTTGCTCTTATTCACATTTACTCTTAACTTTCTTCTTCCACACACTTTACCAAACTCAGTCACCAGCTTCTGCAGTTTCTCACATGAATCAGCCACCAGCGCTGTATCATCAGCGAACAACAACTGACTCACTTCCCAAGCTCTCTCATCCCCAACAGACTTCATACTTGCCCCTCTTTCCAAAACTCTTGCATTCACCTCCCTAACAACCCCATCCATAAACAAATTAAACAACCATGGAGACATCACACACCCCTGCCGCAAACCTACATTCACTGAGAACCAATCACTTTCCTCTCCTCCTACACGTACACATGCCTTACATCCTCGATAAAAACTTTTCACTGCTTCTAACAACTTGCCTCCCACACCATATATTCTTAATACCTTCCACAGAGCATCTCTATCAACTCTATCATATGCCTTCTCCAGATCCATAAATGCTACATACAAATCCATTTGCTTTTTTAAGTATTTCTCACATACATTCTTCAAAGAAAACACCTGATCCACACATCCTCTACCACTTCTGAAACCACACTGCTCTTCCCCAATCTGATGCTCTGTACATGCCTTCACCCTCTCAATCAATACCCTCCCATATAATTTACCAGGAATACTCAACAAACTTATACCTCTGTAATTTGAGCACTCACTCTTATCCCCTTTGCCTTTGTACAATGGCACTATGCACGCATTCTGCCAATCCTCAGGCACCTCACCATGAGTCATACATACATTAAATAACCTTACCAACCAGTCAACAATACAGTCACCCCCTTTTTTAATAAATTCCACTGCAATACCATCCAAACCTGCTGCCTTGCTGGCTTTCATCTTCCGCAAAGCTTTTACTACCTCTTCTCTGTTTACCAAATCATTTTCCCCAACCCTCTCACTTTGCACACCACCTCGACCAAAACACCCTATATCTGCCACTCTATCATCAAACACATTCAACAAACCTTCAAAATACTCACTCCATCTCCTTCTCACATCACCACTACTTGTTATCACCTCCCCATTTGCGCCCTTCACTGAAGTTCCCATTTGCTCCCTTGTCTTACACACTTTATTTACCTCCTTCCAGAACATCTTTTTATTCTCCCTAAAATTTAATGATACTCTCTCACCCCAACTCTCATATGCCCTTTTTTTCACCTCTTGCACCTTTCTCTTGACCTCCTGTCTCTTTCTTTTATACATCTCCCACTCAATTGTATAACTGATGTTACAAAATGGTGTGCGAGGTCTCTGAGAGGGTTAAATGAGGCTTATCGATGATGTGTATTTGACCCTTTTATTTCAAAATATCTTGGACTAGAAATATGAATGAAAATCTTTGGAGGTTAAATTTTAAAGCATACACCTTAATTTCCACAATAAATCAAACAAGAAGTTAGAGATATAAACACAACAGAAGACAGGTGCTTTACAAGTGCAGTAATAGGTCCCACACAATCAAATGATGCTATCTGTATTAAGTGGTCATGGAAGGTGAAAAAAAAGACAAGACTGGAAGGAAAAACTGAATTTTCCAGAAAATATATAGTTTTGAATGACGAAATAAAGCTGGTGTATAAGAAATAAAGGAAAGAAAATAAGGATACAGGAAAAAGGATAACTAAAAATCTGAGTAAATCCATCATCTATACCCAAAACCCCTCCTTAAAATACCAACGCTGTCTCTGTTGGAAAGCTGAGAATTTCTCCATGTGCAACTTCATCATTCACTTTCCTCAGGATGGATATTGCTTTGCTGACCAGTATGCCTCACACTGAGCTGAACTAAAAGTGGAGGATATCTCAGCTGGAATGGAGTCCAACATTCCATCTTCTATTACATCCTATTCCCCTAATCATAGTTTGATTAGTCCTGCTCTGACGCCTGTTGCATCACAGACAGAGCATTCTAGGTCACGAAACTTTATCCTTACCTGCAACCCACTCTGTTTTCATTTCTGCTCTTAATCCCTGCCAAGCTGTTCTTTGTAAAGTCAAGCACACCATGAATAGACAGTGCGCTGCCTTGGCAACTTCTAGTGACAAAACCTAAAGCACAAACATCTCCAAAACTTCTGTACTTCAACCTTTACTCCTCTCCTCTGACCTGATCAGTCCATAGTTTACTCTCTAACTGATAAAACCTACTCTTTCTGGTGCATTATATGCCTTTAATTTTACTATGGATGATTCTGCTTCTAGTCTTCTGACCTATCTACACTCCCTGATCCTATGCTATCTACTATATTTCTAACACACAAGATATTCTGTAAAGATATCCTGTAATACACATTACTTTTACTTTCCACAGACTCATACTCCAAGTAAGCAGTAATCTTATATGTGCTGTATCATGGAATTTGCGATAGGAATTTATAGACTTCAAAATCCCAGAATTTCAATATTCTATTGGTATTGAAGATCTCAAGAAGTACACAGAGCACAAGGAGATATCAAAGGAATGCATCAATATATATATGTATATACATGTGTATGTGGGTGGGTTGGGCCATTCTTTCATCTGTTTCCTTGCGCTACCTCGCAAACGCGGGAGACAGCGACAAAGCAAAATAAATAAATAAATAAATGAATAAGGTAAGGGGAGTGGGGGAGGAATGGGATGTATTTAGGGAAGCAGTGATGGCTTGCGCAAAAGATGCTTGTGGCATGAGAAGCGTGGGAGGTGGGTTGATTAGAAAGGGTAGTGAGTGGTGGGATGAAGAAGTAAGATTATTAGTGAAAGAGAAGAGAGAGGCATTTGGACGATTTTTGCAGGGAAAAAATGCAAATGAGTGGGAGATGTATAAAAGAAAGAGACAGGAGGTCAAGAGAAAGGTGCAAGAGGTGAAAAAGAGGGCAAATGAGAGTTGGGGTGAGAGAGTATCATTAAATTTTAGGGAGAATAAAAAGATGTTCTGGAAGGAGGTAAATAAAGTGCGTAGGACAAGGGAGCAAATGGGAACTTCAGTGAAGGGGGCAAATGGGGAGGTGATAACAAGTAGTGGTGATGTGAGAAGGAGATGGAGTGAGTATTTTGAAGGTTTGTTGAATGTGTTTGATGATAGAGTGGCAGATATAGGGTGTTTTGGTCGAGGTGGTGTGCAAAGTGAGAGGGTTAGGGAAAATGATTTGGTAAACAGAGAAGAGGTAGTAAAAGCTTTGCGGAAGATGAAAGCCGGCAAGGCAGCAGGTTTGGATGGTATTGCAGTGGAATTCATTAAAAAAAAGGGGGTGACTGTATTGTTGACTGGTTGGTAAGGTTATTTAATGTATGTATGACTCATGGTGAGGTGCCTGAGGATTGGCAGAATGCGTGCATAGTGCCATTGTACAAAGGCAAAGGGGATAAGAGTGAGTGCTCAAATTACAGAGGTATAAGTTTGTTGAGTATTCCTGGTAAATTATATGGGAGGGTATTGATTGAGAGGGTGAAGGCATGTACAGAGCATCAGATTGGGGAAGAGCAGTGTGGTTTCAGAAGTGGTAGAGGATGTGTGGATCAGGTGTTTTCTTTGAAGAATGTATGTGAGAAATACTTAAAAAAGCAAATGGATTTGTATGTAGCATTTATGGATCTGGAGAAGGCATTTGATAGAGTTGACAGAGATGCTCTGTGGAAGGTACTAAGAATATATGGTGTGGGAGGCAAGTTGTTAGAAGCAGTGAAAAGTTTTTATCGAGGATGTAAGGCATGTGTACGTGTAGGAAGAGAGGAAAGTGATTGGTTCTCAGTGAATGTAGGTTTGCGGCAGGGGTGTGTGATGTCTCCATGGTTGTTTAATTTGTTTATGGATGGGGTTGTTAGGGAGGTGAATGCAAGAGTTTTGGAAAGAGGGGCAAGTATGAAGTCTGTTGGGGATGAGATAGCTTGGGAAGGAGTCAGTTGTGGTTCACTGATGATACAGCACTGGTGTCTGATTCATGTGAGAAACTGCAGAAGCTGGTGACTGAGTTTGGTAAAGTGTGTGAAAGAAGAAAGTTAAGAGTAAATGTGAATAAGAGCAAGGTTATTAGGTACAGTAGGGTTGAGGGTCAAGTCAGTTGGGAGGTAAGTTTGAATGGAGAAAAACTGGAGGAAGAAAAGTGTTTTAGATATCTGGGAGTGGATCTGGCAGCGGATGGAACCATGGAAGCGGAAGTGAATCATAGGGTGGGGGAGGGGCGAAAATCCTGGGAGCCTTGAAGAATGTGTGGAAGTCGAGAACATTATCTCGAAAAGCAAAAATGGGTATGTTTATAGGAATAGTGGTTCCAACAATGTTGTATGGTTGCGAGGCGTGGGCTATGGGTAGAGTTGTGCGCAGGAGGGTGGATGTGCTGGAAATGAGATGTATGAGGACAATATGTGGTGTGAGGTGGTTTGATCGAGTAAGTAATGTAAGGGTAAGAGAGATGTGTGGAAATAAAAAGAGTATGGTTGAGAGAGCAGAAGAGGGTGTTTTGAAATGGTTTGGGCACATGGAGAGAATGAGTGAGGAGAGATTGACCAAGAGGATATATATGTGTCGGAGGTGGAGGGAATGAGGAGAAGTGGGAGACCAAATTGGAGGTGGAAAGATGGAGTGAAAAAGATTTTGAATGATCGGGGCCTGAACATGCAGGAGGGTGAAAGGCGGGCAAGAATAGAGTGAATTGGATCGATGTGGTATACCGGGGTCGACGTGCTGTCAATGGATTGAATTAGGGCATGTGAAGCGTCTGGGGTAAACCATGGAAAGTTCTGTGGGGCCTGGATGTGGAAAGGGAGCTGTGGTCTTGGGCATTATTGCATGACAGCTAGAGACTGAGTGTGAACGAATGGGGCCTTTGTTGTCTTTTCCTAGCGCTACCTCGCACACATGAGGGGGGAGGGGGATGTTATTCCATGTGTGGCGAGGTGGCGATGGGAATGAATAATGGCAGACAGTGTGAATTGTGTGCATGCGTATATATGTATGTGTCTGTGTGTGTATATATATGTGTACATTGAGATGTATGGGTATGTATATTTGCGTGTGTGGACGTGTATGTATATACATGTGTATGGGGGTGGGTTGGGCCATTTCTTTCCTCTGTTTCCTTGCGCTACCTCGCAAACGCGGGAGACAGCGACAAAGCAAAATAAATAAATAAATAAATAATATATATATATATATATATATATATATATATATATATATATATATATATATATATATATATATATATTCAGTGGTGAAATTGATGAGAACTGCTATTGACGTTTGTGTGAATAAATTGTACATTTCCTTTTCCATAGCCAGAGGTTGAACCATTATGTGACGTTCATTTTTTCATTCATCTCAAGCTAAAAGTTTGTTTTCTAAGTTGTTTCTTACATTTTTCATATGTATATATATGTATGTGTGTGTGTGTGTGTGTGTGTGTGCGTGTGTGTGTGTGTGTGTGTGCGTGTGTGTGTGTGTGTGTATATATATGTATATTATCCCTGGGGATAGGGGTGAAAGAATACTTCCCACGTATTCCTCGCGTGTCGTGGAAGGCGACTAGAGGGGACGGGAGCGGGGGGCCGGAAATCCTCCCCTCCTTGTATTAACTTTCTAAAATGGGAAACAGAAGAAGGAGTCACGCGGGGAGTGCTCATCCTCCTCGAAGGCTCAGAGTGGGGTGCCTAAATGTGTGTGGATGTAACCAAGATGTGAAAAAAGGAGAGATAGGTAGTATGTTTGAGGAAAGGAACCTGGATGTTTTGGCTCTGAGTGAAACGAAGCTCAAGGGTAAAGGGGAAGAGTGGTTTGGAAATGTCTGGGGAGTGACGTCAGGGGTTAGTGAGAGGACAAGAGCAAGGGAAGGAGTAGCAATACTCCTGAAACAGGAGTTGTGGGAGTATGTCATAGAATGTAAGAAAGTAAATTCTCGATTAATATGGGTAAAATTGAAAGTTGATGGAGAGAGGTGGGTGATTATTGGTGCATATGCACCTGGGCATGAGAAGAAAGATCATGAGAGGCAAGTGTTTTGGGAGCAGCTAAATGAGTGTGTTAGCGGTTTTGAGGCACGAGACCGGGTTATAGTGATGGGTGATTTGAATGCAAAGGTGAGTAATGTGGCAGTTGAGGGAATAATTGGTATGCATGGGGTGTTCAGTGTTGTAAATGGAAATGGTGAAGAGCTTGTAGATTTATGTGCTGAAAAAGGACTGATGATTGGGAATACCTGGTTTAAAAAGCGAGATATACATAAGTATACTTATGTAAGTAGGAGAGATGGCCAGAGAGCGTTATTGGATTACGTGTTAATGGACAGGCGTGCGAAAGAGAGACTTTTGGATGTCAATGTGCTGAGAGGTGCAACTGGAGGGATGTCTGATCATTATCTTGTGGAGGCTAAGGTGAAGATTAGTATGGGTTTTCAGAAAAGAAGAGTGAATGTTGGGGTGAAGAAGGTGGTGAGAGTAAGTGAGCTTGGGAAGGAGACCTGTGTGAAGAAGTATCAGGAGAGACTGTGTACAGAATGGAAAAAGGTGAGAACAATGGAAGTAAGGGGAGTGGGGGAGGAATGGGATGTATTTAGGGAATCAGTGATGGATTGCGCAAAAGATGCTTGTGGCATGAGAAGAGTGGGAGGTGGGCTGTTTAGAAAGGGTAGTGAGTGGTGGGATGAAGAAGTAAGAGTATTAGTGAAAGAGAAGAGAGAGGCATTTGGACGATTTTTGCAGGGAAAAAATGCAATTGAGTGGGAGAAGTATAAAAGAAAGAGACAGGAGGTCAAGAGAAAGGTGCAAGAGGGAAAAAAAAGGGCAAATGAGAGTTGGGGTGAGAGACTATCAGTAAATTTTAGGGAGAATAAAAAGATGTTCTGGAAGGAGGTAAATAGGGTGCGTAAGACAAGGGAGCAAATGGGAACTTCAGTGAAGGGCGTAAATGGGGAGGTGATAACAAGTAGTGGTGATGTGAGAAGGAGATGGAATGAGTATTTTGAAGGTTTGTTGAATGTGTCTGATGACAGAGTGGCAGATATAGGGTGTTTTGGTCGAGGTGGTGTGCAAAGTGAGAGGGTTAGGGAAAATGATTTGGTAAACAGAGAAGAGGTAGTAAAAGCTTTGCGGAAGATGAAAGCCGGCAAGGCAGCAGGTTTGGATGGTATTGCAGTGGAATTTATTAAAAAAGGGGGTGACTGTATTGTTGACTGGTTGGTAAGGTTATTTAATGTATGTATGACTCATGGTGAGGTGCCTGAGGATTGGCGGAATGCGTGCATAGTGCCATTGTACAAAGGCAAAGGGGATAAGAGTGAGTGCTCAAATTACAGAGGTATAAGTTTGTTGAGTATTCCTGGTAAATTATATGGGAGGGTATTGATTGAGAGGGTGAAGGCATGTACAGAGCATCAGATTGGGGAAGAGCAGTGTGGTTTCAGAAGTGGTAGAGGATGTGTGGATCAGGTGTTTGCTTTGAAGAATGTATGTGAGAAATACTTAGAAAAGCAAATGGATTTGTATGTAGCATTTATGGATCTGGAGAAGGCATATGATAGAGTTGATAGAGATGCTCTGTGGAAGGTATTAAGAATATATGGTGTGGGAGGCAAGTTGTTAGAAGCAGTGAAAAGTTTTTATCGAGGATGTAAGGCATGTGTACGTGTAGGAAGAGAGGAAAGTGATTGGTTCTCAGTGAATGTAGGTTTGCGGCAGGGGTGTGTGATGTCTCCATGGTTGTTTAATTTGTTTATGGATGGGGTTGTTAGGGAGGTAAATGCAAGAGTTCTGGAAAGAGGGGCAAGTATGAAGTCTGTTGGGGATGAGAGAGCTTGGGAAGTGAGTCAGTTGTTGTTCGCTGATGATACAGCGCTGGTGGCTGATTCATGTGAGAAACTGCAGAAGCTGGTGACTGAGTTTGGTAAAGTGTGTGGAAGAAGAAAGTTAAGAGTAAATGTGAATAAGAGCAAGGTTATTAGGTACAGTAGGGGTGAGGGTCAAGTCAATTGGGAGGTGAGTTTGAATGGTGAAAAACTGGAGGAAGTGAAGTGTTTTAGATATCTGGGAGTGGATCTGTCAGCGGATGGAACCATGGAAGCGGAAGTGGATCATAGGGTGGGGGAGGGGGCGAAAATTTTGGGAGCCTTGAAAAATGTGTGGAAGTCGAGAACATTATCCCGGAAAGCGAAAATGGGTATGTTTGAAGGAATAGTAGTTCCAACAATGTTGTATGGTTGCGAGGCGTGGGCTATGGATAGAGTTGTGCGCAGGAGGATGGATGTGCTGGAAATGAGATGTTTGAGGACAATGTGTGGTGTGAGGTGGTTTGATCGAGTAAGTAACGTAAGGGTAAGAGAGATGTGTGGAAATAAAAAGAGCGTGGTTGAGAGAGCAGAAGAGGGTGTTTTGAAATGGTTTGGGCACATGGAGAGAATGAGTGAGGAAAGATTGACCAAGAGGATATATGTGTCGGAGGTGGAGGGAACGAGGAGAAGAGGGAGACCAAATTGGAGGTGGAAAGATGGAGTGAAAAGGATTTTGTGTGATCGGGGCCTGAACATGCAGGAGGGTGAAAGGAGGGCAAGGAATAGAGTGAATTGGAGCGATGTGGTATACAGGGGTTGACGTGCTGTCAGTGGATTGAATCAAGGCATGTGAAGCGTCCGGGGTAAACCATGGAAAGCTGTGTAGGTATGTATATTTGCGTGTGTGGACGTGTGTATGTACATGTGTATGGGGGGGGTTGGGCCATTTCTTTCGTCTGTTTCCTTGCGCTACCTCGCAAGCGCGGGAGACAGCGACAAAGTATAAAAAAAAAAAAAAAAAAAAAAAATATATATATATATATATATATATATATATATATATATATATATATAGGGAGCGGGGGGCTGGAAATCCTCCCCTCTCATTTTTAATTTTCCAAAAGAAAGGAACAGAGGAGGGGGCCAAGTGAGGATATTTCCTTAAAGGCTCAGTCCTCTGTTCATAATGGTACCTCGCTAATGCGGGAAATAGCGAATAGTATGAAAAAAAAATATATATATATATATATGTATATATATATATATATATATATATATATATATATATATATATATATATATTACTGAATAATAACAATCATCATATCTACTAAAAAACAAGACAGTTTACCAAGAAAGGAGGCAATATATCAGTCCTTGAGTCTAACAAGGTGTAGCAATTTATCTGATTACACTGTGCACCATATGATATACATGTTACAGTTTAAACAACAACATTTGTTTTGCAGTCAATACATCAAGACAAGGAAACATAGCCATAAATATATTAGGACTAGATAAGACACAACACAATACACACATATATGAGTTTCTGTTGGAGACAAAAAAAAAACCTTTAGCAATACACAAACAGAGATCTCACGAGTAGAGGAAAAAACAAAGGAGGGAAAGCATCATGAAAAGACATGATAGACAAAATGATCTATTCGTGAAAAAGATATATCTCAAGAAACATTGACAGCAAGAAAGCTCAGCTCACCTCCTGACGGGCAGCATCGCTACACTCCTCAAATGCTACCTCTGCTTCCTTCTTCGCCTTCTCAGCCTGCAAAATACAAAAATTAAAATAATGCAATTCACAGGGTTAAAAACATAATACATAAATGATTCATAACTTGGAGAAATATATGCTGGCAGAAGACCATTAACCTTCATGGTACATCTGAGGATTAACCAGGATCCAAATTCTTGACGTCAATAGGACTTCTGCCTGTACATTGTAAACTTCATCTATACTGTAGAAATAATAAAGAAAAAATTAAAAAGCTGTTTCGGGTTATGTGGGCAAGAATCCTATCACTTGTCCCAGCAAGAGAAAGAGATTGCACCAATTCCTTTTCTCTAAGCGGTGAGTAAATAGCAACACCCTAGGAGTTTCATGTGTTCGTCTTCACCTTCAGCAGGTCAACAGGGGCTCCTCAGAATTTTCTTGTTGATCTCACAATACATCTCTTCCTTTTCATAGAAGCAACTTGTGTTAATCATCATATAAACTTGCAAACCTGATTTTTTCCAGCAGACACTCTAAATGTCATCACTCTAATTTACAAGGGCTGCAGTTGCTTCTGTGCATGCTAAAGCCTCATATGCTATTAATGCTATTAATCAAAATAAACATGTCTGAAAGCATCAGCTGATCCTAGAACTGTGCAGGTATGTTGTGGAAAACTCGATTTTTCCATAAAATCAAACTGAAAAATATTGCTATCTAAGCAAAACTACCTAAGGCATTCTCATTTCCACTGTTATCATGACGGTAATCAAGAAAAGCTGGTACTACCACTTGCAAGGACTAAAATGCTATGATAAACTATCACGAATAGCCAAAAAGTCACGACATGCCATGAGACAGGTACCATAAAAGGTCCCTTAATTCATTCTGCATGATCACGTTTAGTGATCACGTCACGTTCAGTGCGAAATCACATCTTGTTCGTCCTGATTCTATGGAAAATGAGTCGGGGGTGGGTCTCTCTCTCTCTCTCTCTCTCTCTCTCTCTCTCTCTCTCTCTCTCTCTCTCCAGAACGGGCAGTCCTTCAACGGTATATTTGGATAGTTTAAGGTCCACTATTTCCTCTTGTACATACCTTCCTGGACTGGGGGGCACCATGTAGAAATAAATCACTGTGACGTGATCTGTCGGTTTCCTCCACACCATAGACACACCAGAGGGTATCGAGATTCAACCACCTGCCAAGGTCTGTCCCACAAGCACCGCAGCGCACGTGAAGACCAACTATTGTCCTGGTCCCCAACCTTACAGCTCTCCTAATGATCGGGGGTTATGGCACGTTTCTGTGATGTAAAGGCCATCTCCCCACCAATGTAACAACACGCACTAACGAGACGGGATCCTTGTTGGAGGAATTCGGCAATGAATTTACTGAGCAGTCGGTCACAAGTGGCCCTTCGCACAACTGGAGCACTATATTTCTGCAGAATTATAGGAAACCAGCACACGGCACTGCAAGAAGCAGCAAGTATTGTATTGTATTTGTAAAATGAAATTGGCTTGCATTCTGATTACAATATCTAAGTCAGTTCCCGCTCGAATACAGACTTCTGGATACAAAACCACTGTATGACAAGAGCAAGACACAAAAAGAAAATGTCTGGGTAAAGAAAGGATTTTAAGAAACGAGTACGACACGTGTACATTGTGCGAATACCTGGAAGAAAATGATAATCATCAAATAGGCTGATGCAAGATCTGGGTAGCTGATTGCACCATTCACTTCCCACTTTCAGGATTACCAGATCTTGACTCAAAGCCGCACAACGCCAAAACCAGTGCAAATTATTCATACTGGGACCATCTCGTATCTCCAAATCTAGAACCGACTAACACTAACTTTAAGCGTCATATTCATGCTCATCGTTTCAAAATCTGTTAAGACTGATAAGACTGAAATGATGATGTAAAGTGTATTTAAGCTTCATGCCAAGATACCAAATGAATATGAATCTAATTTTCAACAAACTTTCTTAACCTTGTATCATTGTAGTGCTTAGTTAAAGGACGTACTGGTACATAAAGAATATCTAAGCCCCCGAATCGTATTTAACACGAAGAATAATTTCTATACTGAGTTTCTGAAGCAAAAGTGAAACACGACATAATGAAACACTTCAATACATGAAACAACCACGGAAAATATCTCATAATGCTTCCCCAAGCCAATAAATACGAACCGAATAATATGAAAATCTTTTAAAAGAGTAACAAATAAATGACTTACTTACAGGTCTTAATATCCTAAGACAAACATTCAAACCCCACATTCGAATTCAGTATGAAAAACAGTCATCCTGAGCTTTGAAGCAAATCAATTACACTAAAGAAAATGCTAAATATCGTAGGCAATGATCAAAGAAATTTTGCCCCCCGCCACCACAGAAAAAATTTTTTTTTGCTTTAAAACTAAAATATGACATAATGAAACCCTGTTATACTTCAAATAACCGCGGATAATACCTCAATATTTCTCCTAGCCGAGAGGCACTCAATGAATGGTAACCGAATAATCATAGAATCTTCTAACAGAGTAACACTTAAATACTTTTTTGCTGGCCTTAATGTCACCCACATACATATCAACCCCATATTCTAATTCAGCATGAAAAATAGTAATTATACTTAAGCTTTCAAGCTAATCAATTGTCCTTAAAAATGAAAATAAAAAATGCAGGTAACAAGGAAATTTTATAGCCAAAAAAAAAAATATTCGTTTTAAATTTGAAATATGACATAATCAAACGCTGTTATACTGGATATAAAAACGCTTCCCCAAGCAGACATATACCCAATAAATAAGAACCTAATAATCATAGCATCTACTAAACAAGTAATCATTAATCATTTATTTACAAGTCTTACTGTCCCCAAACATGTATTTCAACCCCAAATTCGAATTTAGTATGAAAAATAGTCCCAATCCTGAGGTTTTCAAGCAAATCTATTACTCCTCGAGAAATACTAAAAAATTGCAGATAATAGTCCAGGGAAATTTTTAGCCCAAAAATCTTTTTGTTTCATAATTGAAATATAACATAATAAAACGCTTTTATACTTTAGACAACCTAAGGAAATATCTCATAATGCTTCCTTAAGCCAACAGATGCCCAATAATTACGAACCGAAAAATTACAGTCTACTAAAACAGTGACTATCAATTACTTATTTACAGGTCTTAATGTCCGCAAACATATGTTTCAAGCAAAGATTCGAATTCAGCACGAAAAATGCTCCTTGTACTGAGGTCAACAAGCAAATCTATTATCCTCAAGGAACACCAAAAATTGCAGGTAAAAAAAAAAGTTCAAGGACTTTTTTTTTTAAGCAGAAAAAACTTTTTGTTATAAAAGTGAAATGTGATATGATGAAACGCATCTGTACTTGAAATAATCACGAAAATATCTCAATGCTTTCTGAATCCGACATATACAAAAAAAAAAAATACAAAATATTAGAAATTTAATTACTTGCTTAAATGCCTTAATGTCCCATATTTCAGCAAAAAAAAAGAAAAAAAATAGTCCTTATACTGAGATTTTCAAGCAAAGGATTTTTTTTTTTTTTGCCCCCCTCCCTCTCCCACCCCATCCCAAAAATGTAAAATGTGACGACAAAATTCTTTTATACTTGATATAAAAAACAGACAATATCTCATAATGCTTCCCCAAGCCGAGAGATACACAACGAAGGCAAAGCAATCTCAAAATCTTCAAAAAGAGAAACAATTGATTATCTATTTACAGGTCTTAATGTCCCCCAAATCAATTACGTGCTTAATTACAGGACTCAATACCTCTCAAGCAACACATCAACCCCAGTACCAAAAACCGGACGTATACTAAGGCTCGGAAGAAAATAAATAATAAAACTTGTTTTGGATTAACAGATAAAGAATAACTTTGAAACAAATAATCATCAAATATTTTGAAAAAAATCATTTCTAACAAGTAGAGCATGCACTTGATTCCATAACATTTTGATCCGAGAATCTTTACCATCATGAAGAACAATTATCTATACTCACCCCAGTTTTTCAAGCAACTTCGTTTTACGCAAATAACAAAAAATAAGTTGATTTTTTCAGCCAAGAATCTTTTTTCACTGAAAGCTGGAGCATAAGGTAATGGAAGGCTTCTATACTTGATAAAGTAAAACATTTCACCATAATTCCTGCGGCCGAAAAATACCGCATATTTATGTAGCGAATAATCATGAAACATCTTTAATCTGTACTTATTTTAAAATGTTCAATTACAAGACTTAACTTCCCGAAAACGAACATCTCAACCTCATAATCTTATTCGGCCCAAGAACATGGTCGTGCGATTCATCTGCACCTTCCCTAGTGACGACATTTGACTCTCAAACTATCATATTTTCCCTCGGTAATAAACCTAATGATGCTTCGGCTGATCATATGGTGAAGCTCCGGAGGGTCAACATTGGACATAAATTCCATGATAGGATGAAGATGGTAGACGCTAATGAGACTGGAGAAGTATAGTTGGTCAACGTGCACATCTGTTAATATAAACCGTGGCCTTTTCCAATCTTTTCTTCAGGGGTCAATTTGGATTCCAATTATGTGGAACTACATATCTGAATGGGAAACTTTAATTGTTCTTGAACTGTATATGATCGACCTGTCCTTGATAAATATGTTGGTTCGGTATTGTAGTCTAACAATGATTATCCATTGTTAATGGCAACCAGATCTTCACTTGAGATCCTGTCCCTAGGACGATAAAAGTGCAAAATATGTGGTTTAACTTCGTATCTTTCACTGATTATATATTACAATAACATTTTTCCCTCAATCGAATCCATTCCACGATAAGTCAGGTGTCTGACGTATGGTGACGCACCTCACAGTTTATTTGCAATGTATTCATTTAACTTTTGTAGTTTTGTTATTTTCGTTTGATATGAGAAATATGATCATTTCTATGTTTCCACACAACTGGTTATAAAAAGAAACAATACGAGGAACTGTTCTCATCAGCCAATCACCACAACTGTTACAAAGGAAAACTCTCTCATTCATAAATAAAATACTCTACTACACGTTTACTACGGCTGATTTGCCAGTTATGGCTGTTCACCTAACATCGATTATTTCATGTCCCAGCAGATGAGCGGGGTGGGGTCCGCCTGGGAGCGTGCAAATATTGATACATATTTCCTTCGAGGTGATCATATTACTATATTTTTTTGTTAGCTGAGACGGCACGGGCAACTGAGGCCCTAATCAAGGCCATCTCATTAACTATATATATATATATATATATATATATATATATATATATATATATATATATATATATATATACCCTAGCTTGAACCAGATATCTATTCTATCTACCAACCATTAGAGGTGGATGAACAGCTGGGTTGACTGTGAACCGACTGACGCAACCAGGGTTCGAACCTTAACGCTCAACCCTATGCGGCCCGTGAATGCGTCAGGGTCAGGAACGCTAACCGTTACACCACTAAAAACAGTTCAGAGGCATCTCGCACGAAGAATAAAAAAGAAAGAAAATATATTCTCATTCCTTACAGAGCCTATTTGCAGTGTGACTTCACTTTGTGTGAAGCTACTGGTTGGTGAAATGACTAGTCACTAAAATTTCATGTGCTGGATAAAAGGTGGTGATACAACAATGAAGAAAGAAAAAAACTGTTGTTGAAGTTGATGAACAACTGTAGAAGATGTGTGACGTTAAGTACCGCATCTGTGGAACACGGCTGCCCAACCTGGAGGCGGTGTATGCACACCAACTGCGCCAGCACAACAGCGCAGGCAACGTGTGGATGAAGAGTGAGATGGATGGTATGATCATGAGGAGTTCCTGGATCATCTTCAGGAGATAAAGGTGATATAAAACCTAACAGGCTGAGACACTTTGTCAGCACTAAAAGATGTACATTTAAAGTGGTATCTGTTTGTTATTCACTGTGTATTTCCCGTAAAAAGAAAAAAAAAATGTAACTAATCTATCGCATCGACATATGTTTTGGTAAGGGACAATGTTATGGAACATACTGCTCGTCGTATACTCACCCAAGGGGTACACACTACGGTGTGATTTTCTCGGTGGTAAGCGTGCTAGGGGACAAGTGACGGCATCATGCAGTATTATAATCAGGTTCAACTGTAAGCAGGTTTTCATATGTTCTGCTGTAAGCAAGTAGCCGTATGTTGTTATACTGTAAGCAGGTTGCCGTGTCATACTGTAAAGCAGGCTGCCGTATGGTACCGTAACCCTAGACGTATTCTAGCAACTACATACATTACTAAAGGTCTTGTGTTTTCCAAGCTGAATGACTTTGCTGACTTAACTGACTAACTTAATTTGCCCTTAACTTGTACCTCGCTGTTCTAGCATTTCGTTGCTATGCTTTTCTTTTCATGAAGTACTTATTAAAAAAAAAATCCATGTTAACATCCCACGGGACGTCACAAGCAGCTGATTCGGCATGTGGGCTTGATCTGAAGTATTGCGCAAGAGCAACACAAGGTCGTCAAAATTCTGAAGAATACATCGGGTGCGACCTGTCCCGTTTGTAGGAAGAGATTGCGAGACGAAAGAAACCGAAAAGCGTAACTTTAATGTACACCTCACTACAGACAGTGTCTCCATATTGCAATAGATCTCTCTCTCTCTCTCTCTCTCTCTCTCTCTCTCTCTCTCTCTCTCTCTCTCTCTCTCTCTCTCACACACACACACACACACACACACACACCTCAGTATGTTCATGGAGTGTGTGCGTGTACAGAGACGAAGCCTCCCGTCCCACTAGTTCCGCAGCCTAGCTAATGTAAAACCTCCGCCTTCAGTAATTCCCGCAGTACATCACACACAGTCACATCAAACGCGTTACTTCGCAGTAAATATCTAAATTCATAAGAGCGTGTCATAAGCTTGCAGGGCGTACATGGATAATTTTCATCGTTAAGAAGCAGGATAGCGGTAAATTTACGTGACTTATATAAGGTTCAGTCAATACAGGAAACACATGCTCAGGTTATAATGAAGTAGTGAATACCATTCCATGGAATAGCGTTAAAATCTTTTTGCACCCTTTACGTAAAAATAAAAACCGTTGAATGTTACGCGTAGTTTACAGTTTCACAAGATCCTGTTTTAATTTCAATTATCTTATAGCTCTAGGACTTTCTACATACTCATCCTGCTAATGGTCTATCGTGAGCACCTGTAACACAAACAAGCACTACTTGAATTAATATATATATATATATATATATATATATATATATATATATATATATATATATATATATATATATATATATCTTTTTCTTTCATACTATTCGCCATTCCCCCATTAGCGAGGTAGCGTTAAGAACAAAAGACTCGGCCTTTGAGGGAATATCCTCACCTGGCCCCCTTCTCTGTTCTTACTTTTGGAAAATTAGAAAAAAAATGAGAGGGGAGGATTTCCAGCCCCCCGCTCCCTTCCCTTTTAGTCGCCTTCTAGGACACGCAGGGAATACGTGGGCAGTATTCTTTCTCCCCTATCCCCAGGGATATTATATATATATATATATATATATATATATATATATATATATATATATATATATATATATATATATATATATATATATGCGTGTTTTAGAACCGACAGATAAGAAGTTCAGAGAATTACTATTTTCTGATTCGGTTTCTGAGGCTCCTCAGGATAGAAAACGGGTTATTCTTTCCCCACTGCTTTCCCCCTGACACAAATTTACTTTTCACAAGCGTCGGTCACCTGCATGACACCAATAAACAGAGTTGCCAGATAAAGTTTCCCCTGTACTATCTAACTGTATGTCTTGAGATCAAAGGTACAAGAATCCGAAGCCATTCAAACTCGACTATACGATCCTTACGCAAGAAGGTAACCACCTTTATGTATGTATGTTGGCCTGACACTTGCGAATATGGCTAATCACATTATCCTAAACAAGGGTCGTATCATGGTGCTCAAGCTTGGGTCGTGCAGTCGGGATCGAGATATATATATATATATATATATATATATATATATATATATATATATATATATATATATATATCTTCGCTTTTGTTAATCTTTTCTTTCGCTGTTAAATTCGTTTAGTAACCTCTAAACTGAGGGGCAACGGTTACTCTTGTCGCGTCAAAAATGTCATCTTTGCAAAAGAAAAAAAATATTTCAAAAAGATTTTTTTTTAATGGTGAATGACTCCCAATATGCAGATCAGCTGCTTCTTCGGGTAACATCTCTGGATCCCTTAAATTAAGAAAAAAAATAATTCTTGTACTATCTTACTGTCCATGGTTTTAAAAACGTTTATAGTGTTCATCCATAAACTGGCCATGAGTGAATAAAGCAGTCCTTTGGGAGCTTTAGCGCATCAAACCACAATGATTCAATTCATCGCCATACAATATCTTTCCAGCACTTCAGACGCGACCAGTATGACGTCACAGGATCATGCCATTCTCTCTACAATTTTTTTTTCTTCTAATTAACGCAAAGTTTACGGCAATACTACATCTTCAGGACTGGGCTTAAGAATTCCTCCTACAACTATCGGCGCCATCCTCTCAATCCCCAATCGTCATCGATAAAGGTGCTGAGAAATTCGGAGTAAATTGGAAGAAAATATCACCGAAAATCATAGGCGTTTGCTTTTGCGGAGGATGAGAACTGCGGTCTGCCATGAGAATGCTGCCACATGTAACCCACTGTGGCAACAGGAGGGGGGAAAAACAGTGATAACCAGCATGTGTGTGTGTGAGGGAAGTAGACAGGTTAGGTAGGCAGAGGTGAGAGTAACTGTACCGCGGGACGCCAGATGGCGGCTAGTAGTGGCCTCCCGACGCCACCCCTACCTAGCACCAGCACGCAAACCATGCCTCCATGAGTAACCTTCGTCATTCTATGATATTTTAGTGGACTACCACATGAGTTTTTGTTTTAATATTTTTACCTCTAAAATTCCAGTATATGGAGCGGCACACACCGTAGGGTAAAACTTGGCGATTTTCAGGTTTACGGAGTGTGAACCAAGTCCCGTAGCGTCAGCGGGCAACAGATGGGCTGATAAGAACCCAGAGACAAGATATGTGTAATTAAACTTGATTATAAGACGACCAACTCCGCACTGGTTGTAACGTTTTACTTTTTAATTCACTTCCCAGTTCCTCCAGTGCGTTGTGTAAACTTTCACTGGACTACACACACACACACACACACACACACACACACACACACACACACACACACACACACACACACATATATATATATATATATATATATATATATATATATATATATATATATATATATATGGAGAGAATATATCTGTCGGTAGTGGAGAAAAGAAATGGAAGACCAAACTGGACATGAGAGAATGGATTGAGAAAGATTTTGAGTGTTCGGTGTCTGAATATGCAGGAGGGTGAAAGGCATGCACGGATTGGAGTGAACTGGAACCATGTGGTATACTGGAGTCAACATGCCGTCAATAGACTAAACCAGGGCATGTGTGCGGTACGGGGTAAACTATGGAAAGGTCTGTTAGGCCTGGATGTGGATAGGGAGCTGTGGTTTCGGTGCATAACACTTGACAGCTTGTGTATGGATGCTGAGGATGCGACCTATCTTCATCTGCTACCTGGCACTACCTCGCTGACGCGAGCGAGGGGGCGGGAGGGGAAGGGGGGGGGAAGAAAAGAATATATATTTCATCTTTTTCTCTTTTCCTTCATACATTTTGTGCTGTGGCGTGTGGGGCGGGGCGGCGTTGAGAACTGAAGGCGAGCAAGTATTAAACTGTACATACATATGTATAAATGTATAAGTTTACGTATATGTATGTATGTACATATACGTGTACGCGCGTATATGTATATAAGTATGAGTGGATGCGTCTTTCTTCGTCTGTCTGGTGGCGCTAACGCGGTAAACAGCGATCAAGTGTGTGTGTGTGTGTGTGTGTGTGTGTGTGTGTGTGTGTGTGTGTGTGTGTGTGTGCATAAGCCTATGTACATATATACAAGCACACACGCATCCAAGTCCTTCTACGCAACCCATCATGCAACAAGGGCTCCCAGATAGTCACCCTCAGTCCACCTGTCAAAAAAAAAAAAAAAAATCATAACACATATCCTCTCGACTCTCTTAACTCATCACCTGGACCCCATCCGAAAGTCTGAGAAGCTGCTACGCCACCGTCCCCTCCTGCCAACAGAGATCCCTCGTCCCCGAGTTGCAGTTAGGGAACCACAGTCCCACATCCGAACTCGCACAGGTGGCTACAAAAACAGCCCCATCCCAACCACTTTGAACATATAAAAGGAACGTGGAGGCTGAGGGAAACATTCATCACACGAGAGGTACGGAGAGCGCTACGCGCCTTCCCTCTCTCTCTCTCTCTCTCTCTCTCTCTCTCTCTCTCTCTCTCTCTCTCTCTCTCTCTCTCTCTCTCTCTCTCTCTCTCACACACACACACAACCCACTCCACTCTCCCTCGCCCTCAGTGTCTTCCTCAGCCTCCATGGTGGTCACCCTCCTCAATACTCTCCCTCCCTGAGACTCACACACACCCTGACTCTCACCCTTGATGATTCCTCCCTACTCTGACGACCAGGGCTCAACCTCCAGGATTCTCATATTTCGTGATTCTCAGTTACCATGATTTTCGCCCTTCTAGACTCAACCTCCACGATTCTCACTCTCAATCACCATGATTCTTACCCTCATTCTTATCCTCCATGATTCTCAGCCTTGCTGACTCTTAAGCCTCCGTGATTTTCACCCTTCCTAACTAAGCCATAATGATTCTCACCCTTCCTGACTCAACCACCATGATTCTCATCCTTCCTGGCTCTCAACCCCCCATGATTCTCAGCCTGCCTGACCTGTATGATTTCAAGTCTTCCTGTCCTTCATGGTGGAGGCTCCGGCTAGAGAGCCCCCTGGCTATAGATGAAACAAAATAAAAAATGAATACAGAGAGAATGGAAAACTCTCTCTCTCTCTCTCTCTCTCTCTCTCTCTCTCTCTCTCTCTCTCTCTCTCTCTCTCTCTCTCTCTCTCTCTCTCCCATCTATCGTCCCTACACTCCTTTCCACAACTCTGCGCCACCCTGCATTTCGTGATCCACGATGAACAAGAGGCGAAGGTTACACGTCGAGAGAGAGAGAGAGAGAGAGAGAGAGAGAGAGAGAGAGAGAGAGAGAGAGAGAGAGAGAGAGAGAGAGAGAGAGAGAGAGAGAGACGAGGGGGGGTTAAGTCTAGGGTACATATCGGCAGAAGGTATTCAAAACTGGTCCGGCGGCGGCTCAGCTCTAAATGAGAGAGAAAGTAAGACCAGCAATCCTGACGCGAACACCCCTTCTTCAGTCAGGAGGGTAGCGCCTCCCTGGGCGGCTGCTGTCTCCAACCTACTTCGTGACTGACCCTTAATGACTTGCCCAACTCTCAACATAGGGCAGCACTGAATGACTTCTTCAATAACTTTACATGGAAATTAAACCCTTCAACAAACGCTGAATAACAATGACTGGGTTAATAACAAGCAAGTGAAGTATCTACAACAGTCAAAGTATTGTATCCTATGTACAATACTTTTATAGATGACGTGATCACATATCTCTCGTCACGTCTGAGGAGAACCAACTCAGAACTCACTAGTTGTAATACACCAGTCAAGTACATTACGTAGCAGGGTGAGGGAGTACCATTTGTTCGCAGGGTTTACCTGTGGTCTGTTCATTATCAACATGAGCGACGAACTCCTGTGAGTAGCTTCAGCCCAGCCTCAGTCGGCTGAGAACACACACACGCACACACACACACACACACACACACACACACACACACACACACACACACACCTCCGTGTTACTGACCGTCACACACGCAAGGGCCGCCTAGGATTAAACCCGCATAGGTTCGAATCCTGGTCATCGCATTCGGTCCACAGTCCATCCAGCTGTTCATCCCCGCCGAGGAGCTGGTCGATAGAATGGGTACCTGGCATACGTGTGTGTGTGTGTGTGTGTGTGTGTGTGTGTGTATGTAAGTAAAGACATGCATGGCACATACATGCGAGGGTAAGAGACGGGGGCAGCTTCTGTTTCTCCCCATCCATAACGTTACCAGGTCATACTTCTGTTTCTCCCCAGCCATAACGTTACCAGGTCATACTTCTGTTTCTCCCCAGCCATAACGGTACGACGTCATACTTCCGTTTCTCCCCAGCCATAACGTTACGACGTCATACTTCCGTTTCTCCTCAGCCATAACGTTACGACGTCATACTTCCGTTTCTCCCCAGCCATAACGGTACGACGTCATACTTCCGTTTCTCCCCAGGCATAACGGTACGACGTCATACTTCCGTTTCTCCCCAGCCATAACGTTACGACGTCATACTTCCGTTTCTCCCCAGCCATAGCGGTACGACGTCATACTTCCGTTTCTCCCCAGCCATAACGTTACGACGTCATACTTCCGTTTCTCCCCAGCCATATCGTTACTACGTCACCCAGACGTCAGACTGCTCCTCAAACCTCAGTCTCTGTCCAGTGTGTCCAGTGTGGTCTGGTGCCCCGAGCTGTTCCCTCAGCTACAAGGGAAAGGAAGATGGGCGGGAAGGACACTGCAACTGGTCGTGTTTCTGTCTGTCTGTCTGTCTGTCTGTCTGTCAGTTTGTGAGTGTGTCATCATGTCAGTGTGTCTGGACGTGAGTCAACGCTCCGGAGATGCGTGTAAAATGGTGTCGTGGGTAGTGAGGAAAATGGTAAGGATGGTTCCCATGCTGGTACATTTTCCCACCATTATCGAATGGGCGCCCATGCATAAGCACACACACACACACACACACACACACACACACACACACACACACACACACACCCAGGCAAAGGTCGGCCCGCTACTGAACCTTTGGTGTGTGTGTGTGTGTGTGTGTGTGTGTGTGTGTGTGTGTGTGTGTGTGTGTGTGTGTGTGTGTCATAATGAAAAAAATTCCCGCGTTTAGTTACCTTAAAAACTATAAACATTGATTATGAGTCGCAGAAAATCCACTTCACTTCCGACAGAAAAATCTACAATCTTCAGGTAGATAGATAGATAGATAGATAGATAGATAGATAGATAGACAGCAAATGTAACGCTAGCGCCCCCACTCCCCCCACGCTCTGCCTGTACCCCTGCTGACTGGCCGACCAGCCTCTGAAGATTCTTATGTGTGTCTTCCCTTCCGTCACACGAAGAGACAGACAAGTTCGGTAAGGTCAGGGAGAGTCATCAGTGGATCACCGTCGCCCCAGCGAGGTTCAGTAAGGTCAGGGAGGGCATCTCGTACCTGGGGGAGGGGGGGGAGGGGGGGTAAGGGAGGGTAAAGCGTCAGGCCGGGTCAGCAGGTTGATGGCCGGGCAGCGTATGTATGAATTGGCCGGGCCGCGGGTGGGTGGCGGTGGTGAGCCATCTGGCGGCCGGGAGGAATGAGGAAGTGAAGATGGTGGTGGAGGAGGAGGAGGAGGAGGTGGTTCCGCACGGTCATCTCCCTCGGAGGCTCCACCACCACCACCAAAAACACACACACACACTCACACCACCACGTTACACGTACGGCTCCCAGCCTCACACGACCACATCCATCAGACCCACAGCTTGACCCGTGTGTGTGTGTGTGTGTGTGTGTGTGTGTGTGTGTGTGTGACACTACAGTAAGGCCCAGCCGTAACAATGGCTACTGGCTGTTATCCCCTTGAGCACGGCCACGGTACGATCCTCGAGCACCAAGGGACGACCCTTAGGCACAAGACGGTACGATCCTTGAGCACGACAGTATGACCCTTGTGCACGACAGTACGACGACCCTTGCGCACGATGGTGCGACCACTGTGCACGACAGTACGGCCCTTGGGTATATACTGGCCTGGCCTCTAAAGGAAAGGGAGCGTTGAGGATGGAAGGGGGAAACAGCTGGAGCCCCCAAAGAAAGGAAGAGTGTACAGGAGAGGACAGGAAACACTGGGACGGAGGCTACGAGGAGGATTAATGATACACGGAATGGGAAAGGAACGGTTGGAGGATGAAGGAAGGATGGAAGAAGGGAGGATGAAGGAAGGATGGAAGAAGGGAGGATGAAGGAAGGATAGAAGAACGGAGGATGAAGGAAGGATGGAAGAAGGGAGGATGAAGGAAGGAAGGAAGAAGGGAGGATGAAGGAAGGATGGAAGAAGGGAGGATGAAGGAAGGATGGAAGAAGGGAGGATGAAGGAATGATGGAAGAAGGGCGGATGAAGGAAGGATGGAAGAAGGGAGGATGAACGAAGGATGGAAGAAGGGAGGATGAAGGAAGGGATGATGGTGCAGAGAAGACGGAGTAGGAGAGGATAGAAAACGAAGAGAAGATGAAAGAAGGGATAATGAAGGATGAAAGAAAGGAGAATTGAGGAAAAAAAGTTGAAAGAAAGGAAGAAGGAGGATGAAGGAAAGGCAGACAAATGAAAGGAGAATGAAGGAAGGGAGAATAAAACAAAGAAGAATGAAGGAAGAGACGCTAGAAGAGTGGAAATGGAAGGGAGAGATGATGAAGACAAGGAGAATATGGGTTGAGGGAGGATAAAGGGGAAGTGGATGAAGGACTGAAGGAAGGTGGTTGTAGGAAGTGAGGGTGAAGGAAGGGAGAATGGGGGAAGTAAGGGTGAAGGAAGAGGGAAGATGAAGGAAGGGGAAGTAAGGTGAAAGAGACAATAAATCAAGAAGTGAGAGAAGAAGGAGAGTAAAGCTGATGGAAGGAGAGGTGATGGAGGGAACGAGTAATGAAGAGGGAACATGAAAGAATGAATGAGTGAAAGAAAGTAATGGTGGAGGCATGTGGACGAAGGAAGAGTGATGGAGAAGGAAAATGAAGAAAGGAAGAGTGATGGAGAAGGAAAATGAAGGAAGGAAGAGTGATGGAAGTGGAATGTTTAGTAGAGTGATGGAGGTGAAAAGTGAGATGGAGGAGAGAAAAGGAAGAGTGATGGATATGGATAATGAAGGAAGGAAAGTGATAGAGAAAGAAGATGATAGAAGGAACAGTGATAGAGATGAAAGATGAAGGCAGGAGGTATGTACTACACCAACACTGTACCACCCAACCTTGCCACCACCCGGCTAATGGGGCCCACATCATGATGAGCTATGGCCGCTGCTACCCTGTTGTTTGCACCGCCCCTCACTGGACCAGCACGGCCGCTGCTATGTACCCGCCGCTCATGCCGACACACCATCAAAAGTATGGAGGAGTAGATGGTGAGGCAGGTGAGGCCTCGGGAGAGAGAAAGAGAGAGTGAAGGTTGACTCTCACTCACTTCCTGGCCGGGTGGGTGTGTTGAGGCATCTCTGGTAGTGAGTGTGTACACAGGCAGGCCCCGGAAGGCTCAGACACCAGCCGTGGGAGTGGCTGCTGCCGCCTCCCTCCTCACCAGGCCTGAGTCAGGACCTCGGGCATTAAGGTGGGCAGAGGTTGAGGGCTGCGCTGCTGCCTCGCTCAATTAGGGTCTCCCCTAGAATGTCTAGGTCCCTCCTTAAGGCCATGTGGTCTCCTTCAGAGGGCGGGAGGGCGAAGACCTCTCCCCCAGCGGTGCACGGAGGGTAGAGGGTAGCCAGGATGATGGTGAGTGGTGGAGGCGATACGCGTAAACCAGTAAAGAGGATGATAAGTTTAGAGTGAACGGTAAGGTAGGGGAAGGCGATGGAGTGAGAGAGTTGAGGATGGAGAATGGTCAATGTGATGGACGGGGAACTGAAGACTTGGCCACCACCATCACCACCACCCACACTACCATCATCTCGCCGCAACCAACCATCAACACCACCACAGCCAACCACCAACACACCACCACAGCCGGTCACCACCACACCACAGCCAGCCACCAACACCACCACAGCTGGTCACCACCGCACCACCACACCCAGCCACCAACACACCACCACAGCCGGTCACCACCACACCACAGCCAGCCACCAACACCACCACAGCTGGTCACCACCGCACCACCACACCCAGCCACCAACACACCACCACAGCCGGTCACCACCACACCACAGCCAGCCACCAACACCACCACAGCCGGTCACCACCACACCACAGCCAGCCACCACTACACCACAGCCAGCCACCAACAACCATCTACGGTGAACAAGCTCCCATCGTTGCCAACTTAGGTTACCACACACTTCCAATAAATAACAGAAAACAATGATGGCTAGTCTTAATACATAGTCTTTCCATTTCAGCAAATGAATCATTCCAGTGGGGAAAACACGAGCATTCAGACCCGAAGGTGTCGTACAGGAAGCGATCAGTACAAAGCCAACCATTACGTCCCACCTCCACCTTTGCCCCGATCTTACAACACAACAGAGGGTACTCTCTGTCTTACAAGGGGTGTCGTAACTTTACTTCACGACACACCCCCCTCACAATAGGGCAGAAACAAGCGAGAAAAACTCTGAAGACCCCTGGTGGACGAACCATCCTCGTTTGGTCCAAGCCATAACACAGGACACACATCTCAAAGTGTCAACATGAGAGGCAATATCTACTCTACCTACAACACTATCGTAAGTAAACAATCACACCTGGCGACTGTAGCAGTTTCAAGTACATGTATCCACTCAACAAGACGTCAACGTACTGGGACCTGCAACCCTCAGTCAGTTTTCACATGTAATGTTCTTGAGTTAGTCAACACGTATCTGGCATCTCCATCTACTGGATAGCCACACACGTATATGTATGTCACTGTATAAACGTACATTAACGTAAGTGCTTTATCCAAGACTTCTTTAAAATAATAAGCAAATACAAGCAAGAAACATCACAAATGGGTAGTGTATTTATCTACTAACGAAAAAAAAAAAAAAATCTTCAATTGACTGGTTTAATCATACCACAAAATCAGTGTGCAATATTTAATAAATATTAAACTACAATACAATCAGTAAACACAAACATAAATAGTTGTGAAACACACTCAAGAGACGGGGCCCTCACGAGTGTAGAGCTCCTTCCCCTTATTGTACAAATAGTTATTACACACACACACACACACACACACACACACACACACACACACACACACACACATACACATACACACACACACACACATACACACACACACACACACACACACACACACACACACAAGACACAGACACTGCCAATAACAAGATCACTGAGCGGCGGGGAGCCACAGTACGTTGTAATTATAGTAATAATGCCACGAGTGAAGATCACATGGTAAACGCTGGCTGGGTTGACAAGCCAGCCAGCAGCTACTTAAGGCTAAGTACGACACGTTATGCTCATAACACACGAGGAACTAATGGCAGTAAAGTTATCATTCCCTGCCATGTGGATTTGCTTTACACTCAACAAATTCTGAGATCAATTTGTTTCACAGCTTACCTAGCTCTATGAGCGCGTTGGTACGATCCTTGAGTCCGACGGTACGATCCTTGAACACGAAGGTACGATCCTTGAGCACGAAGGTATGAACCTTGGGTTAAGTCAAAGGCCAGGTCATCATACCTCAGGATCGTACCGTCGTGGTCAAGGGGTCGTGTGTCTATAAAACAACCTATGGAAAACATCTTAATCGGCCACAAATGTGTAAGGACTTAAAACCAATTGAAATTCCCCATCGATACAGTTCCACAACTCATGGCAGATATGGTTCATTGGAAGAAAAACATCAACGAATTACACAATGGACGTCGTAGCAAAGCAGACTGGGATTAAACGTTCCCTAATACAACAGAAATACAGATCAAAATAAACACCTTTATCATAGCACCGTTAGAGACCTGGTGGCGTAACAGTTACGTGACGACGATACTGCTCACTAGTTCCTCGTTACACAAGATCCCATCAGTTCCAACATATCTCGAAATCCAGGAAGAAGGCCCCAGAAAGAACCACTAACCCCCAGAGATACCTTACCACCCAACAACTACTAAGTAAACAGACCCTAACAGGCACATATGGTTGCCCAAAAACTCTCCATCATTTCACATCTGACAATATCAACCTTCAGCAACAATGTAAGGCTTGATGGAGCAGGAGTCCTTCACAAGGGATAACACTGAGCTACAGGCGGCTGGCCTCGTAGCCAAGTGAGGTGATAAGGCTAGTGAGGAGTGTGGTCCCCGTGCCACCTGCAGGAGGAGCCACTCACACCCACATCATACCAGACCATGGCTCCTCCTCACACTGACCTCACGGTCCATCAGCCTCACTAACATGTACCATACAAAAAACGTCATAAACAACAGCTTCCACTGCATGCGCAGCGATGTTCTGGGCTGTTCCGTACAACCGAACGCAGCTGTTGATACCTCCTCCAGATACAGACGAAGCCCAAGGGCTCCGCAGCAAGACCGAGTGCGGGCAGTGGTGCCTTCCGTGTGTAGGCCACGGTTGCCCCATCATTATAGTACAACTGTAGGACAGGTACACCAGGGGGAACCGCGGCCTTCCACCTGAACCTCCTCATTGCTCCGGGCGGCTCACACCTGCGGTGTGTTGCGGCCGGCAGAGCATGACGGTGGGCCTCAGGCTCACGGTCTGGCACCGCGACCCGCTGCGTCCCGTCAAATGAGTCGTTCCTCTTCGCTGGTCCAATGGACGGGGCGCTGGCTGCTGCGGGCCGGCGATGCGGGCGCTTGTCCTGGGGAAGGTGACCGCGCTCGGCCAGACTGCGGGGAGGGGGTGCCAGGCTGGCTCAGGTGTCCAGGCTTGGGCGGGCGCGGCGGTGCGGGCGGTGGTGTGAACCTGGGAGGCGTGGTAGGCGGGGACTGTGACCGAGGCTCGCCCTCATTATGGTTGTGGGAGTCTTGAGGGAACTCGTTGGGCAAGTCAATGGAGTCGGGGGTGTTAGCGCGGGAGACGGAGAGGTGCGTGTCGTCGGTGCCGCGGGAGGCGCGGCCCAGCGTGGAGGCCGGTGGCTCGTTGTGGTTCAGGTACTGGCCGTGCTGCCGCAAGATGTGGTCGAACTCCAGGAACACTTCGTTCTGCACGTTGTCTCGGCTGAACGACACTTGACTATGGGAGCGCTGAAGTTCCCGGGACCCGTCCCCTCCCTCCACCTCCTGAGAAGATGACTCTGGTGGTCGTGACGCGTCCCGCTCATCTTGCTGCTGCTGCTGCTGTTGCTGCGTCCGCGTGACTCTGCGAGACTGATACTGCTTCAGGTCACGGCTCAAGTGTTCTCCTAGCTCCTGGGATGTCATGTTTTTCGGGTCGATTCTACGAGAGACTACCACGTCGTCCAGTTCACGGGAGTCGCTGAAATACCTGCTGGGCTCCCGAGACTCGTCGTCGTCGTATTGAGTCGTGCCGTCGTCCAATTCTGAGTCAGTGTTGTAGCGAGCGTCGTGAATAGCCATTTGTTCCTCTAACTCTTCGCTGTCCATGGACGAAATATACTGAGGACCACGGCGGCTACCGGCACGCTGCAGGTGGTCGGCGTCTGATCTGGACTGAACAGGGTAGCGTCGAGATCGCATAGACCTCTGCAGGTGTTCAGTCTCGACGGAGGAGTCCGGCCGGTACCTCTGGTGGTCGGCTGGGTGTGGCTTGGCCGGAGCAGCGCGGGGACTCTCATGGGACTGCTGGTACTGGGGGATGTAGGCCAGGTCTTGTCCCGTCACCTGGCTCAGGTCGCTGACGGAGGCATGGTACTCATCGTGCAGCCAAGAGTTCCTGGGTTCCTCGTCGTCAGTGCGGCCGGCAGCTTCCACCTCATGTTGCACCTGACGCGGGGAACTGGAGCGGGAGGACTCCGAACTGATGGACAACAGGTCTCGGGTACTGCCGGACTTGCCGCTCTTCTCTCGCTTAAGGTCTTGCACCGCCGGAAGTGCCATGTTGCTGCGCAGTTTGCCGGAGCCTAACTGCTCGTTACGTCCGGTGAACCACGAGCCCAGCTTGTGGCCAGACTCCCCGCCCACGGTCAAGTCCTCCACGCGCCTTGAGATGTTCTCTACCGACTCCTGATCCGTCAGACGGGTCCGAGTCTTGATCTGACGTGACCCACAAGTCTTTTTGAAGCGGACTATGACGATGACGCCCGTGATGGAGAACAGCGCCAGGCCACAGCAGGCGCCGATCAGAACGTAAGCCATGAACTTGGCATCAGCCTTGTCGGTATCGTCCAACTCCACCTCGGTGAAGCTGACGCGGCCGCCAGTATTGTCAACAGTTATCCTGTCCCGGTCGGAGCTGAGGTCTGGCACGTCGTCCACGGTGGAGCCTGGGGAGAGCGGCACGGCGCCATCGAACAAGGATGTGAGGTTTGTGGAATCATCGCCCCGCCCGGCAGAGTCGAACAGCTCCGGCGCCAGAGGGATGAGCTGCACGTTGTTCCACAGGTGTGTTACTGAGGCGTCGTGTTCACTGTAGACGCTGTGCTCGGGCGGGGATGACGGTGCCTGAGAGTCCCCACGAGGTCCCGTCACAGGCATCCAGGACTGGTCATCGTCGGGTGTCATCTCATCTTTGTCGACGGTGGCAGCTGTAGGGGCCGCAGTATCTGCCGCCCCAGACGGAAGGTCTTCTGCCACGCTACCATTACCCCCTGCAGGTGACAGGTTCAGTACAGTGCCGTTGCCCTCTGCCAGGACGTTGGCCATCCGGTGGTTCTGCAGCAACATTTGTAAGTTGTTCTTTCCTTGTTGTGTCAGCGTTGGTGGCGGGATGCTGGGCTTTATGACACCCAAGAGATCATCCAAGCTGGGCTGATGACCATCAAGGAGGCGGTCAACTAGACTGGGCTGGAAACCTTCAGGAGGACTGTTCAAAATGGGTGTCGCCGTTGAAGAAGGCGTGACGGTCACGGGATCGTCGGCTAGATCACTAACACGACCAGCGTCTACGTTTCCCTCCTGCCCTGTACCCTCGAGCGGGTATCGTCCCCCTGTGAAGCTTGAGTCTACAGCCAGGCTATCACCAGCAGCAGTACCTCCTACCTGGTCCTGGTAGTAGTCCTCATAGTCAAGCTCATAGTAGTTGACGATATAATCTGGTGGAGCGTCATGGTAGTAGACGGTGTCTTGGGATGGCTGCGCCCCCTCGTGACCACTGCTTGGGAGGAAGACGCCATCCTCAGAGTGGTAATCCTCGTTCCTGTCTGGTACGTAGTTCACTGGCTTACGGTTCACCATGCCACTGGTGCCCGTCTCCTCCTCACCTGGCACAACTGTCAGTGGTGGGCGGTTGGTATCCGAATATTCTTGGCTTCCGCGGAACATCATCCCTTCTTGTTCTGGGACTATGTTGACGGACGGCGATGGTGCGGCATCCTGTGGAGTGAGGAGCGGCGGGGGTACTGGCTCAAACACTGGCACATGGATGGAGCCATGTGCACCATCCATGACGCTACTACTTGCACTGTCCTGGTCAACGGGCCGTTGAGGTCTGGGCACTGAAGGCTGCAGCCTTGGCCCAGGTGGCGTCATCTTGGTGACCGGTGGCGGTGGGCCTGTGGGACGTCTCCGATTCGGGACTATCGGTCTGCCAGCTCCTGTGCCCATGGGACCTGAAGGTCTATAGGGTTGTGCTACTTGACCTGGGGGTCTTACGGGTCTAGGGGGCGGGGCATCAGGCAGAAGCGAGGACAGAAAAGCTGGCAGCCGTGGAGGGATGTCCTGCGCCTGGGGTGAGGCTGGCGGCCGGAGTCTCGGAGGCTTGGTGAAGAAGGGCAAGTTAGGCAGGAACTCCGCTAGCGGCATTTCGTTTTGAGGGGAAGCGTCCTTCTTGTTGAATATCTGGGGAAGGTTGGGTCGCCCTAGGATATGTGAGGGAGGGATGAGGACAGCTCCAGGCGGGAGAGCGTCCAGAGCATCCGGTGGAGGCATCTCCAGCCCTAAAGTGAGCTTGTCAAAGGGCAGCGGTGGGGAGTTGGGTGAGGCTGGTGGAGCCTGGGAGCCGCCCTCCTCATACTTCTTGTCATCGTGGTTGAGACTGGAGCCGAGCACCACCTCGAAGGTCTGAAAAGGAGGCGCCGTGATGACATCGATGCCTTCGTCCCCACGGCGGCCATAGGCGGGAACCCTACCGGATGTACGGCTGGGTCGCCAAGCATCGCCACTGGGGACCGAGGGAGGCATCTGCCGCACTGGGTAGCTGGGACGGATTGGGAGCCTTCCGTTGCTAGGCGGTCGACTCTGAGGATACAAAGTCCTGAGTGGATGGTAGCCGTTAGCCGGTCGGTCCCGCAAGGGCAGTCTGTCTCTCTCTAGTGGCACGAAATCTTCTTGACTCATGTGCATACTGTTGGGTGTGCCAGGCCTGGTTTCGGCCACTGCCTCTTCCCGATCCTCTTTACTACTGGACGACTTCGCGCCCTCCAGGGGCCTGATCAGGAGGCTGTAAATGAGCTTCATAGCGTTCTGATCCAAACTGCCAAAGTTCTTGATGAGATCGCCCAAGAAGGCATTCTTGAAGCCATCACTATTCGCGATGTCCTTCAGGAAGTTGGCCACGTCCTGGTAGGTGCTGGAGCCCGACTCCTCGTAGCGTGGCGTGTGGTTGTTGGCCGCCTGATCTGTGCCGTTGGTGGCGCCTGCAGTGCCATCAGTGGAGTTACCAGAGGACCTCTGGGTGCTGGCATCATCAACCGACTCTGTTGTTGTGGTCGTTTCCCTGCTTTCAGTAGCGATATCCGTGTTATTTCCAGGAGCATCATCAACCTCCAACCTGACTTCCATTTGTCCTGTTTCTGCCGGGTGTTCCGTGGCCTCCCCTTCTGGTGTGGAGGACGGCGAGGTTGCGGTGCTTACTTCGGTGGTCTCAGACTTGATCTCCTGTGAGGAAGAGGTCACGACGTCGTCGGGCTGGGTAGTTGAGTCAGGTTCAGAGCAGCACACTTTCATGAAGATGTCGGGCCGCCACTGAGCGACGGGGTGGGCAGGGGGCGGCAGGTCCTTAAGAGGCTGGTAGGTGGGTGGCGGCTGGTTGTCCGGATGGATGATGTACGACACCTCACCAGACATGCCTTCGCGACGCACGTCCACGATGCTCCGAGGACGTTCTTCCTCGTCGTCGGCTGTAAGTGCTGCAATTTTTGGCAAGTCTACAGTAGCAGGCGCTCCAAGGGATACCTGAGGAGGACTCCATTCTGTGGTCTCCCCGCCGTCCTCCTCATTGTGTATGGGCACGACTTCCGTCTCTTTATCTTCTGTGTGTCCAAGTTTTTCCGTTGGGTGTACGTCTGGGGCTCGCGGCTCTTCGCTGGATGAACCAGACGGGGCTCCACCGAGGTTCTTTCCCAGTACTTCACTAGAATCTGAGGAGGCGTCATCCTGTGGGCCTGGGTCGTCAGGGTTATAGATGAGGTCACCAGGATCAATTTGGGGACGCGGGTCGAAGCTGTACACCCTCGGCGGAAACCTGGTGCTCTGCGGACTGGTGACGTTCGGGGTGTCAGAATACGACGGGTCGGACGTCGGGGCAGGAGAGGCGTCCTTCAAGGTGACACTGGAGGCCTGGGCCACCAGAATGGAGAGTGCCAACGTCAGGATCCGGACACAAGCCATGATTGCAGCTGGCTGGCTGGCTGGCAGGCACGACACCGGCCTAGTACTATTTGTCTCCGTGCTCACGACTCTCACATACTGTCAAGAAATTTCTGGTCCGTCCCCGCCTATCAAAATTGTAATCTCTCCTCAAGTACCTAATCCCACACGCTCTTGCCAGTGTCAGTTCGCCTGCACCACTAAACACTACCGTCTCCAGCAGGTAAATACCACAACACTACGCGCGTCAAACACCATAAACCAGTCCACCGGTGTTCCTTCCCCGAGCTCCGGGTGGGTAGTGAGGTGCGGCCGCTGGAGGGAGTGGAGAAGCAGCCACTGTGGGTGTTGACGCCACGGCTGCAAGCCAGGTACTGACGGCGCCCGCAAACCCCCACAACCAGTGCACCACAACCCCGCGCTGGCTGCGTGGCTCAGGCTATGACAGGTGCTCAGGATGCGCAGAGAGGGACACTCATTATGGACGAGGAAAGAATCTTACAGCACCTGTCCTCCTCCATCTGCCGGCTCACACCTCCTAATGATGAGCGGCACTAATGGTCACACTTCCGTGGTAAAGTTACCATAAAAACAACTTCCTGACATTACGCCCGTGACTCCAGCCATTCATACAGTCACACATCGGCTTCATTTCTTCAGCTGAAGACCTCAGCCTTGTAACTAGTGGTCATCTACACCCCGCACGTGTCTCCAGTGGTTGTACCGCGTGCCCATGCCTCCACTGGGCTGAGGTGGTGGTCGTCGCCTGCTACCACAATGGGGACACGATGAAGAAGAAAGACCTTCCTAGGTGGGGTAGGTTCGTGTATAACGACACAAGATAAACGTGCATGTGAAGGAGTACGGACGGATACAACAGTTGGTGTTAAAGAAAAAAGAAAAAAGGGGAAAAAAAAGTACAAGAGGTGACCAGGAAATGATAAAGTGGCGAACTAAGCGATAAAAAAAAAAAACCAGTCATGTGTAGATAGCTCAGTGCGTGCAAACCTGACCTGGTGGGTGAAACCTGACCTAATGTTCCACTCTCATGTACAGTACCTTACCGTGTTGCACACACATCACACGGGATCACCGTATCACCGTGTAATACACGTCACACGGGATCACCGTCACACCGTGTTGCACACACACCACACGGGACCACCGTCACACCGTGTAATACACGTCACACGGGATCACCGTCACACCGTGTTGCACACACCACCCGGGACCACCGTCACACCGTGTATACACGTCACACGGGATCACCGTCACACCGTGTTGCACACACCACCCGGGATCACCCTCACACCGTGTTGCACACGTCACACGGGATCACCGTCACACCGTGTTACACACACCACACGGGATCACCGACACACCGTGTAATATACGTCTCACGGAATGACCGTCACCCCTTGTAGTACACGGCACACGGGATGACCGTCACACCGTGCAATACACGTCACACGGAATGACCGTCACACCGTGTTGCACACACCACACGGGATCATCGTCACACCGTGTTGCACACACCACACGGGATCACCGTCATACCGTGTAATACACGTCACACGGGATCACCGTCACACCGTGTAATACACGTCACACGGGATCACCGTCACACCGTGTAGTACACGTCATACGGGATCACCGTCACACAGTGCAGTACACGTCACATGGGATCACTGTCACACCGCGTATTGCACGTCACATGGGATCACCGCCACACTGTGTAGTACAAGTCACACGGGATAACCGTAATACCGCGTAGTACACGTCACACGGGATCACCGTCACCCCTGTAATACACGTCACACGGGATCACCGTCACACCGTGTAGTACACGTCACACGGGATCACCGTCACACCGCGTAGTACACGTCACACGGGATCACCGTCATCCCTGTAATACACGTCACACGGGATCACCGTCACACCGTGTAGTACACGTCACACGGGATCACCGTCACACCGTGTAGTACACGTCACACGGGATCACCGTCACACCGTGTAGTACACGTCACACGGGATCACCGTCACACCGTGTAGTACACGTCACACGGGATCACCGTCACACCGTGTAGTACACGTCACACGGGATCACCGTCACACCGTGTAGTACACGTCACACGGGATCACCGTCACACCGCGTAGTACACGTCACACGGGACCACCGTCACACCGCGTAGTACACGTCACACGGGACCACCGTCACACCGCGTAGTACACGTCACACGGGATCACCGTCACACCGCGTATTGCACGTCCCACGGATCACGTCACACCGTGTAGTACACGTCACACGGGATCACCGTCACACCGTGTTGCACACACCACATGGGATCACCGTCACACCGTGTAATACACGTCACACGAGATCACCGTCACACCGTGTAGTACACGTCACACGGGATCACCGTCAAACCGTGTTGCACACATACCACACGGGATCACCGTCACATCGTGTAATACACGTCACACGGGATCACTATCATACCGTGTAATACACGTCACACGGGATCACTATCATACCGTGTAATACACGTCACACGGGATCACTATCATACCGTGTAATACACGTCACACGGGCCGTCGTCGTCATCCCCCCCTCCCCCCTCCGGATGCAGCTGTTACACTCGCCAGGTCTTTCTAAGCGAAGACCCCAAGATCTGTGGTCAAATTCAGCTCTCGCAACATAATGATGGCAGGCGCTCGATGGCAACGCGGGACGAGAGAGTTAGTGGTGTGGCTGAAGCCGGGGAGGAAAACCCCCTCTGAAGTCATGTGTGTGTGTGTGTGTGTGTGTGTGTGATAAACATTTGTGTGTTGAAGAGGAGGGAGTCTCACATTCGCCTTGCCCCGTCCCTTAACCCCGTCTCTACTCTTTATGAGTCTACACATTCGCGTACACCCTCAGCCTTCACTAGAGAACCAGTTCTTGATCATCCTCGAAGGGAGGAACAGCTGCATTGGCTGTGGGCCGACTGCCGCGCCTAGGTAACGAACCCGGGCGGGGCCCGTGCGTGAATCATGGTCAACGATGCTAACCATTTCACCATGGAGGCCTCTCTCTCTCTCTCTCTCTCTCTCTCTCTCTCTCTCTCTCTCTCTCTCTCTCTCTCTGTGTGTGTGTGTGTGTGTGTGTGGGTAACGTCCCTGGGTGTCAACAGTAGACGGTGTACAGCCCCATCTACTTCCCGCTGACCACCACACGGGCAGCACCATACACCACCACAAGGAACAGTGCTGTACTGAAGGAAGCAAACAGTGTAACCTACTGACTGAACGTAGGTAGAGGAACTGAACACCTCCTCCTTGTGGTAATACCTGGAGCGGACCAATACATGATGTTGTACTGCTTCACTGGTTCACCTACTGGGACGTGAGCATGAGCTCATGAACCTAGGAATACCTGGCACCCAGCCCTACCACGAGCACCACACAGCCCCACCACTGACACACCCAGCCACTGAGAAACCCAGCCCTAACACTGGCACACTCAGCCCTACCACCGAGTCACCCAGTCCTACCCCTGAGAAACCCAGCCACACCAGTGGCACACCCAACCCTACCACTGGGACGCCAAACCCTACCATTGGCACACCAAACTCTCCCACTGGCATATCCAACCCTACCACTGGAACAATCAGCTGTACCACTAGGATCTCATACATCAGTGACAGAAGCCTCAGCACGAGCGTAATGACAAATGACAGTCAGATGGCGGCAGAATAAAGGAGCGAGGAGGTGTCCTCCACTTGTGTAATTGTTCAGTGTCTGCCTCTGCTGGGTGGACGGGTCGAGGGTGGCTGATCCACCACCCGGACACAGGTCTGAGATCCTCCTCCTCCTCCTCCTCCAGCAGGGCCACTGCCAGTGTCGATGACAGCAGCTGCTGCACAGCGACTGGCACCTGAGTGATCCAGGTTCTAAGGAAGATCATTCTAGGTAAATATACAGGATCAGGTCATGTAACATGTGAGGGTATATTCATGGTCTCATTATACGAGAAAGATGAATTTCAATTTCGATCGACCCTTCCCTTTTAGGCCTCCGTGGTGTAGTGGTCAGCGTTACTGACCGTGAGGCAACCTGAGGGTCGGGCCCGCATGGGTTCAAATCCAAGGGGCGACAGTCAGCCCACAGCCAATTCCAGCTGTTCATTCCTCCCTTAAGACTGGTCGATAAATGGGTCCCTGGCTTAGGCTGGGGTTGGTGTGCATGTATGTAAACACATAAGCGATGGAAGACATAGTATATATACAAGGTCAAAAGTCGGGGCAACACGAGTATTAAACTCTCCTTGTAATCAAATAGTAATCACATACTCTCTACCTATAATCAAACAGTAATCACATACTCTCTCCCGTAATCAAACAGTAATCACATACTCTCTCCCTGTAATCAAATAGTAATCACATACTCCTTGTAATGAAATAGTAATCACATACTCTCCCTGTAATCAAATAGTAATCACATACTCTCTCCCTGTAATCAAATAGTAATCACACTCTCCCCCTGTAATCAAATAGTAATCACATACTCTCTCCCTAGTAATCAAATAGTAATCACATACTCTCCCTAGTAATCAAATGGTAATCACATAATGATGCTCATGTGAGACACACGTCATTACATGCCACACTCAGCATGACCAAGACACAAGGAAGTGTGTGACGAGACCACGACCTCTTCACGAACCTCCTGAATCAACTCGCGACCCACCAACGATCAAATCTGCATTTCTCTCGATATCCCGAGCGTAGCCCGTTCTTCAAGAGGAGAAATATTACCAAGTCATTCTCCAGCGGTCACTCGAGGTCACCACCAAACGCCTTCACCATCCTCCAACAACGAAGTGCACCAGAACAACGCCAACACCTCCCCCACCCACCCCCACCTTATTGTGGTTAGCGGCGGGGGCCTAGCCTGATGGTGGAGTGATCACCAGTAGCGTTATGACCCGCGGCAGTACTGGGTCTGGCGGTGGCCACTAGCACGCCGCTTCCACTCCCCTCAACCCGCCTCACCTTCTGGGAAGGACGTGAACCACCATGTTCCACGCCACGGCCGGATCCAGACACAGTGGGTGAGCTGATGGGGGAGACGCAACACAAGAAAAGGGGTTTAAAACACTGACAGGGGTCCCCAGCAACAGTGATACTGCTTCACTAACACTGACATGGGCCCAGACACAATACCGCAGCCTCAAGCAACACTAGCAGGTGCCTAGCAACAATGGCTAGGGCCCATGGACGATGAGAACCCCAGCTATAATAACAGTCCAAGCATTCCTAATCAGTGAGCCATGGGACCCGGGGCCCCACTTCAATTAATACACAAAGAAATACGAGCCCCGGAGCTCAAATGATCCACCAACCTAAGCGGAGTCCAACAGCATTAAATAAATGAGCCATGACACAGACAGCGAGCCCCGTCACACTCGCTGGTAACTCCACACACCACAAGGAGCCACACAACGCTAACTAGAAACCCGTGGCACAATGATGAGAGATCCTGCAACGTGATGACTGACTAATGAGGGTCTCCATTAGTGCATACACAGCCTAATGCTAATCACTTCTATGGAATTCCGTGGCCAGGTTAGTGTTCATATGGAATCCTATAGTTACGAGAGGTAAAGTTGAAGTCCATGACGAGGAAGTTAGTCGACCGGTGACAATGGTAAGGTACAAAGGCAGGGCGGCAGCGAAGGAAAAAGTTATGGATCAGCAAAAGCTCTTTAAGAAAATACTGAAGAGACGCGCTATGGAGAGGACAATAAAGGAGCAACAGTAAGGCAGGTTATGAAAGACAAGAGAGAATAAGAAGTGAGTATCGTCCAGAAGTCCCTTATTACTACGGTGGCATACCTTAACTATTTTACTTTTCGCCAGCTGAATTTCTATTGTGCTTTGTGTTGCTGGGTTCCTCCCACAGGGAGTGTGCCACGTAGCTATCATCACAACACTGAGATAATTAAAAGATAATCTAAGTCCTGTCTCCTTCGGTCCTTCTCCTGTCAACGTGGACAGGTTTATGGCTGCTGACATCTCTTCTTACACTTTACCTCTTTCATTGCAAGGAACAATTGCAGTCCACTTCGTTGGAGCCTCTTAACAGATCTGTTCGCCTTATAGAAATGGGTGACTAAACTGATGAGTTATACTCAAATTCCAGTGTAATATGTTAAGTATCTCTCTGTACCTCATTTTGTTCATGTACTTGAGGGCAATTTTGACACTATGATAATATTCTCCCTCTTTGACTGTTGACATAATGTGGCAATTGTGGTACATATTGTGTACTCTGTTACCATGCAGGTCCCTCTCATGACGAGATCTCTCTCTGAACTACCTTACCTTACAACAGTCATGTGTACTCTCGCTACACTGTGTCCACCCTTCTCAACAATGCATCCAAGTTCATCCACCGAGTACGTGAACAATGCGGGAGTCACTCGAAGTCTTTGCGGTACAATTCCCACATCCTTCTTAAATTCTGTCAGGTTTGGCCTCAACGTATGCACAGTTAGGTATAACCTGGGTCCTTCTGTACTACAGCAGGAATAGCCGAAGTCCCCAGCACCGAGCCTTGGGGAACACCGCCACCAGTGTTTCAAGCCACGTCAGATATTTGTCATCTGTTTCCTTCCATTTCGTGTGGCTTTTTATCGAGTCAGTGACCTCCCCTCTTTGGCCTGCTTGTGATTTTCGTTCTAGCCTCCCCAGGGTAGAAAATGCCAATATATCTTAGTAGTCTCATCTTAGTGTCTACCAATCCATCTCTGTCTCATCGCACTGTCTACCAATCCATCTGTCTCATCGTACTATCTACCAATCCATCTCTGTCTCACCGTAAAGTCTACCAATCCATCTCTGTCTCACCGTAAAGTCTACCAATCCATCTCTGTCTCATCGTACTGTCTACCAATCCATCTCTGTCTCATCGTACTGTCTACCAATCCATCTCTGTCTCACCGTAAAGTCTACCAATCCATCTCTGTCTCACCGTAAAGTCTACCAATTCATCTCTGTCTCATCGTAAAGTCTACCAATCCATCTGTCTCATCGCACTGTCTACCAATCCATCTGTCTCATCGTACTGTCTACCAATCCATCTGTCTCATCGCACTGTCTGCCAATCCATCTGTCTCATCGTACTGTCTACCAATCCATCTGTCTCATCGTACTGTCTGCCAATCCATCTGTCTCATTGTACTGTCTACCAATCCATCTGTCTCATCGTACTGTCTACCAATCCATCTGTCTCATCGTACTGTCTACCCATCGATTCCCTTTATGTTGGTAACGGCTTAATCTGCCATAGAAGTCCAGACGATTCATACGATTTTTTTTTTCTCTCTCTCTCTGAATCTACGCTGCTCCTAACGTGGAAAGTTTCTCCATTGCAACTCCCATCCATATCCTTCTTGATCATCTCGAGTGAGCCTGTCGCTGATACCAGCTTAGAAACAACCAGTTAGAACATGAACAGCATCTACTGGTGGCAAGGTAGGGATGGGAGTCACTCCGGGATTCTCCTTGTACCGCCACACCAACAGAGTGACCTGAATGACTGAGCCTAGCTCCTCCCACAGCCCTTTTACCTTGCCAGGCCCCGGCCGGCAGGTAATGGAGGTCCCCTGCAGCAGCAGAAGACCGTGGGGGGTTAAGAGTGGGTTGGTATTGGTTAGATACAGGACGGCTGGTACTCCTGCTGGGGGGGGGGGGGGTGTCCACCTCCTCCCTCCTTGCCAAGTAGGCGGAGGCGGCCGGCAGTGTCCCGGTGACCTGGTGATAACGTTACCACCTGCAGCAGCCTCGACAGATGGTAGGGCCAGCAGGCCGGCAGCACAACCGCTCTACAGTTACATCCCGACTCACCGCACCAACCCCCCTTCCCCCTGAACCCTTGCCCACACACGGACACACACACACACACACAAAGAATATGCTTCTCAAGTTTGGTCACCGCACCTAATGAACCACAAAGAGCTAACAGAGCAAGACAGCAAAACTGATCCCCCAAAACTGAGAAAGTTGAGTTACAGGGAAAGGTTAGACTGGCCTATAACTGCCCATCTTGAGAGAGAGAAGAGTGAGGGGTGACTTCAGAATAAATTTTAAGTTTGTAATAAAATATGATGAAGCAAACAGAGAACCTTTCTTCGAGAGATGTAGGGATAGAGCAACCAGAGGACATAACACAAAACTAAACAAGGAACTTGATAAAAAAAAAAAAACGCAGAGAAATATCTTTATGGTATAAGGGTGGCGGATGAGTGGAACATATTCAAGAATGAGGACATGTAAAGGCAGACAGCTTACAGGAATTTACAAAACTGCGTGGCAGTAGAGAATGGGCCAGAGATGGGGTCCCACCAGTGTAAAATTCCCTCCTGGTACAGTAAAAGTAGTCAATTACAAATAAGTGATTACACACAAGCTCTAATTTAGTTTTCACACATAAAGAATCACAAATCAACAATAAGCAACGAGAGGAGGTCAGATGAGAGCAACAAAGATGATGCTATAAAGACAAGTTACAGTGTTATGTTTGAGGCTACAGATCTGTCCATCACGGATGACGGAGGAGCGAGCGGCGACTTGATCACAAACTTTCAAGTTTTTAAACCGGTACGATGACGTCAACAGCGAACAGTTCTTCGAAAGATTTAATGACAGAAGAACGAGAGGTTATACCATAAACTTAAGCATGTAACCGGTTGAACAAGATGTAAAGAAGTCGTGTTACAGTACAATGGCACCGGATGCGTGGAATAAACTGAGTGATGAAATTGTCGATACAGAAAACAAACAAGAAAATTGTATATAGATAAAGTTCCTTAAGAGATAAGGCCCCAAGAGTGCACATCTCCATCCCCGTATATACTGTACGGGGCCCCACGAGTGCACAGCTCCCTCCCCGTATATAATGTAGGGGCCCCACCAGTGCACAGCTTCCTTCCCGTATATGCTGTTCGGGGCAACACGAGTGCACAACTCGCTCCCCGTAGTGCACGGGGCAACACGAGTACACAGCTCCCTCCCCGTATATACTGTACGGGGCAACACCAGTGTAAAACTGTCTCCCCATCACACAAATAGTAATCACAAATGCGGTAATTACACACACTGAAACTTACATCTCCCGGACGGTAACTACATACCGTAATCACACTCCAAGGGCAGACAGATCCCCCACGGCCTAAGAAAACTACCTCCCGCAGCGTATCAACAACTTAATCACAAAGAGGTTAATCACACTCAATAACAACGACGCAGCGGAACCCGGGCGCACTCGTTAGCGCATCCCCCGTAACGCCTTCTGACACATCCCCCGTTAAGAATGTTCACGAGGATCCGTCTCTGCCACGAGCCTGCAAGGGCCGCCCACGGCTACTGTTAACGGCCAGTGCTTGAAACCTAGAAAACAAAAGTCCTGTTACACCGTCACCTAACCGGTGGAAAGTCGAGACTCATCGTACCTCTGGCAGCCCTTCAAAAAAAAAAAAAAAGACCCCGACGTCATAAAACATTTTCTTTGTCATGCAACATTTTCTTTGTCATGCAACATTTTCTTTCTTCGCGGTGAAGCCCACTACACCGCACAGTGTTCCTATCGTACCAAAGTACTCCCTCTAAAGTATTTTTGTACGATAGGAACACTGTGCGGTGTAGTGGGCTTCACCGCGAAGAAAGAAAAGAATTCCTTCTGCTACGGAGCGTGTTCCTTTAAGGAACGGAAGAATTCCCTCTGCTACGGAGCGTGTTCCTTAAATACGCAGATGTTCCCCCCAGAAACATCAACGCTGCAGTAAATACTGATCCATATTGAAGGGGAGGCGCGGGAAGGCAAGATAACCGTAAATATTACCAACAATAATCTAAAAGAAATATGGAGAAATATCACACAAGCATCTCCACTACTTCATGTCAACATTATCACCATCGATGACTATTTATGAACGAGGAAGACAATGTGACGAAAAAAAAAAAAGAGAAAGCTTAATTCTACAGTTATTTACCTAGCCGTATTGAGGGAGAAAAATATCGGCCAAAGTCATGATTAGCCCGTCAGTCAGGTTCAGAATCATGTTCAAAACCAGTTTGGCTCTGGTGTTCACCGCTGGGGTCACCCAGAACATCCTCATGGATGACCAGCGGTTGTTAATGTTCTACTGCCGCCTGGGGTGGTGGTTGGTGATGATGCTGACCACCAGCCTGGGGTGGTGGTGGATGATGATGACCACCAGCCTGGGGTGGTGGGTGATGCTGACCACCAGCCTGGGGTGGTGGGTGATGATGCTGACCACCAGCCTGGGGTGGTGGGTGATGATGACCACCAGCCTGGGGTGGTGGGTGATGCCAGCCTGGGGTGGTGGGTGATGCTGACCACCAGCCTGGGGTGGTGGGTGATGATGACCACCAGCCTGGGGTGGTGGGTGGTGATGACCACCAGCCTGGGGTGGTGGGTGGTGATGCTGACCACCAGCCTGGGGTGGTGGGTGATGATGCTGACCACCAGCCTGGGGTGGTGGTGGGTGATGATGGCCACCAGCCTGGGGTGGTGGGTGGTGATGACCACCAGCCTGGGGTGGTGGGTGATGATGCTGACCACCAGCCTGGGGTGGTGGGTGGTGATGACCACCAGCCTGGGGTGGTGGGTGGTGATGCTGACCACCAGCCTGGGGTGGTGGGTGATGCTGGCCACCAGCCTGGGGTGGTGGGTGATGATGCTGACCACCAGCCTGGGGTGGTGGGTGGTGATGCTGACCACCAGCCTGGGGTGGTGGGTGATGATGCTGACCACCAGCCTGGGGTGGTGGGTGGTGATGCTGACCACCAGCCTGGGGTGGTGGGTGATGATGCTGACCACCAGCCTGGGGTGGTGGGTGATGCTGGCCACCAGCCTGGGGTGGTGGGTGGTGATGACCACCAGCCTGGGGTGGTGGTGGATGATGCTGGCCACCAGCCTGGGGTGGTGGGTGGTGATGCTGACCACCAGCCTGGGGTGGTGGGTGATGATGCTGACCACCAGCCTGGGGTGGTGGGTGGTGATGACCACCAGCCTGGGGTGGTGGGTGGTGATGCTGACCACCAGCCTGGGGTGGTGGGTGATGCTGACCACCAGCCTGGGGTGGTGGGTGATGATGCTGACCACCAGCCTGGGGTGGTGGGTGATGATGGCCACCAGCCTGGGGTGGTGGGTGGTGATGACCACCAGCCTGGGGTGGTGGGTGATGATGCTGACCACCAGCCTGGGGTGGTGGGTGATGCTGGCCACCAGCCTGGGGTGGTGGGTGGTGATGCTGACCACCAGCCTGGGGTGGTGGGTGATGCTGGCCACCAGCCTGGGGTGGTGGGTGGTGATGACCACCAGCCTGGGGTGGTGGGTGGTGATGCTGACCACCAGCCTGGGGTGGTGGGTGATGCTGGCCACCAGCCTGGGGTGGTGGGTGGTGATGACCACCAGCCTGGGGTGGTGGGTGGTGATGCTGACCACCAGCCTGGGGTGGTGGGTGATGCTGGCCACCAGCCTGGGGTGGTGGGTGGTGATGCTGACCACCAGCCTGGGGTGGTGGGTGGTGATGACCACCAGCCTGGGGTGGTGGGTGATGATGACCACAGCCTGGGGTGGTGGGTGATGATGCTGACCACCAGCCTGGGGTGGTGGGTGATGATGCTGACCACCAGCCTGGGGTGGTGGTGGGTGATGATGGCCACCAGTCTGGGGTGGTGGTTGGTGATGCTGACCACCAGCCTGGGGTGGTGGTGGATGATGCTGGCCACCAGCCTGGGGTGGTGGTTGGTGATGCTGACCACCAGCCTGGGGTGGTGGTTGGTGATGCTGACCACCAGCCTGGGGTGGTGGGTGATGATGCTGACCACCAGCCTGGGGTGGTGGGTGATGCTGACCACCAGCCTGGGGTGGTGGGTGATGCTGACCACCAGCCTGGGGTGGTGGGTGATGATGCTGACCACCAGCCTGGGGTGGTGGGTGATGATGGCCACCAGCCTGGGGTGGTGGGTGATGATGCTGACCACCAGCCTGGGGTGGTGGATGATGATGGCCACCAGCCTGGGGGGGTGGGTGATGCTGACCACCAGCCTGGGGTGGTGGGTGAGCAAGGGGAGGCAGGGAGGCATCTGGTGGCTCCCAGCCTCACATACCATCACTAACACATCGGCCGACCACCTCCCCATGTCACCAACGTTTCCTCCTACCCAAACCACTACCTCCCCACAACATTCGTTTTCCCATACCTCCCTCTATCGCAAGTAGACAAAGCTCTGCACTTATATAAGTGTAACAGTGAAACGGATTCTTTCTCAGACTGACTTGAGCAAATAGAATCCACAATACAGACGGATCAGGCCAACTCTTCTCCCTAGACACGGGCCACATACATAGACAAGTCGTCATCTGCCCAAATCAGACATCATCACCACATTTCTTTCCAACACAAATCAACTTTACACTAAAGTAATCTACAAGTAATCACTTCTGATCTGCATGTAAGTGCGGGATAAAGCCTGTCATTTCCGAGGGGTAAGTGTAAGTGAGGCAGCGTGAGTGCCGGGGGGAACCACCTGACGGCGGACGTACATCTGCTGGTTCCTCCACCGCCGCTGCTGCTCCTGCTGCTGCCTCGCAGCGCGATCAAGTTCCACTCCGCTCCTGACATTCCCTCCTCTCCCCTCGTCCCTCTCACTCCTGTACCTGGCTGGTGGAGAGGACGAGGGACCAGGGAGTCAGGAGAACAAGGCGAAGAGGAGAGTCGTAAGAAAGGCAGGTCCCAGTGATGTCAGTGGAGGGAGTGACGTTACAGCACCCTGTGATGACAGGCAGGTTACTCGCCTCTCCCACTGTGGTGTCCGTTGACTGTGGGGGTGATGATGACGTGGTGGGTGTGTGTGTGGTGTGAAGACTGTGGGTGGCTGATGTGATGGGCAGCACATAATCACCGCCCACCAACACACCTGACCACATCATGACCACACACACACACACACACACACACACACACACACACACACACACCCACACTCTCTCCGCTGTACAACCGACAATGACGCAAGGAAGGAAAAAAAGAATTGCCTCCAAGAGAAAAAGAGAATCATCAACAGTAATAACCACCATTACGTCCATCGCAAGCTGGAGCCATACGGCACACACTACAACCCCATCGGTCGCCTTACCCCTGCACCACCATACACGACCACGGGGGACGGCCAACACCACAAGGAAACCATGGCGTGAGCCGCCATACAGGGCCACCAAGGGAAGGCAGGGCCCACACGAGACTGGCGGACCCAGCACACCGCAATGACATATGTGGTGGGCGCTGTTAGGCTTGTATGTCGCCCCTCCTGCACCGTTATGTGCTGCACTACTGCCTCACCCACACTACTGACCTCCCTCCACCTGCTCCTACTGACGTTACCCCCTACACTATACACCACCTGATGCTAACCCCCCCACCCGACAGCTCCTACTGCTACCCCACACTGCAGACCTCCTCCTCCCGTCTGCCAATACCACAGACCTGCTGTTACCCACCCGACAGAAAACAAGGCAGACGTAACAATGTTAGCATCATGTCTCTGAGGACGTAGTAAGTGTTGACCATCTCTCCCCACACACACACACACACACACACACACACACACACACACACATCGATGGTATGACTATGACCACCTGTACTAACTTTCCATGTTACGGTTCTTGATAATTAACTCCCTAAGATGGTTACATAATTACTAACGACCAATTATGCTCTTCCTAAATGGCCCAGCATGAAGAGTGATTACAACATGAATCATCAATAATCATCAGGTACTGTAAAATATCTTGATGGTCACCTCGTAATGGTAGGAGTCGTCTGCGACCTTCTACTCCAACAGCCCGGGCCGGGCGCCGGCTGCTGGGACGTCAGAAAGTAGCAGCAATTACAAGTGTAGCGAGTGGTCGCTGTGTTTCGTTTACCACTCGAGCATATGGGCAAATCAGTAACTTCTAAGCATTAATGGTAGAGACCCTTGAGCACGGCAGTACGACCCATGAGCACGACAGTACGACCCTTGAGCACGACAGTACGACTCTTGAGCACGACAGTAAGACCCTTGAGCTCGACAATACGACCCTTGAGCAGGACAGTACGACCCTTGAGCACGGCAGTACGACCCTTGAGGACGAGAGTACGACCCTTGACTATGATTTCTACGCCTTTACATCGTCAACAGTCATGGCATCATACCCAAGGGTCGTCCCGTCGTGCTCAAAGGTAGTCAAATATGTCACAAAGTGTATGTTTCTATGTTCACTCCCACCATTACTGCTTAATAACCTTCATCCCCCCTCCCTCCCTTCCAACATCAACACTAGCAATGCCGCCATCAGTGGCTCCCACATCCAGCAGCACTCTCCTCCCACACACCATCTAGCCCCATCAACAACCCCACCAACACCAAGACCCACCGGCCTGCCACGCCTGACCACCTCGATCACATGGAGTGTGGAGGTAATGACCGTGAGGCCTGACACACACACCGTGAGGCCTCTCTCTCTCTCTCACACACCACCATCGGCTTGACAATTCCCGTGGCCGACCCGGCCAACGCAGCACCACCTCAGACTCTCTGGGAGACCATGTGTCTCCGGCTGCCCAGCCTTACACTGGTCAGGCTGGGGAACGACGCTCCTCTCCCATACGTAAGGCCAACACTGTGTTCTGTTACTGTTGCTGGGGACATATAACAAATCGCCTTCAAGCATAATACGAGGGACGTTCGGAGTGATCAAATGAGGAAGTGTGGCCTTCCTTTGGGGTAGTACAGACATTATGGTAGTCCCCTGTGGTAGTACAGACATTATGGTCGTCCCCTGTGGTAGTACAGGCATTATGGTAGTCCCCTGTGGTAGTACAGACATTATGGTCGTCCCCTGTGGTAGTACAGACATTATTGTCGTCCCCTGTGGTAGTACAGACATTATGATCGTCCCCTGTGATAGTACATATATCACGGTCGTCCCCTGGGATAGTACAAACACTAAATCGTCCCCTGGGGAGGTATAGACACTGTGGTCGTCGTCTGTGGCAATGCAAGTACTATGGTCGTCCCCTGGGGTAGTACAGACACTATGGTCGTCCCCTGTGACAGTAAGAAGCAAGAAAAGACGCGTCCTAAGGTTCTGCTGACCCCTGGACACCTCGGGGACGACACATGTAGAGTGTCGTGTGGGATCATGGTGGCCAAGATGACCCGACACAAAACGAGCGTGCGTGTGTCGCCCGCTTGCCTCAGTTGTCACGACACGGACCTCTAAAGTGGTCGTCGCGGGCCATAAATAACGCTCATCACCCGAGCGACCCCCCCCCCCCCCCTCCATCATCCAACCCATGAACCAGAACCAGACGCGCACATCTACCAGCGGCACTAATAACACCTCCATTATTACAGGAGATGAACGCTACTCCGTCATGGCGTAGAGGTGGCGCAAAAGCGACATAATACACCATAACACCAGTGTATGTAATTATACCAGTGTACCTAATTATACGTGTACCTAATTACACCAGTGAACCTAATCATATCAGAGCACCTTGTTACAACTGAGTACAAACTAAATCAGTACATCTAATTACAAAAAGTACCTTATCAAACAAATACACTTGATCACACCAGTGTACCCGATTACACCAGTATACTTAATTACACCAGAGTCCCACTACCCCAGTGTACTAATTACACCAGCACCCCAGGCTACGAATTAAACCAGTGCACCTAATGACACCAATATATCTTATGACACCAGCGTACCTAATTAAACCAACGCACCTAACTACACCAACGCACGTAACTACACCAGTGCACCTAACTACACCACTGTACCTAACTACACCAGTGTACCTAACTACACCAGTGTAACAAATTATACCAATATACCCGACTACAACAATGCATCTAATTATCTGATCACGCTAGTGCATCTCATTACTCCAGTGTACTTAATTACAGCAGTGTACCGCTGCGGTGGCTGTGCTACCACCAGCACCCGGGCCAGGATCTCCGGTCATCATGGGAGAGACAGCCGACCGTACCTGGCTGGGGTGTGGCAGCCAGCACACCTACCATGTAATGCGGACGTGGAGACCTCACACTCCAGCACCTGGTCTTACACACCCATGATACATGGGGCTATGGTGCGCTGCTCAGTACCTACAACGAAGTTGTCGCGTCAACACTACACCCTGAACACAACAGTCAGTCACCTGGGGCAGTGGTCGTGGTTACCACGTCAACACTACACCCTGAACACAACAGCCAGTCACCTGGGAACAGTGGTCCAGTGCCTGGGGCGATGGTGGGATGGGGCCGAGTACTTGAGATGGTTGTGAGACGGACCCAGATGGGCCGTGAATCTGGGACCAAGGATCCTGTGAGACACTTCCCATCGTCTGACTCGCAAACGATGATCACACACACACACACACACACACACACACACACACGGGACACCATGTGGTTGTAGTCAGCGTCAATGACCGTGGGTCAGTTGGGGTCCGCATGGGTTCGAATCCTGCGCGCAGCACATGGCTCACACCCAATTCCCAGCCGTTCATTCTCCCCACGATCAAGATCAAGAGATGGGGCAACACGAATGTAATAAACTCTCTCGCCGTAAAACACACACACACACACACACACACACACACACACACACGGTAATCACACGTGTCCGTATTTGTGAAGTGGCCACAGTCACACAGTGTTGGACTGACACGGGCCACCGCACACATCAACACAAGACACGATGGTGCTCTGGTAAATACGATTAACCCGCGACGACACCCATGTCTTCCTCGTTACTTTGTGGAACAATCCCTCCCCCCATCGCTCCATAATGCCTCATCCACGCCTGGCTTATCATGCCGTACGGTTCATGCCAGGCTATTCTAAACTAGACTTGCATACCTCGCTATCCAGTTCGCTGTTTTAAAAAAGACATACATATCCCGCTATCTTGTTCGGTGTTCTAAACTAGACTTACATACCTCACTATCTTGTTCGCTGTTTTAAAAAAATATACATATCCCGCTATCTTGTTCGCTGTTCTAAACTAAATTTGCATACCTCGCTATCTTGTTCGCTGTTTTAAACTAAACATGCATACCTCGCTATGTTGTTCGCTGTTCTAAAGTAGACTTGCATACCTAGCGATCTTGTTCGCTGTTCTAAACTAGACTTGGATACCTCGCTCTCTTGTTCAAGTCCTACAATCCAGAGCATCGAGACAATATAGATAAAACTGATAAAATAGAAGATAAAAAATGAACATAAGAATAATCAAAAACAAGGATTTCGACACATGATTAAAGTCTTCGGGACGACGGTACGACTCTTGAACACGCCCTGGCTACGAAGACTTGACCCATGACCTGAAACTTCAGAAGGATCAGGTCAAGGACCTGGCTATCCTATTCGTAATTATGGCATCATGGTATTCAAGGGTCGCGCGCCGTCCTGCTCAACAAGTCCAAACAATATATCAACAATTATTCATTCGTTCGTACATTTGATGAAGAGTCTTGAAGGCAACCTAGTGTCTGGCAGGCGAGGGTGAGGGGCGAGTGTGTCATATGTAAAGGATGGGTAGGAGCCATTGGTACGGCAGGAGGGAGGATGGAACGCAAGATCCAACTGCTACAGATATGTCCATGAGAACGAGAGGCAGGATTCCACACGAGCAGCCTGCTGCTTGGGAAAGCCTCCCGCCTCCTTCAACAGACAAAAAGCGAGCACCAGTGAGGCGGCACCAGCCAAGCAGGAGGAACCACATCACAAATACTCTGAACCTGATCACGTAAACGGTTTACCTCTGTGAGAATTCTCTCTCTCTCTCTCTCTCTCTCTCTCTATATATATATATATATATATATATATATATATATATATATATATATATATATATATATATATATATATATATATATCTCGTGTATCACGAAAATCGTAAGATCTGTATGCTGCTTTTCACGCACCTCCACCAAAGTCTTTACCTTTCCTGAGCGACATCATTTTGAGAGCCAGAGGCGGCGCGGCGCCCCGGCCCGGTAGCATCACTCATCCTTACCTTGGCTTCTCAACAGCCACTGCTCCTCTCGCTGCACCAATCTCTTAACATTCACGTCATGTGACCCACAAGGAAGATGGCCTTAAGGTCACATCAGCGGCAAATCTTACATCATGTACCAAATGACACTCAATAATGATGATATCCAAAATCACAATCCTCTTCATGTACAATGGATTATTATACATAAAAGAATAACAAACTTTACAAAGAGCAAAAAAAAAAATTTCTACAGCAGCCGACATGGCACGGGGGCAACAACATGCCCTAATCATGGCCATCGCGGAAGACAGGAAGAATAGAGCACAAGGAAAGAGATCAACTACAGGTCCTTATGTGTTTGTGGAACTGACTTTAATAGGTAGAAGGGTTACAGAGCACGGCAAAGATAAGGAAAGACAGAGAGAGGAGTTCAGAGATTCGTTTTACGTAAAAAAAAAAAAAAAAGAAGCTATCGGAGCGGCTAATTCAATTCAATCCGACGAATGAAGCATAACATAAGAACAAAGACAAATGAAGAACACTTACCCGCCCACCGTCCAAACACAAACATGGGAACACTCACCTGCAACACAGAAGACTACATCTTTAATAGTGAAGGAATATCTTCAAGATATTGTTAATACAATACAAAGAAGAAGAAAAAAAGGCATTTATGAAAACGTATGATTAGCGAATGACTCTGTCAGAAAACTGTTACCTGACACACATCTAAGGAATCGTTATTACGGGACTCAGGTGCAGGCACAAAATATCATTGTGATAAATGCGTTGTTACGTCTGAAAGCAGTGTGTGTGTGTGTGTGTGTGTGTGTAGGGGGTGGAGGGGCCAGGCATCGGGAGGTAGTTAAGTGCCGCCTGAGGCAGCCAGAGCACCTGGAGTGTGAGGAGGCACCACCACAACACAATGGCTGCACAACGTCATCCCCACAATAACATCAGTCTCACCACCTGACCCCCATGACTCTACACGAGAACATCTGTTCCATGACGAAGGAAATTGTGCAGGTTCCATTCTTCACACCAAGTGGACACTAAGCTCCTCTACATATACAACCCAAATATATGACTCCAGCCTCACACCTGCCGCTATACATATGGCCTGGAATGCAGGACCCCAAAGGACACGTCCGTGCTAGGCTAGTGTGATGCCTAACTTACCAACATGCCTAACTTACCATCTGTCAACAGTAAGACCTAGGCTAGTGGGATGCCTAAATTACCATCTGTCAACAGTAAGACCTAGCTAAGCTAGTGTGATGCCTAACTTACCATCTGTCAACACTAAGACCTAGGCTAGGCTAGTGTGATGCCTGTTACCATCTGTCAACAGTAAGACCTAGCTAGGCCAGTGTGATGCCTAACTTACCATCTGTCAACACTAAGACCTAGGCGAGGCTAGTGTGATGCCTAAGTTACCATCTGTCAACAGTAAGACCTAGCTAGGCTAGTGTGATGCCTAACTTACCATCTGTCAACACTAAGACCTAGGCTAGGCTAGTGTGATGCCTAAGTTACCATCTGTCAACAGTAAGACCTAGCTAGGCTAGTGTGATGCCTAACTTACCATCTGTCAACAGTAAGACCTAGGCTAGGCTAGTGTGATGCCTAACTTACCATCTGTCAACAGTAAGACCTAGGCTAGGCTAGTGTGATGCCTAACTTACCATCTGTCAGCAGTAACCTAGGCTAGGCTAGTGTGATGCCTAACTTACCATCTGTCAGCAGTAAGCCTAGGCTAGGCTAGTGTGATGCCTAACTTACCATCTGTCAACAGTACGAAACATTTCTTTAAATCAATTTTCCCCGTGTCCTCCTGCCTCTGCAAACGTAAGGCAAATACATGCACACCTGGGGATCATCCAGATTCGTTCATCTGGGTCATCATATGTGGCATGTTTACTCCTCTGGGGAACACATGACATGATAACCGGGCCTGTTTCCATTATCAAAACATAAACAGTTTGTATCATTTACTAAAACAGAAACAGTTTGTATCATTTCTCAAAACAGAAACAGTTTGCATCATTTCTCAAAACATAAACAGTTTGTATCATTTCCTTTTCCATGTCTTTGGATTGCATTCGCTGACGAAGCTCCTCGTCAGAGTTAGAGGCAAAGATTCTTAAACAGGTTTTGTTTTGGTATAGTGAATTTAGTTCCTGATGTAAATGAATAAAGATGATTTAACAGTTACGGCCAAGGTGTGTGTGTGTGTGTGTGTGTGTGTGCGTGTGTGAGACCAGGAGCAGCATGCGTCACCAGGTGATGGCACCAGAGGTATGTGCTATCGTCCTTTGCCTGCACACTGACACTGCTCCTGAACCTCGCGTGTTCATTTTGACCTCTTGATTATCGAGGTGCGACACTTGGGAGCAAAGGGGCGACCCCCTGGATGATGATAGCTCGGTGCTTGACCTTTAAGAGTCAGGTTAAAGACAAGGTCATCATACCTATGGGTCGTGCAGTCTTTTTCGAGGGTCGTACTGTCGTGTTCACTAGAAATACCGTCGTGTTTATGAGTCGAACTGTCGTGTTCACTAGTCATACCGTCGTGTTTATACGTCGTACTGTCGTGCTCACTGATCATACTGTCGTGTTTATGCGTCGCACTGACGTGTTCACTGGTCATACCGTCGTGTTTATGCGTCGTACTGTCGTGTTCACTAGTCATACCATCGTGTTTATGCGTCGCACTGTCGCACTGGTCATACCATCGTGTTTATGCGTCGTACTGTCGTGCTCACTGATCATACCGTCGTGCTCAAGCGTCGTGATCCTGCGTCGTGCTGTCGTACTCACTGGTCCTGCCGTCGTGTTCATGGCGTCTGACTAACTGGGACGTCCATGTCACGGAAGCCGAGACCATGACTCCTGCGGCCCGGACACCTGCAGCAGCCCACCTGAGACACATAGCCACACACCACTCAAGGTGGAACACCTACACTTGTCCACACCTACCACACGACCACCACATCCAAGCTCCCCCCCCCCACACACACACACACATCGCTACATGTATCCTAAAGCACTGTATAGTCATTTACAATACAGATCGTCTCTCAGCCGGCGTCAATAAGTGACAACCCTGGTGTCAGTGTGACCACAAATGACACCACACGTGAGACGGATCGCCCCTCCACAGCATCGGAACCTCAGGTGTTGTAAGTTATTTACAGCTGAGAGAGAGAGAGAGAGAGAGAGAGAGAGAGAGAGAGAGAGAGAGAGAGAGAGAGAGAGATGGGGAGGGGAAGCAAATGTTGTGCATGAAGGACTGAGCAAGCAAATACGATAAGCCGTGGAAGCTGCTTACATATGTGCGGATGAAGCGATACAGTCGTGAGGGTTTTATACGCTGTGCCGGACCCAAAAGCAAAGATGGCGGTCCCAAAGAGCGAGTAAACAAGGCCGGCCGAGGATACGGGAACGCGGAGCGGTGTCCGGTAAGGAGCACTCGCTTGCGGGGGATACAAAGACTTGTATCATTGTACACTACTCAGTTCCTCTGAGGAAGGCTTCTGTATAAGCTGATACTTTAGATGAATAACTAAGAAGCTCTCCCCTGTGTTTACTCACCACCCCAGTTCACACTTTCGTCATACCGAATGTCATCCTGGCTGTTGGAGGTTTGTATGTTCTATGAAGGTGCGCGTTCATATGCACTTTATTCGTGTATATATATATATATATATATATATATATATATATATATATATATATATATATATATATATATACAACACTCGGTCTGCAGGTGTTAACACCGCTATCGAGAAGTCACCTTCGGAGAAGCTGTATCATAGTCATCAAACGGGAAAAGGGTAAAGCCTCATCGAGGACCTGCTCCCTAAGGAGCTTACCTTCCCCTGCTTCTGCGTAGAGCGCAGATGCAAAGCTGCGGGATCACCATAAAAAGGGATTCCATAAACATACACTACATTATGAATCTTATATACCAGTCACCCCCGTGTTGGGGAGCGTCCAGCAACTGTGTTGTCAGTGTAGGGGAAGCAAGGGAGTGCTGCCATTAGCGCCTTGCTGCTGGGTGTCAGGCGGGGTGGAACGTTATGATGGGCGGGTGAGTGGCGTGTTGAGGGGAGACGATGGTGCAGGGAGGCAGATGAGAGGTATTATAGCCAGTGTGGTCAAGGGATTACATGTGGTTAATGACGGGGACCGACAATTCATATCACACCCGTAATGCCCAAGTGTCGTACATGGAACTCAGAAAATAAACAAGTTACAATGCCATTAGTAAATGCATCATTTTCCCGGGACATCTTTGTAAAAAGGAATCCTGATGTTAACCAGGATATCCTTCCAGAGTCCCCATTGCGGCCCAAGGCTGCGCTACCTCAAGTTGCAGGGAAATGTGGAATCTTTTGGAGTGAGAAGAGTTTGAAGAGACTGTACACCTAATGATACAGCCTCACCAAAGGTGACTTTTCACTCCCACTGAACTTTTTGCAGGCAGACGACGAGAACTAGCCAAAAGGCAGGGTTAAAGCGTAGCACTCACCCCAGGAAAACGCAGAGTTACAAAGAACGAATCGTGTGAGTTACGTATAATTAAGTGTTGTATGTGAGAAGAGATTGTGTTTTCTTAAACTAAGAGCCAGCAGCCCACGTGTGGGTGAGGTAGAAAGATAAGACAGCTACATGCACCACAGGAGTGACACTTGACAGCCACTTAACTGTTGGCTCACTGCAAAGCCCTCACTATTTTCCCCCGCTACCAGGCGGGTAGAACCGGTCTTCTACACTGGTTCAGAACACACTACGTTATTACACGAGTGGTAGAATGTAACAATGGTTGAGGAGGTAACCGGTACGGGGTTCACAAGGGGCGTGTTTCACGACCCACATTGATCACCTACAGTAAGCCCGTGTTTTGTGGACATATAAAATCCATGTTTCTTCGTGGATATAATTAGACTTCAGGAAAAATTTGTAAAAGACTATTTCAATAATATAAAATCATCTTGTGGATATCGCAGCAAGTGAACCGATGGAGCTCAAGCGAACCCTAGAGAGGGTGATGGGGCAAGGGTCGGTCTTGGGCAGACTGAGGAATGCGTGGGTAGATTACGTCACTGTCTTAGAGAGCGAAGATGGGTATGTTTGACGGCATAGTAGTCCCGTCGGTACTGTATGGACGCGAGGCGTGGCCAGTGGACAAAATTTTAACCAAAAGGTAGGATGTGTTGGACATGAATTATCTGGACATTATGTGGTGAGGAGGGTTTGATCGAGTGGGAAATGATACAGTAAGAGAGAGGTATGGTAATGAAAGGAGTTGAAGAGGGTGTGCTGAACTGGTTTGGGCATATGGAGAGAACGAGTGAGGAGAGGTTGACTGAAAAGGTATACATGTCGGAAAGTGGGGGAGGGGGGGGGGGAGAAAGAAAACGCGGAAACTAAGGAGGAGGAAAAAGGATGGACTGAAACATACTTTGAAAGTTTGGGTCCCGAACATGAACGAGGGCGTTTACCGTGAAAGAAACAGAGCAAAATGGAGAGATATGGTATACAGGAGACAATTTGTTGACAATGGGGTGAACTAGGACACAACTAGTAGACAATGGGCTAAACCAAGATACCACGGAAAGGTTTGTGGGGCCTGGTTGTGGATACGGGCTGTGGGTTCAGTACAGTAACACCACAAATCGAGTGTGGAATGTGAGCGAATGAGGCCATATTTCATCATATGTTCCTGGCGCTACATCGATGACGCGGGAAATGGCGAATATAAATATAAAGGATCACATGGGCAAAAACGATGAAGGAAACAAATTCTGATGTATCTCATCATCCCTCAACCAACCCGACGTGTCAACAGCACAAGGCGGGCCACCAGCCATTACCGCTGACACTCCACCACACTGTCAACACACACACACACACACACACACACACACACACACACACACACATTGCTCCAGCCCAGTAGCAATACTAACGGACTGAGTTACGAGCACGTCACACCCCTGCCCTAAGATACACCAACACGGTATACAGAATGAGAATCATGACTGACGACGCGGTGCAGTTCGTTCTGCACACCTGAACGCTTCCGTGTGATGCACGCTGCTCAGTTTTCACGAGTGATACTGAAACGTCTTACACAAGATCCCATACTGCAGTCTCTGTTCTGCATCCCGAACGAACCACTTCGTTCACGTCTCCCGTGGTAACTGAGGACCAATGTAACATGATAATAACATACACCACAGGCTTCGTGACATGTTCTGGCTGCCTTCCGCGAAGACATGACCACTTCTGTACGCTGGGTTAACTACTGGCTTCACACCTCTTTGCTTCACTGGGTCTTATGAGCAGGGAGACGATCCGGGCTTTTAGGACGAAGGTACGACCTTTGAGATATACCCTTGAGCCTTGAGCCAGACGACCCTGGCCTTCGATCTAAGCCTTAAGAGAAGGATGAAAGGCGGTGACATCACACTCATCGATCATACCGTCGCTTTTAATGGTCGTGGCGTCGCGCTCAAGGTTCGTACCGCCGTCATCAAAGATGGTACCGTCATGTTCAAGGGTCGTACCATCGTGTGCAAGGGTCGTACCGTCATGTTCAAGGGTCGTACCATCGTGTTTAAGGGATGGAGCCATCATATTCAAGGTTGCCACTCAAGGGGTCGTAACATCGCGCTCAAGGGTCATGTCGCTCTCCTCTTGGGAGTTAAAGACGCTGACAATGGCTTATGATCAGCGTCAGGCCCTATGCTGCCACCTGGATCACCGAAGCTAATTCCAAAGCTCTTGTGTAATCGCCATGAAGTGGAGCGGCTTGAGGACAATACATAAGTACGGGGAAGGATACAGGGAAGGAGAGGAATACCTGGCGAAATTCGATCTACAGACGATATATATATATATATATATATATATATATATATATATATATATATATATATATATATATATATATATAAGAGGAAGACTATGCATAAAAAGGTAAATCAAAGAAGAGTGACAAAGAGATAGAAATGAAGCGCTTTGGAGGAACTGAAAATCAACGGGAGATCGGAGGGTGTCAAGATACACGTAAAGACAGAGAGGAATAAAAACGACTCATTAAAGTCACGTATGAAAAGGAGAACAGACGAAGCACGTCGCAGTTACGTGGAGGCAAGGAACAAAGGGGAAAGCCTGGGAACACCTTAGACTCTGGTACTTGGAAGCGAGAGTACAAACAGAAATAAATCAAACGCTCTCGAAAGTACAGAATTGTTAATTGGAAAGCATAGTCCTGGTATAACAGACAGCCCAACCATCAAAAGCAGAAACAATGACCTCACAAATCCAGTGGACGGTAAGGAGACAAGAACACAATACATATTCCATAACTTATTTGTGGCGGGAGAGAAAAACGAACCAGATAACGGCACATGCAGCCCGAGTCCACACGACGAAGATGAACATGAGGTAACTCCTCTGAAGGCTGTAACAGCTATAAAACGAAGCATAATGATGATCATCCAAGCTGTGATAACACACCAGCCGAAATACTCCAGCATACCGGACGAATTCGTGCAACGCCAAGTGTTTAACCTAACTTACAGACGCGGGAAGACTGGGGGCAAAGCCATTATCTGCCCAAGTTCCTCATGAAAAAAGGAGACGTACTTGAATGTGGAACCCGGAGACCATGTCTCACTCTGACCCCATTAACGGAAAATATGTGTGAAAGAATTTCAGGAGACTGTTACGTACGTGCCCATGGCTGGACACCAACGGAGACTCAGGCAGTATGGCTTTGGCAAAGGCATCAAATTCAAGACTGACATTAACTGCTCCTAAGTAATTACATGGAGTATACAGGTATCTTTCTATGAGGAATCTGAATGCTTTTCTGCTCGTACCACGCTAACATAAGAGTTTCTGATCTCTCTCACTGCCATAAACAACATCGAAGGGACGCAGTGGTCTCTTGCTGTCTGAACCACAATGTATGCCTTTACACAACTAATGTTATCTTCTCCCCTCCCAAGCTGGGTGAGGAATTCTATAAGTGAAATATCCCAGATGATACGGCTTTCCTAAATCTGGGGAAAGGTCTTCGATCGTCTGTCAAGAAGCAAACTATGGCAACCCTTAAAAGATCCACTTCTCGTGATATGCTATCATGATTGACTACATCACTAAAAAGCTTATACAAAACCAGGCAAAGTATAATAAGATCACCACAGGGGAGTGAGAACAGCTCTGAAATTCGGTCCCTGTGTAAAACAGGGCAGTGTGCTGTCACCCTTACTATTCATATTATTTACCGACAGAACAACGAGAAAATTTGACACACATGATTTCTTTTGTGTAGATCAGTCCAACACTGTACCCTAGGGAGGTACGTGAGATTCATTCCAAGAGTAAAAGCTATATTACAACTGGGCTGGTATGTTGTGCTTGGTCACATAAGGTTCGCGCAAAGCTGCATTATTCCGGCATGATTTATCAATATAGAAATAAAATTTCAAATCATCAACTCTAAATATTAAGAATAACAGTCACAATTGAGAGGGAGGACGTAATGCCTTACACCGAGGCCAAGGGCTAGCTACACCAGTCGATGAAGGTTAGGAACCAGTGGTGTGGATGATGTCTGCCAGGATGACAACACGGTTGGCAACAGAATGTCGTTACTTGATGGAAAATGGAGGTAGAAACTGACGCTATGACACTAAGCAGCAGTTATCATGAAGTATTGATCACTACCAAGAGATGAGAGGGAGGCTGTGCACCACGAAGCTTATGGAACACAATCCAAAGCAACTGAAGTTAGCAATAAAACTACCACGTACAAAGAGAGACCTAACATGCTTCACCCTAACTTTACTTCACATCCGCTGCTGGACCTTGCGTATCGACAACTACACAATCCACAATCCAGGTCACAAAGATTCAGGTTTTAAATGTTAACAACAGCAGTGACGCTGTGGGAGGGGCCGTGTGAGAGAGGTGGACATCCACAAAGATATACGTAAGGGGATCCAACGCTGGAATTAACATAACAAATACAGTTACGAACTTGCCAAACGCCTCCTGGAGGCAGTGAGGTGTACCAGGCATGGAAGGTTTTACCGTGGCGCCCGAAAGTTAGCAGGTACGAGGGAATAACCGGAATTCAGTCGATACAAAACACTGCAGAGGAATTGTGGAGATAAGTACCATCCTGAGGTGAGGCATTAGGTACAACGACCTAACCTTACCTGCGTGGCAACGCTACAAAGACTCGCGTGGCCACGCTTCGTCTGGTGACTGAACCTTTGGCACTACCAGGAGGATAGTGAGGGAAGGTGTGAGAATGACGAAGGATTCTAACCAGGAGGATGGTGAGGGAAGGTGTGAGAATGACGAAGGATTCTAACCAGGAGGATGGTGAGGGAAGGTGTGAGAATGACGAAGGATTCTAACCGGGAGGATGGTGAGGGAAGGTGTGAGAATGACGAAGGATTCTAACCAGGAGGATGGTGAGGGAAGGTATGAGAATTAGGATGCATTCTAAGAGTCAGCAAAACAAACGGCTTCAGACTCTCACTTCTGACCAAATACTTTAATGAGTACAACCAACACACACACACACACACAAGCAGGAGAGATGCATACTAAGAAGAAAATATATTACGAACGTGTATACATGTGTTATGTATGTGAACACGCACACAACAGTATGCCATCAGTATATGAATACTAGGTACTCATGGGTATGTATATGTTTCATAACGGAGTGCAATTTGAACACCTGTCGAACAAAAGGTAAACAGTGTCATCTGCTTTTGAGTGTTGGCTTTTGAGACACCGTTGATATAGACGACAACAGGACACAACAGACCCAAGACCACCTCGTATCTGAGGGTTAATCTGTCGCTTTCCACTATTTCTAAACCAAATGACTTTACCAGGAGCATACCGCGGAAATACATCTATAAGATGTCTACCATTAACTGCTACAGTTCACTTGCCTCCGTAGCAACAGCCCGGTGGGCAAGACAAGAGAGGAACGAGCCCAGTCACCGGGCGGGCAGGCGTGACGGAAGGATGGCAGCAACAAAGACCAAGCAAACACCAGCCGGCCTGGGGGAGGGTTGAGATCAGATCTGCCAGTGTACTACCTGTGGTGAGGCGAGGGGTCGTACCTGAGACCAACCCTGGACACACAGATCCCGGGACTTGCAGAGCCCAACGAGGAGCGTGACCCACACAACAGGAACACAAATGCCATTTTATTACCCGAAACAAAATATCGGAACAGTAGATTCACCACACCTCCCTGGTACACCTTCACAACTTGTTAACCGCTCTAGTGCGACGGTACGACTCTTGAGTGTGGTGGTGTGACCTTTGAAATGACCCTTAATAGTCAGGTCAAACGCCAGGCCATCGTAGCCAAAGGTCGCACCGACGTAACCAAGAAACTGAGGAGAGATCACCGGAATGCGCAGCACAAACAGGTCATTGCACAGGTCAGACCTCCCAGGCAATACGAGCGACACACAGTTAGTGGGAATTATAATAAAGATAATAAGTTTAAAATATTACATAATATAAACGGGGTTTTACTGCACGTCAGTGTAATCCAAACTTTTAAAACCATTGCACGTCAGTGTAATCCAACTTGTCTTATCAAAAAGAAATCTTTTATTACACAGTTGTCACATTTCTTTTGACTTCCCCAATCAACTACGTCAGAGTGTAAGGAACCTGTCCAATGTCGGCTGTCTTGCTGTCAGACATTCACCGGTTGTGGTGAGGCCTCCAGTGTTGGGCCTGGCCAAGCCCACCTTCCCTCTGGGTTTAGGCACTTCTCTTGCCTCGTCAGCGGGAGGCGAGGCTGCGTCTCATGGACGTACCAATCCCTCAATATTTGTCTACCACCTCCGCCTGGGTCTTGCGATCAGACATCACCCGTCTAACCTCTGTCTGCGATATGTTCTGGGCAGACTGGCTCGCTCTGCAATATACTATGTACGTACCACAATACCCAAGTTCATCGAATGAAATCAGCAATAGACTACAGAGTTACATTCTGTCGTATATATATTTACAGGCACAGCCCCTGATGGAAGAGAGATCTTACATAACATCATTTAGAACTATATTTGGTATGGCTCAGAGACCTGGAGATAAGTTTCCGAAACACACAGTCAGATGCACACAGCTGAGACCAGAGGACTGTGTTCTTCTTTAGTGTCACTGTATGGTCTTCGAAATGGCCCACAATGGTCATATCAGAGGCCAGGCCATCATACCCCAGAGTCGTAGCCTCGTATTCAAGGATGCAATAAAATTCAACGATCACGTATTCTGTGTAAGGTATGGTGGACGACCTGCAGGCTGGCTGGCCAGTGAGTGCAAGAGGCCACTCAGTATTCTCCTCACCATCCTCTCTGAACACCTCCTCCTCCCTTGTTGTGTCACCGGCAGTACCACATCCACACATCCCGGTGCGCGGTCCTCGGGTAATCACCGCTACTGACGCACCTGGCCTTAAACCCAGAAGGTTGAGTTCTAACACAAGCATACTAACGCCTTCACACCGTTCGCCACGCCATTTTTATTATGTTAGTGAGACGACACGGTCAACAGAAGCCCTAATGAAAGCCATCCCATTAACGCTCTCTCTCTCTCTCTCTCTCTATATATATATATATATATATATATATATATATATATATATATATATATATATATCCTAACCTCTAAGCCATGTACCCATCTTATCGACCAACCCCTTGGGGTGGATGAACAGCTGGGTTGACTGTGGACCGACTGCCGCAACCAGGATTCGAACCTATGCGCTGGACCCTGGGCGGCCCGTGAATGCGTCACGGTCGGGAACGCTAACCGTTACACCACCACAGGTATACGACCATTGACGTCACCTGTCCTCCCCTGACCCTCCAATGTTAACAAGTGATTGCTTCATAACCCCGGGCACCTCCCGCCACGCTGGACGACCCCCATGCCTTGTGCGTGCAAGCATATCTGACAAACGTGAAGGCACGTCATGTTAACGAGGAGAACGTACAAGCGGCCGATGACGTTTTCTTTTTCGTTGTTTTTTCCCCGCTGAATTTTCTGATACATTATATTCGAGGGACGTCGGGAGGTCCAGACACTGCCAACGTGTCAAATAAAAACTGGTTTTATAATCGTTCAGCCATAGATAGTTACTGATGATAACATGAGACGGGCACAACATAACTGTACTCAAAATTTACGAGTTTCACACACACACACACACACACATATATATATATATATATATATATATATATATATATATATATATATATATATATATATATATATATATTCTTTTTCATATTTGATCACTATTTTCCGCGTCAGCAAGGTAGTGCGGTAGTGTCAGGAATAGACGAAGAAAGGCCACATCAGCTCACATCCATACACAAGCTATCATGTGTAATGTATCGAAACCTCAGCTCCCTCACAGACCTTTCCATGGTTTACCCCTGACGCTTCACATGCCCAGGTTCCGTCCACGGACAGCACGTCGACCCAAGTGTACCATATCGTTCCAATTCACTCTATTCCTTGCACGCCTTTCACCCTCCTGCATGTTTAGACCCTGATCGCTCAAGATATTTTTCACTCCATCCTTTTATCTCCATTTCGGTCTCTCACAAGCCAGCTTGAGAATGGGTGTGAGCGGATGTGGCTTTTCTTCGTGTTTCCTGGCGCTACCTCGCTGTCGCAGGGGGTGGTGATGGTGTTTCCTATGGGGCGGGGTGGCGCCGGTAATGGAGAAAGGCGAGCAACTTTATGTACTTATGTACACATGTATATATATATATATATATATATATATATATATATATATATATATATATATATATATATATATATATTTCTTTCATACTATTCGCCATTTCCCGCGTCAGCGAGGTAGCGTTAAGAACAGAGGACTGGGCCTCTGAGGAAACATCCTTATCCAGCCCCCTTCTCTGTTCCTTCCTTTGGAAAAAAAAAAATAAAATAAAAGAGAGGGGAGGATTTCCAGCCCCCCGCTCCCTTCCCTTTTAGTCGCCTTCTACGACACGCAGGGAATACGTGGGCAGTATTCTTTCTCCCCTATCCCCAGGGATATATATAGGAGTGGATGGGTATTTCTTCATCTGTTTCCTGGCGCTACCTCGCTAACGCGGAAAACAGCGATCAAGTATAATACATATATATATATATATATATATATATATATATATATATATATATATATATATATATATATATATATATATATATAATAATATATATATATATATATATATATATATATATATATATATATATATATATATATATATATATATATAAATATATATATATATATATATATATATATATAATAATAATATATATATATATATATATATATATATATATATATATATATATATATATATATATACCCGTGACCGTTAAATATCAGTGAGGCAGCACCCAAGGACACCAGACGTTTAAGCTGTAGAACACTGCGTGACACACCAGACACTCCCTCTACATTTCCTCGTGTCAATCTGTGGTCATGCACCGTGGCCCTTGTTACAGACCGTGACCCTTCACACGGAATATACACCACCATGAACTCCCATGCAGGGGGCAGCGCCCGGTACATGCAGCATACCCCCAGCATACTGCAAGTCGGAGGTATGTATGTATTGTATGGGGGTGAAGATTAATTTCATCACGCGTTCGTGATGATGTGGTGGCTGGCGGGCGGGTTTGGGAACTTCTTGCCTCACTGGAGAGTCTCCTGGGCGAACATATAACCGCCTCCTCCATCTATAATCTTGGTTTCACTCTCAGGCACCAGCGCTCTCAGCCATGACTGGAGGAGGACTGTAACTGAGGCAACAGTGGAGGGGTGGGTAGTTCAGTGGGGGGAGAGAGTCATGACTCAGCGACACCAGACCACTGTATGATGTGTACACAGATGCTGGAGGTGCTGAGAGAGAGAGAGAGAGAGAGAGAGAGAGAGAGAGAGAGAGAGAGAGAGAGAGAGAGAGAGAGAGAGAGAGAGAGAGAGAGAGAGAGCAACTATCATTTCTATTTATGGGTGTGGTCATAGTCTCTCTCTCTCTCTCTCTCTCTCTCTCTCTCTCTCTCTCTCTCTCTCTCTCTCTCTCTCTCTCTCCAAGGGAAATAATCACTTCAGGTGGGCTTAATTTCTTCATTTAATTTCATTTCCCCCCTGTCTAAACAACCCCAAGACAAACCACGTCGGTGAGGGCGTGGGTGACGTGGTAGGATGGGAGGGTGTCCGCCTCTGGTGGTCGGGGTAGGTGGACGTGAGTACATGACGTACTAACTGGGACAACGTTATCTACTTAACACAGGCCGGCACACGCGGCAGGTCACTGGCCTCGAGGTGAACGATAAACGATTTACCGGCAGCCAGCCGGACGACGGACGCGGACTGAACCTCCGTGTTTCTGTGAGTCATCGCCGGGAGATGCCCCCTACTCCCCGACCCTCTCAAGACGGCAACAAGAACAACATCAACGGCCAGTGCCGGCCGACAACAAGACAGGCAATTAAAGACGAAACAAATACCCTCGAACGGACATAGACAAAACAAAATCTATGACAGAGTCGGAAACACAAGAATTAGCATGTCAAACGCAACAATATCCCGCGTTCAAATATAAATTCATCTCATATAAATTAGTACAAATTTATATATATATAATATAAACTTTATGTCATTCATCCGGGACTAGAAACTGCGGATAGAAAACGGGCGAGGAGAGTGAGCGAGGGCGGGAGCGGGCGGCTGGCCAGGCGAGCGGTCGGTCAGTGATGCTGGCCAGGTCAGTCACGCTCCATCTGTTTCTCTACTGGACGTACTTCATCCACCAACGCCGTAGCGAGCGGCAGCCAACTCGGGGCAGACTAAAGGGAACGCGCTAATTCCCACGGAGCCTAATAGCCCCGAGAGCAGCATCAATAAATATACGGTAACCATGAACACTTGTGAGCGGAGCCAACCTACTTCCTTAACCCAACCAACACTTACCCCATCACTTAGGCACGCTTGTAGCATGCTGGGGATATACTGACCCAACACATACTTGTAGTATATCGGAGATATACTGACCCCACCCAGCAGCACTAACACACATGAAGTATGCCGGGGATATACTGACCCAACACACACATCATGTAGTATGTTGGAAAGGATCACAATTTTGCGCGCGATCAAGATATTCCTACGAGTCCACGGGGAAAATGAAACACGAAAAGTTCCCAAGTGCACTTTCGTGTAATAATCACATCATCACGGGAGATACAAGAGAGAAATATAACAGTCAGTTGATATACATCGAAGAGACGAAGCTAGGACGCCATTTGGTAAACATGTGATTGTCCATATCAACTGACTGTTATATTTCTCTCTTGTATCTCCCCTGATGATGTGATTATTACACGAAAGTGCACTTGGGAACTTTTCGTGCTTCATTTTCCCCGTGGACTCATAGGAATATCATGTAGTATGTTGGGGGTATACCAACCCTTCACTACACATACGTGTATGTCAAGGGTATACTGACTTAACACACACACACACACACACACACACACACACACACACACACACACACACACACACAAACACAAACAAACAAACAAACAAACATTGAAACCCTCCAATATTCGGGTGGAGGAGACTGTACTTCCGCTGAAGAAGTCAAAAATGGTAGAAACGTATCGCCTATCTTTACGAAAGCAGATCAGGCAATTGTGCTGAACTAACAGCCAGTCTCTCTGACATATGCGGTCTGTACAACACTGGAAAAGATAATCAGAAAGCAAACAGAGTAAACACTTCCACGGCAGAAGTTAACTTGGAGATTAAACAGCTTTAAGGAGAGGACATCCTGAGAGAGATTCTATGCAGACACAAAAATGATGGAGTACATGCGGTTTTCCTGGACTGCCAGAAAGCATTTGACACTAACCCACTCATAAAATCAATGAAGAGCTGAATTTTCAGGCAGGAACAAGGGGGAGACTCCTTCTATGGATAGAAAATTACCACAGTGGAAAGGGAACAATGGACGGCTTTCAAAGAAGCTTCTCGAATTGGAACTGGGGTCGCCAGTGGCCAGGCGCCTGTCCTGACTTTGGTCATGGGGAGTTGAGGGGTAGAATTACGAACTCGCTGAGCTGATGATGTAAAGACTGGTATGCAAGAACACATATTTATCTTCATGTACACAAAATATTCTAGAATGTCCTAAATACGGTGGCTGTCGCTTATTGTGGTCACCAACATTGAGCTCGCATCTCCTTAGTTACTACGTCTTGGATGTTACGTGACATCACAAATGTTGGTCAAATTTACATGATATTCAACAAAGCTGTTGTAACAGAAGGAAGGTTATTACCAGAATTCTACTCCTAATTTTGGATAACTATAAAATCACAATATTTTATAGCATCAAACAGCTGATATCAATAATCATAGGAGCTCTGCTCGATGAAACAAATCAATATGCTTTTACAGAGAAAATTCGATATTACAGACATATCGATGATTTAGGAAGGTGGTACACGGAACACGGTTGCGTCAATCAAAGAATCATAGTTCAGTAAACGAACATTTACATTTACAGCTGCATGTAATGCATACATTTTCTGGGCCTTATTTACAGTAAGTTCGAACCACATAAGGCAATAAAGTGTCAAACTATCATTCTTCATGAAATCATCGAAACGAGGCCATTTTTCCTCTCCAGTGATTAAAGAAGTCAGAATAATTGTAAAAAAAAAAAAAAAAATACACAAAGCATCATTCAAGTTAACTGTGCAGTGTGCAGCAGCGTTCCCAAACCGGCCGGCCCAGCTGGACGAGATGCCCAGGTGCACCGTGATCTCAGCGAGGTCTAACAATAAGATGAAGTTATGATTACACACTTTCATAATGAGAAACTCATAATCTTATCTCATACGAGTATGTATTTCCATATTGAGAAATACACACATTCTATTCTTTACTTCGAAGTGTTACAACCGTTGTAGAAAGACATGTTCGGAAACACAACTACATTATGTCCTCGATATACGTCAGGGTTACGTAAGTTCCGGAAACACGACTTGTAGCGAAACGACGTATGTAAGATCCCCCCCCCCCCCCGTGGGAATCCTGCAATTAGCTTGAGATACACTTCTTAACATGTGTTCAGCACCACTTAACTAACACATATACAAACCTATAACTCACTTTTGAAACACAAACGACAAAAAAAGATTTAAAATTTAGATCGTCCAGCCAATCAAACAGCAAATGTAGATGGTCTAGCCAATAAGCCAGCAGCATTAGATCGTTCAGCCGATCAAACAGCAAATCTAGATGGTCTAGCCAATAAACCAGCAGAATTAGATCGTTCAGCCAATCAAACAGCATATCTAGATGGTCTAGCCAATAAACCAGCAGAATTAGATCGTCCAGCCAATAAACCAGCAAATTCAGATAGTCCAGACAAGCAACCAGCAAATTCGGATCGTTCAGCCATTCAGCCAGCATCCTCTCCATCGCCTCCACACCCACAGCTTTCCCCGCCGGGTGATCTCCACGGTAGATGCTGCGTCGCATCCTTCGTCTTCGTCAAAGTCTCGTTAGCGTTCTTAACGATGGTGCGCACGGTCGTCGAACGCCAAACAAGATAACGCGCAATACTACTAACAAACCGTTTTCCGCGTCTACTACGCTTCATCACATCAACTTTCACGCTAACATCACGGCGCTGCCTCTTACGAACGCAAGACAAGTCTCCAATGGCACAAGGTTTTCCACTCAAGATTATACGATAACGGGAATACAACACATTAAGTATACCAAGGAGCACGCGCTACCATCATCATTACGCTTGCTAACAGACTGGGCGGGAGGAGGCAACCAGCCAGAGTGGAAATTTATGATACGTCGGTTCCCCTTTGCTTCCGCTGAAAAACGACACGTTAGGGCGAAACTATTCGACGCACAGCAATTTAGTTTCCCTTATACACTGACGACGTATACGCGAAACGACGCCTGGCGGAGCAACTCGTACCGGGGACACAGTCTATGGTAAGTATGTGGACTGCATGCCTAAGGCATCAACACTTTGACAGGACAACTCGCTAGGAATCATTATGTGCGCCTCTGAGGTTTTCTTCGTTGCTGAAGATTGTGACGATGCGTGAAGAAAGTTAAGAATCATTGATGCTTAGCTGAGGGAGACTGGAGATCGATCACCCCCCCACCATGTCCCCTCAACTTGATATTTTCCAACGGTGAGCGTGATGCGATAGCTCTCTCTCTCTTCTCTCTCTCTCTCTCTCTCTCTCTCTCTCTCTCTCTCTCTCTCTCTCTCTCTCTCTCCCTTTTTAGCAGATCTTCGTCGTAAGGACCCTTAAAAGTAAGTGTCCCCCTTCAGCACGTCCCTGCCAGTGGCCTGCCGCAGGGCTCGCTCTTGGGACCAATCCATTATCAATGACGTACCAGAAGGAGGTCTGGACACAAATATGAACATGTTTGCGGATGATGCCAATCCGCCAACCAATATCATACGGGAAGTCATGTCGCTCCACAACCATACCCTAACCTAAGCCAGGTATCGCGACCAAACCCTAGGGGAGGATGAACAGCTGGATTGACTGTGAACCGACTGCCGCAAACAGGATTCAAACCCATGCAGACTCAACTCTGGGCGGCCTGTGATCACGATTCGTCACGGTCAGCGACGCTAACCGTTGCACCTTGTAGCTCCTTCATAAAGTCTTCCTGTCCTCACGCATGTTTCTTACTAACCCCCAAGTACGACGATTTAAACTCCATCAAGAGGACGACTTAAACCCCCATTGAGTATGACGACTTCAACCCCCGTCAGTACGACGACTTAAACCCCCACTGAGTATGACGACTTCAATCCCCTTCAGTACGACGACTTAAACTCCTTCAGGACGACGCCTTAAACCCCCCATTGAGTATGACGACTTCAATCCCCTTCAGGACGACGACTTAACCCCCATTGAGTATGACAACTTCAACCCCCTACAGTACGACGATTTAAACCCCAAGAACACGAAGACTTAACCCCTCGAATATGGCACCTCCAACCCCTCGTGTACGACCATGTAACACTCTAAGTGCGACAACTCAGCCCCTTGAGTACGACGACTTGAACCCTGACGTACGACCTCTTGACCATCTTTCGTGCAGCGGAAGGGACATAGGCAGGAGAGGGGAGGCCCATGTCTGCATCAGCAGGTACTGCGTGAGAGATGGAACGAACAGCACAGTACCCACGGAGTTCACATCGCCAAGACAACACACAAGCAACGTCTTGAGAGAGAGAGAGAGAGAGAGAGAGAGAGAGAGAGAGAGAGAGAGAGAGAGAGAGAGAGAGAGAGAGAGAGCTGCTGCTGCTGCTGCTATCAAGCCTATCGACCAGATACTGAGGCGTCAAGGACGACGTCAGTCCAGACGCCACGTTCGTGTGTGTGACACCTAGAGGCGCTGGCCTCAGTAAAAAATCTCGTATAATTCTGCCAAAGTGAAGCCAGATGCACAACACTGCTGACAGAATCGAAACATCCGGACAAAGGTAAAAAGATTCCCAACACCTCTCCGGTACGACCCGTGTGCATGATGAGGTGACCTCTGACCTGACCCTATACGGTCTGGTCAAATGCCAAGTCATCAAATTGCGTCGAACTCAAACACATTAACAATACTGAAAGAAACAGGAACACTGACCTCTCCCTCAGTAACACCCACTTTATTCAGGCATGTTGTCACAGTGTGTGTGTGTGTGTGTGTGTGTGTGTGTGTGTGTGTGTGCAGCAGGTACCGTGGCTGGCCCTCGTCAACCACCCACGTTCCTCGGCCGAGCAAGACCATGCGCGGCGGCAAGTCTCACGTCTCCCAGGCGTCCCGCCCGCCCTCCCTGGCAGCACCACTTAAAACTTTTCTCTGATCAGTTCATCTGCTCATCCACCCCCCTCCCGCCACCCCTCCTTCTATCTCCGCCCCCGCGAGGGCATCGTAACGGCAACGGCGCGGCCCGGGTAACAGGTTGGTCATGAGCGGCAAAAACAAGGTAAGACACCTGCGGCCGGCCACCTGCCTGCGGCCGCTGCTTGCTCTCGTCACACACATGACTTTCAGACTTACGTTATACACAGAAACTGGAGCCCATGATAACAGTGAGGCTGGCTGGCTGGCTGGCCTCCTGCGTCAGGAAATGACTGTTTCCTCCTTCAGGAGCCTTCCCTGATGCAGTGGGCAGGTCCAGCAGCACTCCAGCAGACAGTTCCGTCCCTCCTTACGGAACGCAAAGGAACCATGAGACGACGCAAGTAGGTTACGACGCCTTGACAGAGAACAGGATGGTGACAGGCGAAACAACGACAGGAATCAAGAAAATAAAAAAAAAAAGATACAGTGGAAACAAAAGAAACTGATATATTCACGAGGAAATGAGGAAAACCAGCAGCGGAGACGATACAAAATGAGGAGCAACAGTGAGGGAAGTATCGCCCTGACGGCAGCACACACACACACACACACACACACACACCGTCAACCCCCGTCGTGTCCTCCCCACCCGTGCCATCCTGCTCGTCTGGGTCAATCCGAACATAACACGAGGGTTGGCCTTGTGGCGGCCTTCACCCTCCATCACCAGAACAGTGGCAGATGGTAGGCGGGAGGGAGGCAGTCCCTCCGTCAGCAGATGCCACCTGTGACACGAGTCCCCCGACTCTACTCCCGCCCGACCAACGGTGTTCGAGACCCGGCCTCCACCATAACTGGCCCACCGGGCCACGCACGTACGCAAACACAAACCTGCCTGATGTACACCACAAAACACACACACACACACCATGACTGCAGAATGCTGCATGAGGGAGACCTAGACAAGATTGTGCACTAGTCAGACCATCGCCAAAAACTATTCAACCTGGAAAAGTTCCGCCATCTGAAGATGGGAAAGGGATCTGAACACGTTTGGTTCCCACGGAGCCTCACAGCCTCGGGAAAACTCCACAGTCATCCACCGATATACACAATACACAATTCCCAGCTTACCTTAGCCACTTTCCTTCCTAAACCAAAATACATCACTACACACACACACACACACACACACACACACACACACACACACACACACAAGCAATCTGCCGGAGGCATATAAGTATGGCAAAGAAAATAGTATCTAGCAAACCTGCCACAAACGTGAGTGAAGCCTTGCTGCATCAGACACCTGGATACACCAAATTTCGCTTTACGACGGCACCCTCCACTGTCTAACCCCCTCCTTCCTGCCTCCACTACCCATCCAGTCAAGAAATAAGTTCACGAGACGTTGAATGACACATCGGTGTATCAAATTACGAGGCAACACATTAGAGTCACAGTGTGAAAGGGACTTAAGAGTTGACCTCACGCCGAGCCTGTCACCAGAACAGCGTGTTAGACTGTCAAAACTGCCCTTAAAGGCAGTGAGTATTTTTTTTTTTTTTGGGGGGGGGGAATTTACACGACGTACACTCCACTGAGCTGAGATGTGTCGCAACGGTCTGGTCTCACCTGAGGAGCCACACACAACTCGTGGAGAAGGTCCAGAGGGAACACAAGAAGAGATGTGTTAGGACTGAGCGGAATGAACTGCAAACAGAGGAGGCAAGTCCTCAACCTGTCCAAGGGTCGGTCCCAAAGGAGCACAACTAGAATGGCACCACACTTGAGTGTTATGAGCCTCAAGTAGAGGAGGGAACCTCTGAACCTGCCCTCTTGTGAGGAAAGATGGATCATGAGGGGAGACACAAGCACATTCATTTCTAAGAGTCCATGACGACGTTTACACAGAACTGTTCTTTTTAAGTTAGAAGAAAATCCAGGCAAACGGGACACAGGAGAAAGTCAGACAGCAGAAGTGTGTTGAGGGGAGAGACAAGGCATTTTCTCCGCAGGAACTGTGGACTCGTGGGACGACCTGAAGTCAAGAAGTAAACGTGAATACCCAGAGAAAATTCACAAACCTATACATGAATATAGCAACGACCTTAAAAATCTTCATTTCCCCAAACTATTTCGTCAGTTGCCTCGCCGCACAGATACACCACCAAGGTTTGCGACCCAGTGTACCGCACACACACACACACACACACACACACACACACACGGAGTGGTGATGCCCACCACAGCATCTCTGACGGGAGGAGTCAGCTACGTCACCAACCCTGACGTGTGAAGCACGAAAGTGATTGGTGTGCCGTCGTGTGTGACGCATCCAGTACACCGTGGGAGTCTCATCCAAACCCCTAAGTGACTCAGTCGAACCCAGACCGATAGATGGGTCGAACCTAAACCTTTGGAAGAGTCTTTTCATTCACCTATAGATTTTCATTCACCTAGAGACAGAAACATCATAGAATCTAGCATCATTACGCACATTTTCAATAGTAATCTCAATATGAGATCAGGCACGTACAAACCGGATCCTTTCATTATCAAGTGAACACAGCCCAACTTTGAGAGAAAAATCAATTTCCTTGCCTAGCTATGCACTCGTTCATGGATTGTTTATGACGTTTACGATGGTAGGTATGGGAGTGTTCTGATAACTCTCTGTACGAGCAGCTGAGATTGGAACACGTCGATTGTGGTGATGAACGGCGTTCCGTGGGAGTGGGGCGTCGGGAGGAGGAGGTCTCCGTGGCGGGTTTGTGTCAACTGTTTATTGCCAAATTGTCGTACGAGTTGCCGGTGTTAGTCGGAGAGGGTGGGCAGATGCAGCAAGATGAGGTGCCCAGGATGATTCTGTACGCTCTTTTCTTTACTTTCTCCAGCTAGTCCCTCTCTGTGTGGCTCTTAGTGAGGAGGACCAGGCTGGGGAGGCGTAGGTGAGATGGCATGGACATCCCTGAACTCATACAGCGGGGGACGCGGCGACCTCAGTCGGCGGAGGAGGTACAGACGGTATGAGGAAGAGCTAACTCCTCCAGTTTAAACTGCTATCTATAGTGACACCAAGAAGTTGGAAGTCTCTCTTGACTACCCAGAGGATGTCGGGGACAAGTGTGATGTCACGGGGTAGGATGCTGTCAGCACCCATGTTGATGTACGTCATCACAGTCTTGTTGTGGTGGATGAAGATGTCTCTGGCCGTATTCCACTCCTAAAGGTTGTTGATGATGTGCTGAGTGGCATTGAAGTCAGGAGAACTGTTGTTGATAGTGATGCCAAAAAGGTGGAGTCGTCTCCAAACTTCCAGCGGCGGTCTGTGCCCCTCAGGAGACTGCGCGGCCCGAACTTGGCGCACTGTGTGTGTGTGTGTGTGTGTGTGTGTGTGTGTGTTACCGGACTCCGGTTGCATTTAGTTATACCGTGAGTAAAAAGTCACCTTTGACGAGGTTGTATCATCGGAATTAAAGTCTCGTCAAGAAATTCCCCATCCCTGAGGAGTCCATATTTCCCTGCTACTAGAAATAGCGCAGCCCTTGGCTGCTGGGTAACAGCAGGATGTTCTTAGTGATTGCAGGGTTATCATATATATATATATATATATATATATATATATATATATATATATATATATATATATATATATATATATATATATATATATAGTTTGAGAATGATCGTTAATTTAGCTTTTTGGCGATACACTGCATTGCTTCCACTCGAGATCTCTTCAATGAAGAGTCGCGCGGCTGTCTCTCTGTGTGATGATGGCGGTGTGTTGCACCCTCGCCTCTCTATCCCATCTTCATCGCTTTACAATGAGGGCAGTTGAATCTTAATCTTCATACCGCTACCACGACCACCAACAGCACCGGTACAACTAGAAGCAGCACCAGTACCATTACCAGCTACACCAAGTACCACCGCAAGCAGCACCGGCAACATTACCAGTAGCGGCAGCAGCTGGAGCAGTAGTATTAAGGCAGGCAAGCAGGTGGGTGAGCGGGTTGGCCTACGCTCTCCTTCTGACGTCTCCAGTCCCCCCCGTACCGTTACACGAGCACTCCCACACGTACGCACGGGTAAAATGTGCCGTGAAAGACGGTATCTGCATACGTGGAAGTACCTCCGAGGAGACGAACATAAGGCAGGGATGGCGCCAAGCAAACACCGCACATAACGCTTGTTTAAATCTTGTTATTTCTCTTGCCTCCAGCCACACTACATACGTACTTGTCAATATTAGGTTTCAACTATAACAGTTTTCTGTCGTTTGTCGTGTCAGTTCTTCGGGGTTTCTGTACCCACTCCCTAAAGGGGTTTTACTCCACCAATAAGGAAATTAAAACCTATCCATCTTCCTCGTGAGCCTCGAGAATATTTCTGTTTTTGGTGATCTTTGATGTCAACAAAGGGTGTTAAGTCTCACGGCTGTTCCTTCCATTCAGTTAACTTTTTCAGTCTTACTTCATTTTCTTTGATCCTTTCAATCATTCATCATGTACAGAATACACATCCTCTTCTTCTCTCTCTCGTTATTTGTTAAAAATATAGTTCAAGTTCTAACAGTATTTCTTGATAGTTCATACATTCCATCCCTTCAATTTATCTTTCAAAAGTACTTCTGAATTCACTTCAGTTTGTTTATAATCATCTCATCTTGTTGGTGACCATACAACACAAAGTTCCCTTCTCCCTCTCGTATAGTGTCAGAGTGAACATTATCACCATCAGCTGCCTCTCCCGTGTGGTGAAACCAACACACACACCATATAATCAGACTCGCTAATACGATTTAGTAAACGTGAACTCCATGTTTCAAGTGTGTATCTATGATGACCCCTGGATCTTTAACATCCACTTCCCACTCAATCTTCTCTCTCTCTGGGACCTTTGTAAAGTGTGACCATTAAACTGTCTGGTATTCCATGATGACCTAACTCTTTTAACCAGTTCGTTTTTTTTTCCTTTTATGAACTCCATCCAAGTCTCTTATGCTTATCTATATAACATATTCAGTTCTTTGAGCTCTCTCTCTCTCTCTCTCTCTCTCTCTCTCTCTCTCTCTCTCTCTCTCTCTCTCTCTCTCTCTCTCTCTGCTGACTCTGCAAACTTTACCTTACTGCACTTTATTTGGCCTCGGCGTGTCTCTGTCTAACATCACAGTTATAAACAGTGATGGAGACACCACCAGTCCCCAGCATCCTACACACCTGGCCATACATACATTCATCTGACACAAGTCACGTATGCCACAGCCTGTCACAAACCCCTGCACCTATCAATGGTTTCCATACCATGTTATCCTCCGATATATTACCTTAACAGCATGATGATACAAACCTGACATCAAGGACAGGAACATACAGACGTACAGATATATATGAGATATAGGACAAATAATACTAAAGAGAGATGAATATGGAGAAATAAAATACAAAATGGAAAAGATCCTGGGGATGATATAGATACTAGTATAGAGATAAACACAAATTAAGATCTATTACCGTACATGGAGGGAGACAGACGCAAATACAAATTCATTACTATTTCACGAAAAAAAAAATAATACAAAAGGAATGCCATCACTTGCCGCAGTATAGTAGGGACGACACGACACCATCTATCACAGTACATTAGGTGAAGTACACCATCTGCCACAGTACATTACGGGCGGCATGCCATCCACCATCTGCCGCAGTACATTAGAGGCGTCATGCCCACCACTTGCCGCAGCCAATCCCCTCTAACAAGCATATGGAAATAACACCCCAACACTTAAAGGAGAACACTGGAAAACAGTGACAGTACCGTCCTTCCTCCCTCACCACCTGTCCAGCCCACCACACTCGTCAAGCGTCCTCCCTCCAGCTACCCAAAAACACGTTCGTCTACCAGAAATAATTATCATAATACACAACAAGACAACTCAAGAAGATAAGTGTGGTGTCGCTCCAGTGACCAGCTAAGTGCCACTACCAAACATGGATCTTTACGGTATTATTCATCCAGAATGTACGATGAAAATATTATGAAAATGAATAATTCAAAGCTGTCTTTTTTTTTTTTTCTTACGATTGCTTTTCAACTCCTCTGACGGTACGAACCTTGACCTTGAGTCGCACCAGCTGGTGTAAGGAGTTAATATCGCATAACTAGATGATATCTTTAAATCTAAAAACTTTGTCTAAGCGCACAAAGACCAAGCATTTCATTGCACGTAAAGCTACTGCATGCATTCAGACACGGGGGTGGGAGGGTTAGAGGTGATCCATCTACCAAGAACAAGCGGTGAAATTCGCCTGTCATCATACCCGGGCAGGTACCTCTCCAGCGCGCGCCGCCTAGTTTTCAACAGCCCGTTTGGTAACGGTTCCCCCGATAACTCACAAGTCTACCACACATTTCAGGGAGTTCAACATTTGGCCAAAAATCCCTCAAGTTTCTTTCATACTTCGACATACTTCCTCAACACTAGCCATCCCGAGTGAGGCGCGTATCAAGAATCAGAATAAGTTCGTCACCATTTCGAAGTGATAACTATCATCTATCATAAAGTATATACAAAACTTTTGGAAGAAGCCAAGACCAGCTGTCCGTCAGTCAAACTTTAAAGTCCTAAACGTACTTTTTATGACCCAGTCGTGGGCAATAATAAAAAATTATAATCCTAATATATTAAAGTCATTTGTTATGGTCATGAAGACTGATTCTGCGGCAATGACAGGCAGAATGGTCGCCAATGACGGTAACACGAGCAGTTATTTGATTTTTTGTTGCCATCTGCGGTTAGTCAACCTGATGTCCGGACACCTCCGAATTCTGGGGTTCCGCTTACTGGTTCCTGGGGTTCCGCTTACTGGTTCCTGGGGTCCAGCTCCTCCCTCCTAGGGTACGCCCTCTACCCCTGTCGTCCTTAAGTAGATGTCTCGTAAGTCCCTTTAAGTTTCCAGTTATCTTGGTCAGTTGTGCCTGACAAAGCAATGTATATCATCTTAGACAGTTGGAGGTAGATAACGTTCCCCGCCCTTACGAAATTAACGTCTAACCAGTTCCCAATTTCGAGAACAACGTCCAGCCAGTTCCCACTAACGAGAATAAACAAGCCAGTTCCCACTAACGAGAATAAACAAGCCAGTTCCCACTAACGAGAATAAACAAGCCAGTTCCCACTAACGAGAATAAACAAGCCAGTTCCCACTAACGAGAATAACGTCCAACCAGTTCCCAATGACGAGAATAACGTCCAACCAATTCCCACTAACGAGAATAACTTCAAACCACTTACCACTAAGGGGAAACCAGTCTTACACGTACACGACACTCGTACCTCACAGGGGCCACGCCCTCCCACCACTTCCAGCCTCGCACGGCTTAAGCGAGCAATCAGGAAAAAATAATAATCCTCTGCAAGCTGCAATGTAAAGTCGAGTCACACCACACTCACGTAGGCACCAACGCCGTGGTCTGTCGGGCAAAAGTAATGTACCTGTGAAACACAACGTGGCACCTAGTGAGGAAGTCCCAACATCCACTCCACAGCCTCAAGCCATGGGTGATGCTGAAGCCCCTGGACCAGTTGTATGGCATGGCCCACCCGCTCCTGACGATGAAATGACCTGTACCACCACAACCCTCCCACGCCATCCACTACCCGCCCACCACCACAACTCTCCCACGCTACCCACTACCCACCCATCACCACAACCCTCCCACGCCACCCACTACCTGCCCTGCACCACAACCCTCCCACGCCATCCACTACCCGCCCATAACCACAACCCTCCCATGCCACCCGCTACCTGCCCACAACCACACCCCCTCCACCGCCACGTTACAACCGCCTCGAACATACCCTCCACCACCTGACGCCTGCCATCCCCTCCATACCACCTACCGCAAACTCACCTCCTCCAGCAGATCCCTCCCTCCACCACACACACCCAACAGACGCTACACACAACAAACATACATTCTTATTACACTAACGACACCTGTGCCACTACACCTGAAGGAGAATGAACCGTGAGTACTTGTCCATTCTTTATGGTCTAATCGAAGCAGCAACTCTAATACTGTCGGTGAACTGCTGAGAAAATATTATCAATTCATAATACAAAGATTTTCCCCTTCCCACAGGGTGTCCTGGCAACATTCCACATACCAAATAACTCAGAATAGAATATGTCAACGAGTGAAATACCTGTACACAATAGTAATGTCAGTTATGGGTCATGGTGATTTAAAGTGTAAACAAGGCACCTACCATGCTTCCTCAGTATACACACACCATTCAGCACCGCCATGAATGTTATTCTGTAAGCATGACCCTTGAGCACGACGGTACGACCTTTCAGTATGACCCTTAGGTATAAGGGCATGACCTGACCTGAACCTGAATTGTTATGTCAATTAACAATCCTCCTTTCCATCTTTTCCATGTCCACTCCCCACTCACTTGAAGGCGTCTCCCCATACCAAGTCCCATGGCTCCACTTACAAGGTTCCACATTTTTTTTCTAAACAAAAGGTCCCTACACGCTGTTCCATGACCAATGTGTTCTATTCAAGACCCTCTTTCCCCAGTTCAAGACCACCTGCCCTGCATAAGAGTTGCATTCTCTCAGTTCAAAGAGCCTCTGCTAATTCAATTGCCCTCCTAATACCCTTAAAATCCTCCTCCCCAACTTCAAGGACCTCCTTTTACACTTTGAGACCCTCCTTCAAGATTCTCTTCTCCCACCTCTAAGGTCTACTTCTCCAGCTTTAAGATTCTCTACCAACATCCTGGTCTCTCTCTCTCTCTCTCTCTCTCTCTCTCTCTCTCTCTCTCTCTCTCTCTCTCTCTCTCTCTCCTGCTCTGAGGGCCTGTTCCTCAAATTTCAAGGTCGTTTCACACTTTGGCAACACTCTCTTCCATTTCAAGGTCTCCCTGTCATCCTGAGTGCCCACTAGAGGCCCTCCTCTCTTACTTCAAGACCCTTCTTCCACATTTGGAAGCTCTCCTCCACACTTTAAAGAAATTTCTCCCCCTTTTTGAAGTCTTTCCCAACTTCAAACCCCACCTCCCCTTACTCCACTTCAAACTTTTTCTCTTGAAGAAAACCCTTCTCCAACCAAACACCCTGCAAGAGGTGTGAAGCACAACCAGCACCAAGCTGGTCACGCATGAGATAAACAGAGAACAGTTATAAACACAAGATGTAGCACTTGGCTGTCTGATGAACACATGGACTGACGAGGTGAGTGGGAGGGGAGGAATGTTTACACTGGAGTGTACAATGGTAGGTGCATAAATAGAGGCACACTCCACGAGTAAGTACAGAGGACGAGGGAGGCAGTCATCAGATATACAGAAACCATCAGTTGGAACAGAAACAGCCCCACATCAGTTGTGGTCACATGTGCTAACAATCCTTCAAGTCCACCTCATCCACCTCATCTACTTCCTTGTCTCAGGCTTCTGTCCTCTAATGGCCACTTCAATGACATCCTTCCCTCCCTCAACCACAACCCTCACAAAACTGCCAATGTGTAAAAACATCTTCAGCACTCATCCACCTACCTGTGCACTGCATGTGCTTGGACAGCCAGCCAGCCAGCTTGCAACAGTAAACTGTGCACCACAGATGCAAATACCCTTAATGATCTTAACCGATTTTACACTAAAGAGGAAGTACTGTATTGCAAGAAGAGGCTGGAGCTTGGATCCCCAAGCCATTGTCAAATTAAGAAAATGAATGAAAATGCAAGCAGCTTAATTGAAGAGCATATAAAAGGCACTCAAAACACACTTACTACCTTAAGGAGCCTCAGTGAAGACTTACACCCATCTAACACCATGTGACAAGCATTTCATGTGATATCCATGTTACACCATATCCAACAAACACGTCATGGATAACTCATGTATCAACAGCATCATTAATGTGCACTACAGAGGCACACAAGAAAAAGACTTAATCAAAAAGAAAACTGACATAGTTAAAAAATATCAAGATACAAATTCTCAAAATGTGTAAAAGAGACCATTCTATAGATCAATATGCCAAGGAATTCACTGTGGTGAGAGGTGCAGATATGCCATACAGGTTGATTTTAGTTTTCATGTAAAGTTGCTCAAGGAGTTAAAAGACTATCTAAGTAACTGCAGCTGCAAAAGGCTGAGATAAACAATATCTTGGAAAGAGTGGGGACACAGATGGGGTTGAACAAGCTAATCACATGAGGGGAAACTGAAATTCTAAGAACACTATTCCAGAAAAAGATGACACAAGTAAGATGGGACTGGGTGAACGTGAACAATCTTGTGAGTAAAGAATGAATGAATGGAGACTTGCCTATTGACATATGAACTTGTGCAGCGTGAAAAACTAAAAAGCTCTTATATGTTTCATTAAGCACCCTGAACACATATTAAGGATATGTACTCACCGCTTCTTTTCTGTTGGGTTTAGCCTTATCCAGTGCCCGATTGCATGACTGGTAGTCGACCATTAAACAGGTGCGGTCAAGCAACATGGCACTCTCAGCCTGGATGTAGTGGTTCCACAGCATCTGCACTGTGCCCAACATAATATCCTCTTTGTTGGCCTTCTCCTCTGTCTCATTCTATAAGAAACAAATAAGAAAGTTTAGATGAAAGGCTCAGCTTTACATTGTGATTAAAAGCAAGTCACCTAGCAACACCTTTAGCCTTCCCCTAGGTCCAATTTCATTCTCTGTAATCCAAAACAGCACCAAAAACTTGGAAAGAATTTACCAAAGGACTAGTAATAATAATCTTGTTACCTGGAATGACAAGGACAGTGTACAGGAACTATTCATAACTAAAACATCAAAAGTTAGTAGTAATACCTTTTCATAACTTTCATATTAATGCTGAGAAGCATATCCTTGACACCCTTCTCTTTCTGATTTCTGACTAAGAAATATTAGGGTTAGACTCTGGAAAAGTAGGAAACTAGGTGTACATAATTCTACTCATAATGGAATCACTAAAAAAGCATAATATCATTATACTTAACCTTGGCTTATTACATTTAACTATCACTGGATACATTCCTTTCAAGCAATTTACAATGTAAAATAGACACAGTCAGTACAGTTAAGAATACCTTGATAAAATGTCCATGTTTCACTTCTTGAGTAATTCTTCAGAAGTGTTTAGTAATGTACCAAAAAAAATTTCTTGGTTTGTCAGTTCACATCTAACTGCTGTGATTTGTGCAAGTTACTTGTGAATTCATAACTCAGCAGATATTGCAGTAATAATGTCTATAAATTTCAAATGAATATCATTAAGAGTTTCAATCAAATTATTCTTTGTCCTAATATAAATGAGGTAGTCTTCCTCCAATTCATATATGTTTTAAAGCAAGAGCAAGTGAAATATGGATTGTGATCATTATGAGAAACCTAATCACTCATGTTTTTACAATTTCTTACTACAGTGGTTCAGCAAAATGAGACCAATGTGGGATCTACTTCCTCTATCCTTACCCATTTCAAAGGGTAAACTCAATTCATATGTGTTTTAAAGCAAGAGCATGTGAAATATGGATTGTGATCATTATGAGAAACCTAATCACTCATGGTTTTACATTTTCTAACCACAGTGGTTCAGCAAAAAGAGACCAATGTGGGATCTACTTCCTCTATCCTTACCCATTTCAAAGGGTAAACTCAATTCATATGTGTTTTAAAGCAAGAGCATGTGAAATATGGATTGTGATCATTATGAGAAACCTAATCACTCATGGTTTTACAATTTCTAACTACAGTGGTTCAGCAAAATGAGACCAATGTGGGATCTACTTCCTCTATCCTTACCCATTTCAAAGGGTAAACTCAATTCATATGTGTTTTAAAGCAAGAGCATGTGAAATATGGATTGTGATCATTATGAGAATCCTAATCACTCATGGTTTTACATTTTCTAACCACAGTGGTTCAGACCAATGTGGGATCTACTTCCTCTATCCTTACCCATTTCAAAAGGCAATCACCCTTTTTAGAAGGGTTACTAAACTTTTGAGTATGCATAAATATACCAAACAGATCACAAGAAACATCTCCCCACAAAGAGAGTATTACAAATCCTAGCAAAGAGGTTATCATAAAGTTTTGTTCCAAAAAGGCTACAATCTTATCATAAATAATGATAGCCATTTTTTTCCTTTTACTGAAAAGGTTTATTGAGTGGTAATGTAAAGAGTGTTTCTCATCTTCCTTTTCAAATACTATAAGCCTCTAGTCACTAGATACCACCACTCATTCAGTAATTTACTGACAATTTTTCTATTTGGATATATTGCCTGTTTATGGAACTTCTATAAGAGAAGGGAACAAAATGTCACGGCCAACTAATTTATCCTGATCTAATTTCCATGTAATGCAGTAAGGTGCTAAGCCCCTCAAACATCTGTCATTGTTGCCTATAATGACAAAACAATACCTTCTGGTTAAAATGATGTCACTGTTTCTTACAATATCCTCCTTGCTCTTTTCACTCACTTTTGTAATCCATGACCTAAAAGGATAATTACATATCACACTCCATATATTCCAACAAGCCATAACTTTGCTATCTCAAAAACCCACATCATGCATTCTACCTATCATATTTTTCTCACCAGAAACATATCAGTCATGCCCTGTACAAGCCTGTATTCATGAGCAGCCTTCTATTAAAAGTAAGTATGTGCACTCAGAGTTGTTGATGTACATATTCACACACATCAAAACATTTAGTTATTGAGTGGGCGAGGGGGCAAAGGTACTGGGAGCACTGAAGAATGTGTGGAAAGTGAGGTCTTTGTTTAAGGGAGGCAAAATTGGGTATGTTTTAAAGTATAATAGTCCCAACAGTGGAAGCAAGGCATGGGTTATAGATGAAGATGAATGGACAAGGCAGAATGTGTTGAAAATTAAATGTTTTGAGGACAATATGTGGTGTGAGTCAGTTTGATCGAATGAGTAATAAAAGGATAAGAAAGAGGTGTAGCAATAAAATGAGTGTTGTTGAGAGAGCTGAAGAGGGTGTGCTGAAATGGTCTGGACATAAGTGAATGAGTACTGCTAAATGAAGAGGACATATGTGTCAGAAGTTGAGGGAACAAGATGAGGTACACTGAATTGTAGATGGAATAATGGAGTGAAAAGAGATTTTGAGTGATCGAGGCTTGAACATGTAGGAGGGTGAAAAACATGCAATAGATTAAGTGAACTGGAACAATGTGGCATACAGGGATTACCATAATGTCAATGGACTGAGCAAGAGCATGTGAAGCAGGCAGTGTAAATTATGGAAAGGCCTGTGGTGCCTGGTTTTGGACAGGGAGCTGTGGTTTCATTGCATTACTCATGACAGAGAATGGATGAAAACAAATGCAGCTCTTTTCATCTGTGCTTTGCATTATCTTGCTAAAGAATAAAACAAGAATCAAGTATAAAACAAAGTACTGCAACAAGTTTCAGAATTTTTTTTCTTCAAATAAACATCTACAATTTTAAAGCAATAAATTTACAAAGCAACATTAAAAAACTTAAAGAATTTAGCAATAGTGACAAATTAACTCCTGATCACGAAAAATGGATCATCACTTTCTGAGCACTCCCTTTAATACCTGCACCTTACAATAATATAAATCTGGAAGGATGAATCCTATACTTTCTTCCCAGTACAATCCAGCAAGATACTAAGACTAAAGCTGCACTTCACCATCATGTCATATGCCTGAATTTACATAACTAATATCCAAGATGACTGCTTGCACATGACATCAGTCTACCCTGGGGTTGTATGTGCAAAACTGAAACCATCTAGGAAGTCTGTGCTTGATAGCCACTGACCTTCTTCAGTAACCTTCATCAACATTAAGCCAACAAACACTAGATACTGAAGGCTGATTTAGATACATGACAAGCTTTAAGTACGAGTTACTATAAAGCCTCTTCATGGCAATCTTTATATAGAACAATATGCAAAACATCAACATCATACACTTTCGAAATGCTAACTCTAGCACTCTCAACCCCTGAATTAGTGTCCAACTATGGTCATATAGCCGAGATGATGCTTGTAAAATCTGTACAATTAAGGAAGCTTGTAACTCTTAAAAAGCCTATATATCTTGCAAACTTCCATCTGATGCATGACTTTAAAGCCCAGTAAAGCTTGTGAAACCCTCAATTTTACTAAAGATACCAAAGCCGCTGTGAAAAATTTGAAAGACTTTAGTTTTAATTTTATTGCTATCACAGTCAGAATACTGTTATTAAAAGTATCAACAGTCAACAGAAAAACTCATTGCATAATCCTCTATCACATAAAGCCATGAAGCTATAAAGAACATTCACTGTAATGAGCTTCTTCATGAGTAATATGTGACTCTGGCTATACATATAGCTACATGAGGATCTGGTAAAAAGGTAAGCTTCCCTTTCCATACTTGATGCGTGAACTCCACATATAAGTATTTTTGCATTAGCATCTCAATCATGTCTTATGTGGGGAAAAAGCAAGATTCTACCTGAGGGGTGTGTATCATCAATGGTTACCCAAGACAATGAATGCTGAGACTGGTGAACTCAAGTCAACTTGGCTCTTTGTTATAATCTAAGGATTAGGTGACCAATGTTTTACATAATATGATACCCTGTTTCATGGAATATATGCTGTTGCCCTAAACAGGTCATAGGCATGTCATTCCCTGGTTTACTCTTTGGTGTGAAAACCTAAAACTAACCTTTATGCTATCCATACATTCATGGAAGAGGCAATTAATTATATTGAACTGCTTGTTGTGGACGACATCATTAGGGCAGTTGCTCAGTTTCAGGGCTGTCACAATCTGTTCCAGCTGGTGACCTATCCCTGGAATTAAAATAACATCCTTTAGTGACAATCTAAAGCATCACATGTTTAGAAGTTCAGTATGTTGAACAGTGGGATAACATTCTGGCATGCCAATATAAAAGACACACTGCACACTCTTCAATCCAAAGCTGCACTCCTGCATTACAATGCACACAGTAACATCCACAGCATACAAGACTTTTACAGTGTAACTAGCAAATTTGAGTTTTCTTAGTCTCTATGTACTCCAAAAAAGAAATTCCATTAATCCTTTCACTATGGCATTCCTTACGTCCACTGTACACTCATTGTGAAGGATAATCTCAAATATTCAAAAAATATAAATACCTCCAGAAAATGACATATAACTCAACTTAATGAGACACTGATTAAACGTGCTACACACCCTTTAACTTCTGCTGCTATGCTGCCAGATGTATGAGTTCCTCCTGGAATATGTCAGGCATCCACTGTGAGATTTGTAGCATTTTTGGAAATGCTTTTATCACATCCAAATAAGATCACTGTGGTCTTCATCACTAATATCTTAAACAAGTGTCACAGCTTCACTCATCATTTCATAATGTGAGGGTGCAAGTCTCATACAGGCCCCCTGTACAAGCAATTATAGCAGCATAAATCAAGAATTTTAATCATGTACGCCTCAGCCAAAGTGAACAGACGAAAAATTACCGAGAAGTGTACACCCCTGCCGCAATACTTGGGATAAAGGAGATACACAAAAGGAACACAATGCAAATTCCATGTGCCTTGACAAACTTTTAGCAAGTTTTCCAAGGGTCTGTATCCTTAATTTCCAATTATTAGCATGAATGAAGACAGAACAGCAAATATAACAAACAAAAAACAACAAAGTTTAACACAGCAAAGTGTGTATGAGGAGGAATGTAATGTAACAGTATAATGAAATAAAATCATTCAAGACAGAGTAACAAAGGAAAACAACAATTATATTTCAGATTTGTAGACCATGATATAGCAATGAATAAGACAATACTGCATGGTAAAACACCACTGCCAGTATACTACATCAATAAAACAAAAGTAGCACAGTATTACATAACAAAGAAGAACAATATTCAGGTTTTGAAGGATGAAAAACCATTTCATTAATATTAGTAGAGCTCTCTAAGCATCTACAGGGATAAAATATCATTCTACCTTTCCCCTTAAATGAGGTTTATTTATATGGATTCAACAACATGCTGAGACATATAATGCCAAATGACCTTTCACCCATATTCATTTACTATCTGCAGGTGACTGTGCCCAAATCCTGTAATCATCAAGAATCAAGAAACATTTTCTTGAAAAGAAAAGAAGGAAAAAAAGAAAGAGGAAACAGATGAAAAGGAGTGAGACAGTATGCTTATATGGGTGGTGAACTGCATGGGCTGCAAAAGGTGGGATATGGACAGATGAGAATAGGGAGTGACTGGTGGAATGAGGACATCAACTTATCTGTGAAAAAGAAAAGGGAGAAGTATGGAAAGTATCTGCAAATGATTGGAAAACAAGAGAAAGTGGCAAGTCAAAAGAATGGCATGAGATCTGGAAAAGTGGAGAGATGGGATAAAAAGAAAAGAAGAAATTTCTGAAGTAAACACTGTGAAGAGAACCAGAAAACAAATGGTGTTGACTGTGAGAGACTTAATGAGGAAGTGGTAACACACAAAGATGTATAAAAGAAACAGTGTGGTTATCATGAAGGATAGCTGAATGTTTCAGATGACAGGAATGCAGATGTAGTGTGTTTAGGACAAAGTGGCATGCAGCATGAGAAAGTCATGGCAAATAAAACAATGAAAAGGAAAAAGGTAGTGAAAGCCTTGTGCAGGACAAAACATGGGAGAGCATTAGGAGTGGGAGAAACTGTAGCCAAGTTTCTCAAGAATGAGGTTAGAATATTGTTGATTGATTAGTCAAGTTGTTATAAAGTCAAGGGGAACTAAAATCAGTTTTCAAATCACAGAGGAATAAGTCTGTTGAGTATAACTAGTAAGATGCAGGGAAGAGTGGTAACTGATAGGATGGGTAGTGCACAAAGCAACTGACTGAGTAGAAGCGGATGGGTAGTGTACAAAGCAAATGACTGGGTTGAAGCAATGTGCTTTCGGAAGAGGTAGTGGGTGTGTGGACTGTTATTATATCTTAACAATATGTGTGAAAAATATTTAAAGACTGATTTGTAAGTGTCATTTATAGGTCTGGAGAAAGCATAAAACTGGGTTGACGGATATGCATTGTGGAACATGCTATGAATATATGGAGTAAATGTAACGTTACCAAAGGCAGTGATGAATTTTTACTAGGTATGCAAGACAAAGGTGTGAGTTGAAAGAGAAGTTGACACATTTTTGGTGAAGGTGAGCCTGCATCAAGGATGTGTGTTATTAGCATAGCTGTTTATTTTGTTCATGGATGGGGTTTGATGGAAGTGAATGCAAAGATCTTTGAAACATGGGGCAGATCTGCAACATGGAAGCATGAGAGATGAATCAATTGTTTGCAAGTGAAATGGCTCTGGTGGCAGATTCTTTGGGATAAACTTAACAAGCAGTTGTAGGACTTTGTGAGAAAGTGGGGAAATAGAAAGCTGAAAATAAAACGAATCAAAGTAAGGCAATGAGATGCAGTAGACAAGGAAGGTGAGACAGGATGGTATGATTAGGAGTTTAAAAGAGGAGGAAATTGAGGAATTGGGGTGCTTTAGGTAATTGGAAGTGGTCATGGCACTGGATGGTTCCATAGGGCCTGTGGTTCCATAGGGCCTGAGTTAAATCAAGGGGTTGAAGACAAGGTTGAGGCCCATTCAGGTCGTGGAGCATTAAGAAACTGGTGGATAAAAAGATCATTGTCTGTAAAGGTAAGGATGGGTATGTCCAAAAACACAGTAGTCCCAAAGTGCTGTATATATTTAAGTCTTCGGCCTTATATGCAAAAGAAAGGAAGAGGGTGGATGTCCTAGCAATGAAATCTTGAGGATAACATGTGGTATGAGGAGGGTTGGTCATGTAAGTAAAGAATGACACAGTTACAATGGGGTATGGTGGAGAATGAAGTATAACTGAGAGGGTGTATTGAAGTGGGAATGGAGAGAATGAATGAAACAAAACCAACATTCTCAATGTGTGTTACTTCTGTGGAGCCAGTTGCCCTAAATGCAATAAAGAAAAAACATCTTACAGAATATATCTTTACCATATATCACTCACTAAAATACATTAAAAAGTTGTATACTTTCCTCCATATTGGAATGGAGAGGGGATGCTGAGTGAACAGGAGAGAGCTTTAATAGGTGGACCAAATCCTCACTAAGTATATGATGATTACATCTTTTTTGTGTGTGTGTGATTTCTTTCTACATACTCCTAAAAACATTACATACAGTATTTTTTTTACCAGGTGTGACTTCATATATCCCATATACATCATTTCTATAATTTTTCTTACATATACATATTTCTTATATTTCTCATTCACTGTTTGCATATCTACATACCATTTACACTGATAGATCATTATTTACATGAATTAATGAAAAAATCTTTAATTTTCTAAATACTGAAACATGAAAAATTTTCTTACTGTAGAGCTGTAAATGATAGTTACTTTAAGCACCTGGCTTTCTGCCATTATGATAGTTACACTTTCTTTGATGATTTATAAATGACTGTGAAATAAAATATTTTTTCCAGCTATGCAGTTAAGTTGCTAGTGAAATTTAAGGTTTAAGAAATGGAATCTCACAACAGGTAGGAATTTCAAAAGGAAATGCGAAAGACCAAAACCATGATCACTGCACAGAGCCCCATCCTCCATTCCACCATGACAGTGGCTTGGAGCAGGGAAGCAATAAAAAAAAAATTATCCATATGTCAGACGTGATGGGTGCAAAGAAAAGGGGGAGGTTAAAATGAAGATGAAAGGATGGAGCGAGGGAGGCTTTGAGGAACTGGGGCCTGAACATTCATGAGGGTGAAAGGTATGCACTGCATAAAATGGAGTTGGAGCAACGTGGTATATGGGGAGACATGCTGCCATGGGTTGAACCATATCCTGTGAAATTATCATGGTAAGCTGTGGAGTACTCCAAGGGGCTTGGTTTGGATGACAGTCTCTGATTCTGGTCATTAAACATAACAGCTAAAGATTGTATGTGTGCAAGTGAGGCCATTGTTCATTTAGTCCTGACACTACCTCACTTTAGCGGATGAAGCATTTAGGGATAAAAAAAATTTACCACACCGGTACCTATTGATTTTTTTCTCTTGATACTATTATCATTACTATCATTACTGTATTATCATTACCAGGGTTATCAATAGACTCAACAAAATTTTCAAATCCACTAAATATTATATAACAGAGTTTTTAATTTGCTTTAACATAAATATTCTTCAGTAACAGTGATCTTTCTACTAATTAAACCATGCTCTACTCCATGCTGCTTCAATGCTGCTGTAATTACATCCACCTCCTCCTTGGTACAGATTTGTTAAACGAGATCCCTCTGAAATTACAGCAAATCTCATAGACTGTCATTCTTCTTACATGTTTTAGGGATTTGGGGTATCTCTTCTGACCCTCATGAAGCCCTGGAACACAAGAAAAATAAGGCCTCATCTTTCATATGGCTCATTCATCATATCCATCTCGACCTACAGATATGTGAAGTAGCATACAACCCAAAACTCCAGTGATTTCTGTGTGTTAGCGAAGTTCAGAAATGGGCTACATCTTTCATCAAGTGGAGACAACTGCACAATCAATCATCTAAGGGGGCTCTCCCTTTACTTACTTAAGCATATTTTCCCAACTTTCATTTTCCTAATTTCTTCACTTTCCCCTTTTCACATCTTCACTACGATACCATTGTCATAACCTTATCTCTTACATTTAACAGATGATCAAATTAAGGTATGTAAACTTTTGCTGCAAGGAAATTAGATAAAATACTAAAAAATCAATAATTTCTACATGATTATCTACGTAATATCATATACAGATTTCAGCACGACTTATGTACTTACTTAGCTGAGCAAAGGTAATCTTGTTAAAGGCATCACTGGCATTGGCAATTGCTGGTTGATATTTTGTGACCCAATCACGTTCCTTCTGGAAGAACTCTTCACTGTCAGGATAAGATGACTTCCGAGCATCCAGGCTGTCAGACAGTCGGCTTATCAGACCCTTTTTTACCTAAAAAAGTTTTGACTGTAACAGATTTTTTCCTGTGTTTGAGATGGAGCAAGCTAGATCATCTATCTGTAATTATCAGTACAGCACTGTACCTTCAATTTACCAGTCTAATCAACAAATGAACAGAAAATTACTTTAAGTGGAATACTGCCAGTTTTTTCACTAGTTATGAAACCCGTGAACTAAGCACTACAGCATTCACCAAAGAAATTACTCTTCAGAGTGTATTTGAGGCTCCATATAGTAACAGCAGTAAGCAATGTGATCTACAAATTTTTATAGTCTAATGTTGTTTGAATCTTGGAAAGGTCAGCTAGCTCAAAACCAACCAAGCTCTTCATCCTTCCCTTTAGGGCATGTTGATGAATGGGCAACATACATAAGCTGATGTGGGTGCTTATGTGAATACTTGTGAATTTACCTATTTGTAAATTGCAGGGAAATAACTCTACACTCATGGGGCCTCATATCTTGAATTTTTCACACCATCAGGTAGCCTTTTATACTTTTGTCATTTACTGGCAACCAATTCAAACAATGAGGGAGTGATGTTGAGTAATTTTACAAAACTAGGAAGTCTCGTAAACAAGTCTACCATTTGATTCTGGAGCATATTTTTGCATACATTATTTGCAGTAATTACCTATTACCTATTTGTACTGTACAATGGGGGAGCTATAAACTCATGGGGGCACATCTCTTGATCATTCTCTTCAAGTACACAGGTTCAAATCCTGGTGGCAGCAGTCCGTCCATGGACAACCCAGCTGATCATTCACCCCTTGGAGTTGGTTGATTAAATGGATACCTAGCTCAGGCTAGGATATATATATATATATATATATATATATATATATATATATATATATATATATATATATATATATATATATATATATATATTTTTTTTTTTTTTTTTTTTTTTTCTTTTATACTTTGTCGCTGTCTCCCGCGTTTGCGAGGTAGCGCAAGGAAACAGACGAAAGAAATGGCCCAACCCCCCCCCATACACATGTACATACACACGTCCACACACGCAAATATACATACCTACACAGCCTTCCATGGTTTACCCCAGACGCTTCACATGCCTTGATTCAATCCACTGACAGCACGTCAACCCCTGTATACCACATCGCTCCAATTCACTCTATTCCTTGCCCTCCTTTCACCCTCCTGCATGTTCAGGCCCCGATCACACAAAATCCTTTTCACTCCATCTTTCCACCTCCAATTTGGTCTCCCTCTTCTCCTCGTTCCCTCCACCTCCGACACATATATCCTCTTGGTCAATCTTTCCTCACTCATTCTCTCCATGTGCCCAAACCATTTCAAAACACCCTCTTCTGCTCTCTCAACCACGCTCTTTTTATTTCCACACATCTCTCTTACCCTTACGTTACTTACTCGATCAAACCACCTCACACCACACATTGTCCTCAAACATCTCATTTCCAGCACATCCATCCTCCTGCGCACAACTCTATCCATAGCCCACGCCTCGCAACCATACAACATTGTTGGAACTACTATTCCTTCAAACATACCCATTTTTGCTTTCCGGGATAATGTTCTCGACTTCCACACATTTTTCAAGGCTCCCAAAATTTTCGCCCCCTCCCCCACCCTATGATCCACTTCCGCTTCCATGGTTCCATCCGCTGACAGATCCACTCCCAGATATCTATATATATATATATATATATATATATATATATATATATATATATATATATATATATATATATATACCAATTCACTTTATTCCTTGTATATATATATATATATATATATATATATATATATACCAATTCACTTTATTCCTTGTGTATATATATATATATATACCAATTCACTCTATTCCTTGTACGCCTTTCACCCTCCTGCATGTTCTGGCCTCGATCACTCAAAATCTTTTTCACTCCATCTTTCCACCTCCAATTTGGTCTCCCACTTCTCGTTCCCTCTACCTCTGACACATATATCCTCTCTGTCAATCTTTCCTCACTCATTCTCTCCATGTGACCAAACCATTTCAAAACACCCTCTTCTGCTCCTTCAACCACACTCTTTTTACTACCATACATCACTCTTACCCTTTCATTACTTACTCAATCAAACCACATATTGTCCTCAAACATCTCATTTCCAACACATCCACCCTCCTGCGCACAACTCTATCTATAGCCCACGCCTCACAACCATATAACATTATTGGAACCACTATTCCTTCAAACATACCTATTTTTGCTTTCCGAGATAACGTTCTCGCCTTCCACACATTCTTCAACACTCCCAGAACTTTCACCCCCTCCCCCACCATAAGATTCACTTCCACTTCTATGGTTCCATCCACTGCCAAATCCACTCCCAAATATAAAGTACTATATAATACATATATATATATGATGCTTTAATTAATAAAAACAGAAAATGAACTTTGAACACTAGTGCTGTCATGTATTTACCAAAAAAGTATATTCTCCGAGGTATTCTCGCCCGAACTAATGCAGTCTCATCCACATTAAAATTAAGCATTTAGAGAATAACTGCCTTCATTGATAATGATCTTGAGGGTTTCTGGAAAATTTCTAGCAGCAAACAATATCAGCAGAAGCAGCATTATAAGTCATCTTGATGTTGTGATAACTAAAGCATTTTCTAAAATTCACAAACAAACCAGGACTTGCATGAAATGTCTTCACTACTCCTTTTTGCTTAATACTTTTTAACAGTCATTTTCACCACAAAATCTGATCCACATATCTCCTACCTTTCCTAAAAACCCTTGCTCCTCTCTCATTCTGCATTCAGTCATTTCCATCATTCCATCAATCAACACCACTGCATACAGTTTTCCTGGTATACTCAACAGACTTATCACCCTATAATTGCTACATACATCCTTAGCATCTTTTCCTTTCAATAAAAGAACAATAATAGCTTCACCTACTCCTCACGCACAAACATCTGTTTTCATGCTAAATTACATATCAAATGCATCCACTCTATCACACTTTTTCCTCCATACTTCAGCATTTCAGCCATTATCTCATCCACTTCAGGTACCTTTCCTACCTTCGGCTTCATTGATACTGCAATTTTTACCTCCCTTCTTGCTATAGGCCCTTGCAGTTGTATCCTTTCTTTCATCTTTGATATCCATACATGTCTCACCTACATTCACCATTTCTTCAAAATACTCTTTCCATCTTCCTTTCACTTCTTCCTTTTGATTCAGAAACTCCTTTACTTCTCACATTAACATTTCCACTTTTAAATTCACCTCTTTCTTTTTTCACCTCCTTCCAGTGCAATTTATCATTTTCCTTAATCTTTTCACTCAACTTCCTTCCAAAACCTTCATCTATTCTTTATTTCCTTTCCTCTATCAGTGTCTTAACATTCCACATACACATCTTATATTCTTCCCTCCTCCTTTGCTGAACTTTCACTGGTACATTCATTTTGAAAACTAATAAAATAATCATGAAATATACAAGAACACAGAAGACATTCTATTTTACAGGAACAGTAAACTTAGTCATAAGCACATGTAACCTTAATTAAGGCACTGCTCACCACCACATTTTTCAAAGACTTCTGTGAAGTTGGAGCTGTGTGGTATGACAAACTGGAAGGCTGGTCTGTAGGATGTTATGGATACTTGCCTAAGATGATAATGGCAATAATATTAAGCACAACTTTTTCAGACCTTTTTTTGAACACACTGTAGTTATATTTTGTGCATGCAATGATGTTTTTCTATTTTTGAGTGTGTGTGTGTGTGTATGTGACCACATCTCAGCTCTGAATTTTTTCACTGCAAGCAGCTACAGAATTAAGGCAACTTGGTAAAGGATAATCAATAAAGAAAGTATCATTTCATGTGTTACTACATCATAACTCTGAAACTGCATCACAGCTATACTATGGTACTCCCATTTCACTAGTAGATAGACTATAAAGCTTACTGCATCAGCAGTTCATTATTCTTTACTAAGCACAGGATATACAGACAACTGGTATCAGCACAGTTAAGTGTTTACAACCCCACTTTCTCCATCTGACTATGACCATTAGACAAGGGTTTCCAAGAGCAAATGGCATCGCTGAATCTCAACTTCCATTGTAAATCTCCTCAAAGTCCTACAACCATACCTTAGTTCTTGGTGGAGCATCCTTTAACGTTAAGAAGTCATGCAACTTTTCGTTCTTTCCTAATACAGGATGTGACAGGAGCAACTCGAGGTACCTGCGGGGCAATGATAATTATGGAATATAAGTCAGTTTAAGTAAAAACTTAAATTCTGTGAAAAGAATAAGCTTAAATATATTTGGCACAAATCATACTTTGGGACCTGTTAATCAAAGATATGAGTTTTCTGCAGTGAAACAGAGTTTTCAAAAACTGCCTCCAGCTCCAAATTCCACTTCCTCAACTGCAAACAAAACACAAACCTGATACACATAAACATCAATATTTATAGTACCTATGCACAATTCCAGTTTGCATTGTTTCACATCATGATGAAATTAAGTACTTCTGTATTCTCTATACACAAATGCATGCTTTATTACCTGTCTGTCTGTCCACCCATCCTAACATCCATCCACCCTTAGTCTGTAAACATGGCATGGAAGTTACTAGAAGATGCATGACAACTAACTCCAATACATAGCAGTACAGTCAAAGAAATTACCAGATGCATAACAACTGACCCCCTTACATAGTTGCCAATAATTTATCCATTTCCTTGGTAGGAAAGGAAACTGCTGTTGCTGGGGTGAAACATTTTCATGAAAATATCTTATTATTGAGGATGGCTGTCCCAGTAATATAAAAAGTATAGAGAAGAAAATTGTGAAAATGGTTTGCACCACTGAGGGAGGGAGTGGTGGTGGTGGAGGAGGGTGTGGAGGTCACGAAGGGGTATAGTAGTGGTGGTTAGGGAGGGTATGATAGCTTAGAGGGGGAGGAGTGGTGATGGTAACGGAGGATGTGGTAGCCAGGCTGCGATGTGGTGGTGAGGGAGAATGTGATGGTGGTGAGGGAGGATTTGGCAGCCTGGGAGAATGGGAAGGGTGGTGGACAGAGTGGGAGTGGTGGTAGGGAGAGAGGGTGCAGCAGTTATCCACAGGAATGAGCAGACAAGGACCCAGGGGGCCTGTATCTACAAGTGAGAACTAACTGAAGGCTTAGGAGCAATGTTCAGGAATATTAGGTGGGAATGTAGCCACACATCTCGTTACTGAGACAATAAATTCAGCAGACCATTATGTACAATGTGTGACTTTTTTGAGGTTGCACTGTAATCATCAGATGCACCTAAGGCCACTATGGTGGATTTCAAAAAGAATATTCAATATAAGGAAAACAGCTTTATACATGACAACAACAACACAGTGTATGTGGGTGAATGAAGCAATTCCTTCATCTGTTCTTTAGCACTATCTCACAAACAAGAGCAATGGTGAACATGTGTGAAAAAAGAGATGATTCTGCTTAAATTAGCAACAAGTTTACACTGGGATACAGTGAAATAATCAGCTTCATAAAAATTTTTGACCAATTATAAGTATTCAAATATTTATATATTTGAATACCTAATATAAATATTCAAATACAAGGAAACAAAATCACTCACTTTTGTAGCTGGTGAGAGTCTTTGTGAAATTCATCTGCTATTAGCGTCTTTGAACCTTTTCCCATCAGTCTCTTGGACTGTATCTCGGCATTGTAGGGATCTGAGAAAGACAATGAAGAGACACCACTTTAATGTGTTTCTCTGAAAACCTAACCTACACTGTATTCACCATTTTTCACCTGTCATTTGCATAAAATTATGCACATCCATCTAAAAATTACTGTAAAGTACTATAATATCAAACATCAGGCTTCAAGTTCTTGCAGAGGGCAACAATGTCAAGCATTATAATTTCATTAAAGAAAGTAATCATATGGGGAAAATGCTGAAAAATAAAGCTCTTTTCTCATAATCCACAATGTAAGAAACATGAGCTGAGCATACTCAAAACAGCAAAGAACTTTTTGTTCACAGCAGAATAGAAAGCCACCATTCCACTGGACAAGAAATTCACATACCTTGGATTCATGATCACACAACTTTTTCTGAACATATTACTACACAATATACATAAAAATTATGCTGGTCTACAAATCAAGTTCAAAGGCTGGATACTATGGAAGAATGAATTCAATAAATGGTCATCTTTAACAGACTAAAATACATTCATCTTTACTCATACCTTACCTTACCTTACCCTTCTGCCCTATGAATCCTTTCTATCTTATATGGGACTCCCACAGTTCCTGAAGCCAACCATATTCATCAAGAAAGACCACAGATCACAGAGTGTGGTGATGTGTTTATGTCTGTGTGAGATTGGTGAAGAACAATTCAGGAGAAAGTGTTCTGTGTCTTCAGCATGTTGATTGGAACTTAGGGCATGGTCTAGTGGTATGCTGAAACAGTTATTGTTCTGCTGGAGAGATGAGCAGTGTCCAGAAAGTAAACAAAAAAGTGCAGTTCATATATTTCTAAGGAGTGGTTTCTGATGGGTGTATGTCTGGTAAGATGGTATTAAACACTGCAATGGGAAGGTGATTGTTCAGGGCTTGTCAGGTTATTTTGGAGCTTATCTGTTTCATCAGTGTAGCGATTGTTAAGGTTGGGGGAACTGTGAGTACGAGTTATTAAAGCGTGAAGCAGAGATGAGCTCAATTCTATTTCTGATTCCAAAGCCTATCATTCCACTTTGCTCAATACTCACCCATAATCCCTGTGGTGAACTATTCATAAATCAACTGCAACCTCTCAATATCCTCAACCTACATATACAGCCAACAATACTCTCAACGAACCACCTCCAGCAGCCAACCTCATCAGATATCACCTTATACTCACCAGCACTACACACAAAGACTTAAAGGAACATGTTACAAGAGCTGTCCTCTGACCACTTGCCCATCCTGATAATACTTCTTCCAGCCCATTCAACTCACATAATCAACAAAAAGATTTGCACAAACTATAGGAAAACAGTCAAACCAGCCTTCATACAGTACTCTGAAACAAAGCTTAAAACCTCAATACTGATGACTTCCTGTCCCTACATCATGCAGTCCTACACTTTATAAACTTCTCCAGCGAATACCCAAACTTTTAAGTTACATATCTCACAAAGCAGAGAAAACAGCTCAAATAAATCCAAACTCTACATACCATCATCAGTAACCAATTCCCTAAAAGACAAAGTGAAAACTTGCCTTCCATTTTTACCATAAAGGACCAAAAGATCCACAGCAACTAACTCTGGCACACATCAAAGAAGATCAACACTAACATAATCAATCCAATCCCAACTCATTAAATACTCCTAACCCATTAGAATGAAATCTTGTCTCCCAAAGAACATGCAAACATACTCTTGAGACACCATAAAAAAATTAGCAAAAGCTTAACCTCACAAATAAAGATGAAAGTCATGAAAATGATAATAAAAAACATTCAGAAACAACTGCCCACCCACCCTACACTACAACTGATACAAGCATGAAATTAAAACAGAACTCTCCTGCTGCAGGCCTGTGCATTGTATCAAATATTCACAAATAACATTCTGACTCATGCCTTAGTTCAGCTCACTGACAGCATGTCAATCCCAATATACCATATCATTCCAATCCACTCTATCCTGTGCACACCATTCACCCTCCTCCATGTTCATGCCCTGATAGCTCAAAATCCTTTTCACTCCATCCTTACATCTCCAATTTCATCTCCCTGTTCCCACTTCTGACACATATCCTCTTTGTCAACCTTTCCCTTCTTATTTTCTCCATATGTCCAAATATTTTAGCATACTCTTCTCAGCCCTCTTAAGTACACTGTGTTTAGCATAACATTTCTCTCTTACCATTTCTTTGCTTACTCAATCATACCACCTAAAACCACATATTGCCCTAAAACATTTCATCTCCAACATATTCACCCTCTTCTGAATAGCCTTATCCATAACTCATGCTGGGCATCCATATAATATTGTTGGGACTACTATACCTTTACACAAACCCATTTTTGCACTCTCAGATAACATTATCTTTTTCCACACATTCTTCAGCACTCCTAGAACCTCCGGCCCCTCACCCATCCCATGACTCATCCCCATTTTCATGTTCTGTTCATTGCCATGTCTACTATCAGATATACAAAACACTTCACTTACTCCAAGTTTTCTCCATTCAAATTCATACACCAAGCAACCTGTCCCTCAACCCTACTCAACCTGATAACCTTGCTTTTATTCACGTCCACTGTCAACTTCCTCCCATCACACACTCTTCCAAACTCAGTCTCAAGCAGTTGCAGCTTTCAACTTAAATTCACTAACAGTGCTGTATCATCAACAAACATCGACTGACTTCTATGTAATGCATAGGAGTTACCAGACTCCATCTGCTCAAGGTTACACTGCAAGTCTCATAAAAAAAAATTCTCAATCCAAAGGGTATGCATTTCCCTATTACTGAAATGAACACAGTCTTGGTCTATGTAAAACCAGGTCTCTCTCATAGAAGTTGTCCTTGGTTGGTTAAAAATAAGTTTATATCTGGGTATACAGTACAACCTCACTAATTCTCTATTAAAAAATCAGAAATTATCAATGATTCTCTATTTTTGCTTGTACTGATATGCTGAACAAAATTTTGTGGTATTGAGAAAGATGGTAAACTGTGAAATAAATTTGGCATTCCTCGTGGTCACCAGATGTTGTGGTCACATATTGTGGGTAGGAGAGAATTCTACCTATGTATTCCCTGTGTGTTGTAGAAGGTGACTAAAGGAGGCAGGGTGGGGGGGCTGCCCCTCTTCTTGTATTTCAACCTCTAAAAGACAAAACAGAAGAAGGAACCAAGAATGGAGTGCACATCCTCCTTGAAGGCTCAGGCTGAAGTGATGGTATGTATAAGGAAAGAAACCTGGATTTTCTGGATATGACTGAAACAAAACTCAAGGGTAAAGGGGCTAGGATGGTTTGGAAATGTCTTAGTCGCACAGTCAGGGGTGGGTGAAAAGATAAGAGCTAAGAGAGGAGTAGCCTACTCCTGAAGCAGAAGTCGGATGATTGTGTGAAAGGGTCTAAGAAAGTAAATCCTAGACAGATATGAGTAAAAGTGAAAAAGTGGATGGCAAACAATGGGTAATTATTAGTGCTTCTGCACCTGACCATGAGATCATGAGAGGCAATTGTTTTAAAACAGTTAAATGAGTGTCAGCAGTTGTGATGTAAGAGACTGGGTATTGACAATGGCAGTTGAGGGTATAATTGGGGGAAATGGGGTGTTCAGTACTATAAATGGAAATGGTAAAGAGCTTGTGGAGTTGTGCACTGAAAAAGGACAGGTGGTTGGGAGTACCTGGTTTAAGGAGAGGGATATACACAAGTATATGTATGTGAGTAGGAGAGATGGTCAGTGGGCATTGCTGGATTACATATCAATGGATAGGTATGTGTAAGGATAGGTATGTGTAAAAGGGACACTTTTGGATGTGAGTTTGCAAAGAGGGGCAGCTGGTAAGATGTCTGATCACTATCTTGTGGAGGAGAGGGTGAAGATTTGTATAGGCTTTTGGAAAAGAGGAAGCTATATTGGTGACAAGAGAGTGGTTAGAGTAGGTGACGTAGGAAAAGACAATTGCTTGAAGAAATAACTGGAGAGATTGAGTATAAAATGGCAAAAGGTGAGAGTAAATGAAGCAAGGGGAGTGGGTGAGGAATGGGAGTTATTTAGGGAAGCAGTGCAAGAGATACATGGGCATGTGAAAGGTGGGAGGTTGGGCAGACCAGAAAGGATAGTGAGTGGTGCGGTGATGAAGCAAAGTTAACTATGAATGAGGAAAGGGAGGAAGGAATGCAAATAATTGGGGAATGTATATGACAAAATGGCAAGAAGGTTAAAAGATGCAGAGATTGGAAAAGAGGGCCACTGAGAATTGGGGTGAGTGAGTATCAGTAGACATTAGGGAAAATAAGATGTTTTAGAAGGAGATTAATAACATGCAAAACACAAAAGAACATATGGGAACATAAGAGAAAGAACCAAAGAGATAGTGGTAACATGTAGTGATGAAGTGAGGAGGAGACGGAGTGAGAATTTCTGAAGGACTGTTGAATGTGTTTGATGATTGGGTGGCAGATGTAGGGTGTTTGGATTGGGGTGGTATGCAAAGAGTGGCTTGGTGAAGAAAGAAGAGGTGGCACAGGCCTTACTTAAGATGAAATGTGACAAGGCTGCTGGAGTGGATGGTACTGCAGTTGAATTTATTAAGAACAGAGGTGTCTGTGTTGGTGATTGATTGGTAAGGATTTTCAATGTGGATATGGGTCATGACAGGTACCTGAGAATTGGCAAAATGCACAAGCTCTTCACTGTTTCCATTCATAACAGTGGATTCCCCATGCAAACCAATTATGCCCTCAACTGCTACATAACTTACCTTCACGTTTAAATTACCTAACACTAATACCTGGTCCCTTACATCAAAACTGCTGACACACTCTCTCAGTTGCTCCCAAAACGTTTTACTTGCCTCTCATGATTTTTCTTTTCATGGCCAAGTGCATAAGCATCAATTATCACCCATCCTTTGCCATTCACATTCAGTTTTACTCATATCAATCTAGAATATACTTCCTTACATTCTAGCACACACTCCCACAATTCCTGCTTCAAGAGTAGAACTACTTCTTCCTTATCTCTTGTCCTCTCACCAGTCCCTAACTTTACTTCTAACACATTCCAAACCATTCTTCCCCTTTACCCTTGAACTTTGTTTCACTCAGAGCCAGAACATCCAGGTTTCTTTCTTCAAACATGCTACCTATCTCTCCTCACTTCTCATCTTAGTTATAACCACAAACTTTTAGACATCCCCAATTGAGCCTTCAAGGAGGATGAGCACTCACTGCCTGGCTACTTCTGTTTCCTCTTTTACAAACTGAAACAGGAAGGGAGGGTTTCCAGACCCCTGCTCCCACCCCTTTTTAGTTGCCTTTTATGACACTGAATGAGAAATAAGAAGAAGTCTTATGAAATAATCCTCATTCATTACAATCTATTGCAACATCCTCACGTTGAATGTTATGGTCAGTTTTGGTCATCCTACTTGGGAAAAAAAAGAATGGAAACAGTACAGCAGCAAGCTACCATGATGATTCCCAGACTGAGACACAAATCCTATGAGAGCTGGTAACATGATTCAATCTTATTTACCTTAGAAAATAAGAGGTTAAGAAGTTATCTAAAACAGGTATTAAAGATTTTGACAATCAAAATCAAGCATGCTACTTAACACTATATTTTTCTCATCTCATTTGTAATAGTGGTAACAATTTTCTCTGATATACTACTTTGAGAGGCAAAGCACTTTCTCTAGAACAGGATTGTTAACATATGGAATGATTTATCAATCAAAGTAGTTGTAAGCACCATCACAGATACATTTATGAACAGGTTTCATAAATATTTTGCTTCATCCACAACTGATAATTATTTGGACCTCCACATTAATTTCTGAGTTTCTGAACTCTTCCAATATCACACACAAACTTGAAAGAACCCAATAATCTGCTTCTGTTTGAATTCCACTGCATTCCTTTCCACTACCTATTAATGTTGTACAATATACTGACCTACTGCAGACCGCTGAGGTAAGGGTGGAATGATTAAACCATGCGAGGGCTGGCTTGTTGTCATGCAGTGATCCAAGTATTCAAAGTCCTCATATTCTCTCTCCAACACTTGAACTGTAAGGCCATTCTGAAACATAAAACATTATTTTATCAATGTTAGCATTTCCCAACTTGCTGGATTTCAAATGTAATATTCATTGCAGAGATAATATCATCTATATCTGAATACATCACTTCTTGGCAGCTTTAGTAAAAGGGCATCATAAGGCAGTGCTTATTCTAAAATATCCTGTAAAAGTAAGAAGCAGGATTCTACACATTCCCTAGTTTTCAACACTAAAAAGATTAACTATGGCTACTGACCCCAAAGAAAAGTATAAGTCAGGTAAAGGACACAGATAAAAATCTTCGCTATACATCTGTTAGCCATATTTCTGGAAAGTCTCAGATGTTGCACTCTCAAAAACAAGTGATGGTTCTGTTTTAAAGGCAGCTTTTAGTAATAAAAAATAATCTTAATGATATTAACCATCTTAAGAAATAATCTGATCAAGCTTTAGGAGACTCATTAAAATGTTAATTCTGAAGCATAAAAACATTTCTGTATAAGAAGTACAGCCATATGAGCATCAGAGACAACTTGTTTCCAAGGGGACTGAAACACCAGTAAACAATGAAAGACAGTGCATATTCACTAAGATTTCACCTTCTTCAATCACCACTAAAACATCTGTGACTCTGATGATCTTGAGCTTTGTAGACTCAGCAAACAAATAACAATTTCTTTAGGGCTATGACACCATGGCAAAATGGTAAGGTGGTACCTCTAAACCATCAATCCTCATCACTTGATAATAAAAAAAAACATGCCTCAGACCTGCTGCCATCAGAACTCATGTTTCATTTTCTTAAGACAGATGGAAAAGATGAAAAAAGATGCTCACTGCAATTTGCCTCTGAATGTAAACTGGTTTTTCATATTTCAGAAACAACATTCTCACTTTTGAACAAGGCCTAATGGGCATCAAAAAGCATTATATATGAATGAGAAATCTCCAGAAAAACCTTAAAAAAGGAATCTCCTGAGAAACCTTAAAAAAGGAATCTCCAGAAAAACCTTGAAAAAGGAGCCTTATGCTTAACATCAATCTGCTCTTCACTCAGGTTGTTTCCTTACTTAAGATTGCAGAGATACTGTTTAATAAATATGTTTCTTGAAAACCACTGAACCCTTTTAGTAATCTTAATAATTAATTCCCTATGAAAGCCTAGAAAGAAGTCACTTTTCTTACATCATGAGCCCTAAATGCCAGGCTTACATGAGCCTGTATGAATACATAATTTTTTTTTTTTTCAGACTGGATTGTTGTTTCCCATATCAACATGATAGTGCATGGAATAGACAAAGAAAGGCTGCTTTCACTTACATTCATTCTTTAGCCGTCAAGTGCAATGCACCAAAACCACAGTTCCTTATCCACAACCAGTCCCCGCAGACCTTTCGATGGTTTACCCAGGCAGCTTCACATGCCCTGGTTCAGTCCACTGACAGTACATAAACCCCTATATACTACATAATTCAAATCCACTCTATCCCATGCATACCTTTCACTCTTGCATGTTCAGGCCCTCATCATTCAAAATCTTTTTCAATCCATCTTTTCATTTCTAATCTTATCTCCTCCTCCTTGTTCCCTCCACTTCTGACACATTATCCACTTTGTTAAAACTTTCCCCACTTATTGTCTTTATATGTCCAAACCATTTCATAACACCCTCTTCAGCTCTCTCAACCAGTGTTTTTATAACAACAATTCTCTCTTACCCTTTTGTTACTAACTGGATCAAACCATCTCACACAGTGGTTGAAAGATGAGGTTTATGCATTTTTTTTTTCAAGATTATGTTGGATCAACAGCTCATGATGACTATTTTGTTTAAGTAAGGGATGGAGCTGAGTATAACAGAGCCACAGAGAAGTATAGGTGTATGCATTAGATATTCAGTTTGAGAGTCTCAAATTCTACAAGTTTAAATGGTGTTTGGGGGTAGAAGCTTCCCAGGCTCAAATCGAATGAAGGAATGTTGTCAACTTGAATGAATCAATATCTTTATTTTATCTGTCTAAGTTTAAAGAGACCCAATATGTAAGACAGTGACTGGATAACATTGTGAAGTGAACAGGTGCCGTAAATCAGTGAATGAAAGTGCAGAATTGCTAAAAGGAAGAGTAATTCTTATTCTAAGTATAACTAAAAGGCAAAAACCTGGCAGTTGGACACCTAAATGGTTGTAGGATAACTGATACTAGTATTACTTAAGGAGATAATTTAAGGACCCCTAGCTCTGCCTGAACCAGAAATGAATAATATGGATTTAGTTACAGGAATATACCCCAACCGTTTAGCCAACATAAGATCAGCAGACCCACTAGAACAGCAGATAGGGCAGGGTTATTACAAGATGACAATATCAGCCAGAAAGTCATGCATTCAAATGTGAAAGTGTTAATAGTTAGTGGTAAAGAACTGGAATTCAAGGATCATATAAGGGAAAGTGCACCTGATATCACTGTAGTCATGGAAACTAAGCTTACCAAAGAGATAAGCTCTCACCTGTTCTGCCCAAAGGGGGTACATGATAGCAAGAAAGGAAAGGGAAGGTAAAGGAGGGGGAGGATTAGCCTTCTTAATAGACATATCAACTGTGAGATAAAGACGAACTGTGGTGTTATTAGTATGTAATCCTCTATAAAACTGCAATGAACCAGAACAAATACACAATAATAACAGCTAAGTAACAATAAGGATGATACATGAAGCAGTAAAACACTCGCCTCTTAGAGATGGCAAACTAGTGATGATGGGCGATTTCAATTATAAAGACACACACATGGATTACTTGGATTCCCATGTGACATGAGTCATGGAGACACAAGTTTTTAGAGTGTATTTAGGAAAATTTCCTGCTCCAGCATGTCACAGAGCATACTAGGATGAGAGGAACTGATACACCATCATTAATAGACCTTATCTTCATTCATACTAGCATTTGAGAATATCATATTTGATATACCAGTAGGAAAAAGTGATTATGTAACCCTCACCTTTGAATAAGCGGGAAACGAGGACATTAAAAGAAGAGGTGAGAAAGAAAATAAAGAGGAGATACAATGATGGAAACTACACAAACCTCAATGATTTCCAAGGTCAAGTAGATTGGAAAAAGAAATTCAGTAGCCAGGAACTAGGGGACTGAGTGGAGAGGTTCAGGGAGTATAGGTACAGATACCTCTAGCCTCAAATGCAAATGGGATGATAAGAAAGGGAAAGCAACAGTTTGATAAAAAGTGTTATAAAGCAAAGGCAGTTTGAGATACACATTGGCAAAGATACAGGTGGCTGAGATGATCCTAAATTAAGATTAACCACAACTGGTTGCCCCTGTAAGTCTTGGTTATAACTTCTTTTTGGAGTGTATCCAGGAAAATTTCCTGCTCTTGCATGTCATGGAGCATACTAGGATGAAAGGGACTGATACACTATCATTACTAGACCTTATCTTTATTCATACTAGTATTTGAAAACATTATATGTGATATCACATCAGCTGGAAAAATTCATTATGTAATGCTCAAGTTTGAATATGCAGTAAACGAGGATATTAAAAGAGAAGAGGTGAGAAAGAAAATAATGAGGAGATACAATGATGGAAACTACACAAGCCTCAATAATTTCCAAGGTAACAAATGTTGGGAAAAGGAATTCAGAAGCCAGATACTAGGGTATTGAGGCGAGAGGTTCTACGAAATCAACAATGAGGGAGTGCAGGCATAAATACCTTTAGCCTCAAACACAAAGGGAATGGTAAGAAAGAAGATGGAATAGTTTGATAAAAATTATTTATAAAGCAAAGATTGAGATATGCAGAGGCAAAGATATAGATGGCTCTCTAGCAATAACAAGGTACAACAGAGGATGGAACAAGTATAGCATGATAAGAAAAGAGGAACAAAAGAAGTCTGAAAAGAATATTGTGGACAAGACAGCTGAAATCCAAAACTATTCCTAAATTTATCAGCAGCCAGTTGTCAGTTACAGAGCAGCTAATTAGGCTAAAGAACTTAGAGGAAAATATTGTAGAGAATGATGTAAGGATATCTGAAGAACTGAACAGTAAGTTCAAAAGTGTTTTCTTAGATAAAAACATTACAACCCCAACAACAATGAGATGGAATGGCAAGGAGACATTAGAATTCAAGATATCTAAGAGAGATATTAGCCGAATATCAAAATCACTTGACCCATACAAGGATCTTGGTCCTGATGAAATTTCACCATATGTGCTAAAGAGGTGGGCAGATAAACATAACAGACCACATGAATTAATACTATTCAAGATGTCACTGGAGAGAGTCTTAGTGCCAAAGGAATGGAAAAGGACAAATGTCACATCAATATATAAGAAAGGAGACAGAGCAGGTGCTGAACTACAGACTAGTCTCACTAACAAGTGTGATGTGTAAAGTTCTTGAAAGTATCATCAGAAAGCAATTAGATGACTTTCTGTGGAGAAGCTTCCTGAGTGAGGGACGGCATATCTTAATTTTCTATCAAATCAAAAATACTTTTCAATTTTCTTTTATGGTGCTCTTGCAGTTTTGAGGATGATCTGTGAACAACTCCTTTGAAGCAAGAATTTCCACTGACAATGATACAGCCTTGCCATAGGTGACTTTTCATTCATAGTGTAACCAATAGCAGGCAGAATCTCATTATATGTGTATGTGCATACATACATAATGTGAAAAAAAAAATCTTACCTGTGAAACATGCAGGGTAAACTTGACACAGTCACCATCTTTGGTAACACGATCACCCAGGCGAACATTGAACTTTGGTGTAAAAGGTGCTTGTGGCTCAGGAGTTGAGGCTCCTGATGACATACCTGACAGTGAGCCTTCCTCCATCCTTATCCTAAAATCAGATAAATTTTTTCATGTAATGTCTGCTTTTACCATCAGTATACATATACTATCGTTACTGTTGTTGTAATTACCATAGTCATTATTATCATTAATATTATCATCATTATTATCAAATAAATGCAGGACCCCTTTTATAGAGGTCATGCAGCTTTCCTTTGTGATAGGCTCTCTCAAAGAACACTGTCAAATGCTGTCAACGTCTACTGCCATTAATACAGTGCACAAGGGGTTGCGATTGTTGAAAGATATCAAAAATGTGTTGTGCGAGGTTAGAATGCAGCATACATGTTGTAGTGGAGTGATTAGGTCTAACACTATGTCATGTAAGTGAGAGTAGGACAATCTGAAAAATTTTGTTTTAGATCAGTTTTTCAAGGAATTTGGACACTGGGTGGTAGGAGGAGGAGGACTTGGCTAGATTGGAAGGTTCAGAATGGGTACTGTGCTACACTGACAAGCTTCCAGATATTTGGGATTTTCTTGAATGACCATGAATGCTTGGACTGTAACTGGGATAAATAGTTTCACGTCAAAGTATAAGAAGCTATCTGTGTCTTTTATTTATATGATGAGAATCAGTGAGAGTGATGGGTAGATCTAGCTGAGCTAGATTTGTAAGTAATATTCTATGAGTATCTTCGTGTTTTCACTGGAAGATGTAATGTTGTTGGTTTGGATCAGAAGTGCTTCATATGTTGGGGCCGGAGTAGAGTGAAAAGGGGTGGATTTTCTTTTATCATTCTCCATAGTTAGTAACTGTGAGTTTTCTGATTCATGGTGTAAGGGAAGGAGAGGCACTTTCATGTTTGCTTTTCAGTGAATAGGTTAGATAGATTTTTTTTACAGTTTATATTTGTTTTATGATCTCTAATGGTGATGAGCCTTTTTTTTTTTTGTTGATCACATTTGTGTCTCATGAGAGCTGCTACTTGCAGGGAGAAGTTTGTGTTTTTGCAAAAGAAAAAATGGGAACGCTAGAGAAGGAGCAAATGGGGAAGTGATGACAGGTGCTGATGAAGTGAGGAGATGAAGTGAGCATTTTGATGGACAGTTAAATACATATATATTTAACAATAAATTGGCATATGCAGGGTTTTTCTGTTGGGGAGGTATGCAAAGTGAGAGTCAAGGAGAGTGGTTGTCTTCATTTAACAGATTAATCAAAGGTCACAAAGATGACCTATCAAAATTTTAACCCCAGATTTGTATTCAGGTAAAAAATAATCCTTATAATTAGGTTTTGAAGGAAATCTATTTTTCTGAGAAAACTACCAAAAATTGAAAGTAATAGTTCAGGGTATTTTTCAGCTCAAAAAAAAACATTTTGTTTCAAAATTGAAACAACATATTCAGACACTTCTTTTTTCTTTCTTTCATACTATTCGCCATTTCTATACTTGGAATTTTCATGGGAAATATAAAGCTCTCAGTTATCGATAGATACCTAGTAAATACAAAACAAATGATATTTAATGATTGTCTTCATTTAACACAGTAATTAAAGGTCAAAAAGATGACCTATCAAAATTTTAACTGCAGATTTGTATTCAGCATCAAAAATAATCCTTGTAATAAGCTTTTGAAGGAAATCTACTTTCTCAAAAACTACCAAAATTTTTTGTTTAAGGTTTTAACACAACATATTCATATACTTCTATACTTGAGATTTTCATGGAAAATATATCATAGAGCTCTCAGTAACTGATAGATACCAAGTAAATACAATGCAAATGATCAAATGATACTTTATAATTGTCTACATTTAACAGTTTAATTAAAGGTCATAAAGACGACCTATCGAAATTTTTAACCCCAGATTCGTATTCAGCTTAAAAAATAATCCTTATGTTAAGGTTTTGAAGGAAATCTATTTTTTTGAAAAAACTATCAAAAACTGAAGGCAAATCGTTCCAGGTGTTTTGTAGCTCAAAAAACTTTTCGGTTCAAAATTGAAATATAACATTCAGACACTTCTATACTTGAAATTTTCATGAAAAATATATCATAAAGCTCTCAGTAACCGATAGATACACAGTAAATACAAAGCAAATGATCAAATGATACTTATAATTGTCTTCATTTGACAGATTAATTAAAGGTCATAAACATGACCTATCGAAATTCTAACCCAAGATTTGTATTCAGCATGAAAATAATTCTGATGATAACGTTTTGAAAAAAAAAATTTTTCTGAGAGAATCACCAAAAATTGAAGGTAATAACTGTTCAGGGTATTTTGCAGCTAAAAAACCTTTTTGTTTCAAAATTGAAACATAACATATTCAGACACCTGTATACTTGAAATTTTCATGGGAAATATATGATAAAGTTCTCAGTTATCGATATATACAAAGTAAATACGAAGCAAATGATTAAATGATACTATATAATTATCTTCATTTAACAGATTAATTAAAGATTATAAAAAGGACCTATTGAAATTTTAACCTCAGAATTGTATTCACCATGAAAAATAATACTTATGTGGAAAATATATCATAAATCTCTTAGTTACCAATAGATACCAAGTAAATACAAAGCAACTGATCAAACGACACTTTATAATTGTCTTCATTTAACATATTAATTAAAGGTCATAATGAAGACCTATGAAAATTTTAACCCCAGATTTGTATTCAGCGTGAAAAATGATCCATATATTAAGGTTTTGAAAGAAATCTACTTTTCTGAGAATTTTCTGAGTATTTTTCAGCTTAAAAAAATTTTTGTTTCAAAATTGAAACATGACATATTCAGACACTTATATACTTGAAGCTTTCATGGAAGATATATGATAAAACACTCAGTTGCCAATAGATACCAAGTAAATGCGAAGCAAATGATGAGATGATACTTTATAATTGTCTTCATTTAACAGATTAATTAAAAATCAAAAAGACGACCTATCAAAATTTTTAACCCCAGATTTGTATTCAGCGTGAAAAATAATCCTTATGTTAAGGTTTTGACAGAAATCTATTTTTCTGAGAAACCAACCAAAAATTGAAGGAAATAGTTCAGAGAATTTTTCAGCTCAAAAAAATGTTTGTTTCAAAACCGAAACATGACATATTTAGACACTTTTCTACTTAAACTTTTATGAAAAATATATGATAAAGCTCTCAACTGCTGATAGATACCAAGTATATATGAAGCAAATGGTGGGATGATACTTTATAACTCTCTTCATTCAACACATTAATTAAAGGTCATAAAGACAACCTATCAAAATTCTAGCCCCAGATTTGAATTCAGCATAAAAAAATAATCCATATAAAAAAGTTTTGAAGATAATCTATTTTTCTGAGAAAACTACCAAAAATTGAAGGTAATAGTTCAGGGTATTTTTCAGCTTCAAAAACATTTTGTTACAAAACTGAAAAATAACATATTCAGACACTTCTATACTTGGAATTTTCATAGGAAATATAAAGCTCTCAGTTATCAACAGATACCAAGTAAATACGAAGCAAATGATCAACTGATATTTCATAATTGTCTTCATTTAATAGATTAATCAAAGGTCAAAGACTACCTATTGAAATTTTAACCCCGTGTTAACAATAATCCTGTTAAGGTTTCGAAGAAAATCTATTTTTCTGAGAAAACTACCAAAAATTGAAGGTAACAGTTCAGGATATTTTTCAGCTCAAAAACTTTTTGTTTCAAAATTGAAACATATTATACTTTGTTGCTGTCTCCTGCAATAGCGAGGTAGTGCATGGAAACAGATGAAAGAATACACATCCACACATGCACTTATACATACCTCTATATTTTAACGCATACATATATATACATACACAGACATACATAAATACACATGTACATACTTCATACTTGCTGCCTCTATTCATTTCCGTTGCCACTCCACCACACACGAAATGACAACCCCCTCCCCCACATGCACACGAGGTAGCACTAGGAAAGGACAGCAAAGGCCACATTCGTTCACACTCAGTCTCTAGCTGTCATATGTAATGCACCAAAACCACAGCATCCAGGCCCCACAAAACTTTCCATGGTTTACCCTAAACTCTTCACATGCCCTGGTTCAATCCATTGACAGCACGTCGACCCCAGTATACCACATCATTCAAATTCCCTCTATTCCTTGCATGCCTTTCACCTTCCTGCATTTTCAGACCCCAATTGCTCAAAATCTTCTTCACTCCATCCTTCCACCTCCAACTGGGTCTCCCACTTCCATCTCTGACACATACAACCTCTTTGTCAATCTTTCCTCACTCACTCTCTCCACGTGACCAAACCATTTCAATACACCCTCTTCTGCTCTCTCAACCACACTCTTTTTATCACCACACATCTCTTTTACCCTCTCATTACTTACTCGATCAAACTACCTCACACCACATATTGTCCTCAAACATCTCATTTCCAACACATCCACCCTCCTCCGCACAACCCTATCTATAGCCCACGCCTCGCATCCATATAACACTGCTGGAACCACTATTCCTTCAAACATACCCATTTTTGCTTTCCGAGATAATGTTCTCGCCTTCCAGACATTCTTAAACGCTCCCAGAACCTTCACCCCCTCCATCACCCTGTGACTCACTTCTGCTTCCATGGTTCCATTCGCTGCCAAATCCACTCCCAGATATCTAAAACACTTCACTTCCTCCAGTTTTTCTCTATTCAAACTTACCTCCCAATTGACTTGTCCCTCAACCCTACTGTATCTAATAACCTTGCTCTTAGTCACATTTACTCTCAGTTTTCTTTTTTCACACACTTTACCAAACTCAGTCACCAGCTTCTGCAGTTTCTCACCTGAATCAGCCACCCGAGCTGTATCATCAGCAAACAACAACTGACTCACTTCCCAAGCCCTCTCATCCAAAACTCTTGCATTCACTTCCCTAACAACCCCAACCATAAACAAATTAAACAACCATGGAGACATCATGCATGAACAATGCATCAAACTGGAAAAGAACAATGTCATTTCAGAAGTGGTAGAGGATGTTTGGGTCAGGTGTTTGCTTTAAGGAATGTGTAAGAAATATGTAAAGGGACAAGGATTTGCATAAGGTAGTTCTGGATCTGAAGAAAGCATATGATAGGGTTGATAGAGACACGCCTTGTGTAAGGTGATAATAATATATGGTGTGGGAGGAAAGCTGCTAGCAGCAAAACAGTATTATCAAGGATGTAAGGCATTTGTATGAGTAGGAAGAGGAGAGAGTGAGTGGTTTCAAGTGAAGATTGGCTTACAGCCACGGTGCATGAAGTCACCACAGCTTTTACATTTGTTTATGGATGAGGTGGTGAGGGACATAAATGCAATAGCCTTGGAGAGAGGGGTGAGTATGCAGTATGAAGAGGATGAAGGTGGGTCTGAGAAGTGAGTCAGCTGTTGTTGGCAGATGACATAGCACTGGTAGCAAATTCAAGTGAGAAAATGAAAAAGTTGGTGACCAAGTTTGGAAGTGTGTGCAAAAGAAGGAAGTTGAGAATAATTGTGAATAAAAGCAAAGGTATTTCCTGTAAGTCTGTATCCATCAGTATGAGTGAAATCCAAATGATATAGCTTTAAATAGCTCTTTAAATCAACACTGTCAAAGCCTTCAATAATTCTGAGTATCTATGTCACATTACCTCTTAAACTTTCAATTTTTATGCTAAATAAGTTTAGATCTCCTAAACTGTTCTCAAAGAATTTGGCTTTCATTCTTGGAATCTCCTTGGTAGCCTGCTGCAGGGCACTTTATTGTCTTTTTTAAGAAGGGCAACCAAAACTGAAGATAATATTCAAGGTGGCAACACACCAGTGAAATGTAAATGTTTCTTGGACTTGATTTTCAAATGTCCTACTGACAAAACCTAAAATTATGTTTGCCTTATTTCTAACATACCTGCACCTTAGCTTCAAATGACAGAAGACTATTAAACCAATTCTTTTCCTCATCTATGTTATACACCTCAAAAGACTTCATACCATGACTTGTCTGTTTACTTTTACTACTAATTTGTAAAACTTTGCTTTTACTGATTTTTTTTTTTTTTTTTTCATACTATTCGCTATTTCCCGCGATAGCGAGGTAGCGTTAAGAACAGAGGACTGGGCCTTTGAGGGAATATCCTCACCTGGACCTCTTCTCTGTTCCTTCTTTTTACTGATACCAAGACATTTCAACCCAGACCATCACTTTATCTATATCATCTTGAATCTACAGATTTTGAACTTCTGTTGTAGCTTTTACTGTCCACCTCAGAGTCATATACAAGTTTTGATACTTTACTGAAAACCAATAATCCTTTACTAATAATATTAACCCCTTAATGTCATACTGCAATATCAAAATTCAAGTTTTTGAAGTTCCTGAAAATATATATATATATAATATTACAATTTCAAAAATATTCATAAAACAATGAAAAATCACTTCAGAATTTTTTTCATCCACTCTTTTTATTATAACAGCATGAAGAAGTTATGCAGATGTTTCTGCAAAATGCACTAAAAAGTGTAAGAGAAAGGCCTGAATGTCATGAGATGCCACTTTGCATGTTCTATTACTTATATTACCTACATCTAAATATCAATTGCTGATTTTTATTTTTCATCATCAATCAAAACTCTTTTCTTGTTATTATCAATCTCATTCAATTTTTTTTCATTACAACAAAACTCTAAAATTCTGTAAAATTACCAGCAGCACCATTTACTTGCAATGTTGTCAGAGTCATGTAGGCATTGGCAACACTCCCTGCACTTTTGCTTTAAACCTTTTCTTTCTTCATGGTCAGCTTTTGGTGCTGAAAGATCTAGTGTCCATAAAATCAGACAGAACGTCTTTGTCGTATAATTCAGGATCATCTCCCTGATCCTGTATATTCGGCAAAAATCTGCTCAATATCCTTTAAAGAAAACTGATGCAAATCTGCTCTTACTGGCATAGCTGTACTGTGGAGAGTAATTATCATACAGTGCCACATCACAGGCCCAGTGCATGGTATTGAAATAGGTGAAACAACATGTATATATCCCTCAAGATGCATTGCCTAGTATTTATATTTGTCTGGTGGTGTTAAGGGGTTAAAATCATCACAAAGTGAAATGGTCCCATGACTGATCCCTGCACTATGCTGCTTCTTATGTCTAACCATTCTGAAGCCTAACCACTTAACCAATTTGGAAGTACATGTGTCAGCTTTTGCTAAGAATCTTTGTTTCAGGACTTTATTAAATGATATCAGTTGCTTTGCCATACACTTATCATTATTGTTGATTTTTAAAATTAAAAAGGATCAAGCTGAGAACCAAGCTGTGACATGTTAAGTGGTGATCATTTAAATGAATAATTTATGCTCTTGTCTTGAAAGATAGTTTCCACAAGATTGCCAACTGGACAATAATTTTAAGAAAGGACTTATTACCTTTCTTTAATATCAATATCAACAGGGGCAAATTTCCAATCATGTGGAAGTCTCCCCTATGGATGTGACTTATCAAAAAGAACAGTCAAAGGTTTTAATAACTTATACATAGCTTCTTTCATTACTTTCAGATAAAATTCATCACAACCTGTTGTTTCACTTACTTTCATTCCATTCAAAACTGACCATATATTGATCGCATATGTCAGTCTATTGCAATGCAACATTTTTATGTTAGAAAAATGGTATATGAATACAGTAACTTAAATAAAAAAGACAAACAAAGGAGCATATTTGCTGATGCTTTCATAATGCTACACAAATAGAGTATCATACTGTTCATGCCAATCAGTCCATTCTAACACATGCACACTATTTCTTATGCTGACAAGATAAGTACACTTTTCCAGTAAAATGAGAGAAAATGGAGCTCCTAGACAGGTAAATACTGACAACACTTACACAGTAATGCAAATTATGTGACTTTTCATTACTTACAGAGAATATTGATAAGAACACTCAAAACAAATATTCTTTAACGCATATATTTCATCATGTATGGAAACAAGGCAGACAATATAAACATTGGTGTATTTCAGCATCATACTGAAATTACTGAGAGAAGGTAAGTGAAATTTTCATGGGCCCTATATTGTTTATATTATATAAAAAACGACATACCTAAAACTGAAATGTTGTTAAGAAAAGATGTTTGCAAATGACACCAAAATTTTATAATATCCTACTACAAGAAGGTAGAAAAGTTAAGCAGCTGGTTGAGAGACTGGCTTTTGAAACTCTATCTGGGAAAACTTAAAATGATGCACAGTGGGAGAGGAAATGAGAGATATGAATACAGTACACAGTGATAAAGGGAGGTAGCTTTATAAAAGAGCACTGAATGAAGCTGGCAAGAGAAGACACTGGAATGATGATAAGCAATAATATTAAACTGGATAAGCAATACACAAAAGCTATCTGAAAAGCAAACAGTGTTGCGAGATCTGCAATGAAAACTTTCTGTTTGATAAGTTGGAAAAGGGTGCCTATCAATCACCCAAAAACACCTTGAACACTATGTAAAAGCTTGGTCACCATACTACAGGAAGGATGTTGCTCATTTGGATAAAGTCTAACATACAGTCAACAACATTGAGGTTAGGCAGCAAAACAAAAGGAATAAAGAGAGGTTAACCTTTAAATGCAATGGTCATCAACTGACTGCAGTTCACTGCTAATCTTGCTAACTGATTACTCTAAATATTTCTGACAATTTCATCTACACATGGCCCGGCATCACTCTAGGTTAGTGTGCAAGTCATTTATTCTTCACTCCAGAAGCTGGATGGCATTTACAAGTGTATAAGGATGGTCACCTGTGCATAAATGTAAATAATCAAGTGATTTTTTCATAGCACCTAAGCCTCAAGCAATTTCCTTAATCAACGAAATTTGAAAAGTCAATAAACATGAATGAAAATGTCATGTTACTTTCATACTCCCTTACACTATATCATTAAAGAAAAAGAGTCTCAAGAAACATACATTTTACATAAAAGTTATTCTGTTAAACTATGTATGCTTATGGAAGTGTTTTCCAGTAAATAAACACTTAAAGATAAAATCTAAACCACAATCATTCTTTCAGAGGAAGCAACATTATGAATCAGTCAGTGCCATTAATATAGAAGTACAGTATCCACTTTTCAATGTATTTTCAATTTGTTGTGGAGAAAAAAACATCTCTATAATGTGAATCAAAATAAATATTAAGGTCACTAATGTTTTACACAAAGCTAAACCTGACTCAATAAGTACCTGCTAGGCATGAGTAAATATCACGCTGGGATTTCTCGATCCCATTAACCCCTGTGTGAGTGTTTCATGTTTTTATGTTAATCAAACCCAAACCCAAATTTTTCCTGATCATCATAGCCCTGAACTTATTCAAACATGCATATAACGAGGCTATTAATTTCAACTGTAAGATTCATGATGGTGCTACCCTAAATCTTTCCCAAATACTATTACCAAAGATAAACTTGAGGAACTAGCTCTTCAACAAACATTATCATTAGTTATATGTAACATCATTACATTCTATCATTCATTTTCCTAGTTTTGAAGCCTTGCATATTTTATTCAAGTACCGTCACCTTATAATCATGTAACATTATTAGTTCAAATACACTTCCCACAAACTAAGATTCATATCATCCGAATTATTTAAGTAAGAGCTATCAATACACATCAATCAATTTGGCAAAGCAATGTTATAATCCTCCCACATAAGTCATCACGAATTCATGTGATGTCAAGATACTCTACTCTCAACATAATATATGCTGTATCTTAAATACAAGCTTATCCTCACACAACGTAATCATAGACAATAAATTTCCGTGTGGTGGCAGAGTTCATATGACATACATGAAGTCATCATATGCAAATATAACAGACCGGCTCTGCTTTTTAACTCTCACAGCAAGAATCACGTGCAAACGCCTCTTTGTAATGCTAATGTTACCTGCAGTGATCCACCCTCCTCTCCTACACTAGCACTCGACAGTAAACCCTAAAATGCTCTTAATTCCCATAACAACATCCACTTACTCCTTCACACGAATTTGAATAATGAATAACCTACTTTTATATTCCATGAGCAAGACGATCATCACAGTCGAGGTTTGAAGGCTTCAGCAACGCCTACAAACTTTGACACTTTCAAGTAAACAAACAATGCTGTCAGCTGACTGCTTGCGAACATTGTACGGGATGACATTACCACACTTCCCTCTTGGGCCTCTATATTTACTTCCTTATTGATAATGGCTATACAGAAATTAAGAGAAAGCTACTGTAGGATACCTGTGTGCTGAACAGTGGAGCGTGGTGTTATGACGCCTCCCATATGACTCTCCGACACGGGAGATAACCTATCAGATATTTAAAGAACAATGGCAAAGTTAGTCGAGATACCAACTGCATTTACATTGTCCTTGTATATTGTCATTTGACAGTTATAACGAAAATATCGAAAACTTTTATTTCATCTTGGATACCTTTAATCAATGATGTTGAACTTGCAGTGAAACTAGATAGACAACATAACTAATGAGTAGTGAATAAACTAACTAGGGAAAATCAGTTTGCTGTAATAGAAATAAAGCGAAAAAATCTTTTCCCAGATTTTTCCATCCTGACCACAAAATGCCTAACACGATGTGTACATTTAAATCTAATACAGACCTTGTGACTCACAAAACGGTAACGGAAAGTGACGGACGTACAGTGTATGAAGCGTTTAACATAATTTAGCATCACATCTTCTTCGCTGCTGTTTCAGGTACTGGCAGTAAAATATTCACGTGTATTATTGGGAAGAAATCCCGCTTGATAACTCCAGAAAATCTGGGCACTTTACTTACCATGTTGGCGTCATGTCATGTCAGACACCAACGAACCGTTGTTAACGTGGTTTCATGTAACCCAGGTGTCATCAGATGTGATGCGACTAAATGGACAAACAACCATTGCTACGGCCCCACCCCCTCGTTTGCTGGTGCCTATGTCGGTGGGGGATGGGGGGGAGGGGCGCTACTCAGTTATAAGCCTAACTCAGCTATCAAATAATAGAAATAAGTAGGTATCGCCCAATGAAAGCTTTGAAAGCTGTTTGCACTCAACAGAAAACCACGACAACCGGCATAAGCCAAAATACCAGTTTCATGGTCAAACTACTGGTTAAGAGCCGTCTCCTCCTTGCCTAGTCCACGCCCAAGGACCAAGTCAGCAGCAGTCAGTCCTCGTTTGACCTTCCTGGCGGGAAAACGTAAGAGGAACAAAATGCAGTATAGGCGTGGTAGATGATATATTCATTTCAATACGTGAAGATACGTTCAAACGAATTAAAAAACAACAATAATGTGATCATAAAGTACACTTATTTAATGCTCTTCCGTTAAACGGCGTCAACAAGTCACACGAAATTTATTGTGCAAATTATTATTTCTCAAGGAAAAACAGAAGGAATTCTAATGGTGTAATGAGTGACAGAAATATTCAGTCACATTCACGAGATATAAATGTATTTAAAAAAAGAAAAAGCGTGATTGGTGTGTTTTGTGAACACCGTGCCTGCCTCAGTACGTGGTGATGCAACAATTGAGTGCATAGTTTCATGTTACTCATCATCCAGTCTAAGTAATGACATGATTTGAAATTAAGAAAAAAAAATTGTGAAGTGAAAAGAAACACCAGGAAAAACTGTGACTATAACCAATTTGCAAAGATAAGGGAGAAATTACGGTTGTGTATTCCTTTCGTCGAACATTTAAGTGAATTGATTGATTACCTGGAAGTCTAGTCGCTACCCGTGAATGATCTCACAGCCATACATCTGTCTGGCGCCTGGAGGGTAACTTTCAGCTCTTTTGTTGGTCGGGTTTCATCCTGGTTCCGGTAATAAGGCGAGACTTGTGCGAACGCTACGTCATTTGAACTCAGAGACTACGTTCCTTAGAAATTTTAAGGGACTCGAAAATATCCGACTTTAGATACTGAACTCTAATTTCTCGCTTCTTAAAAACTACCACCTATGAACTTTGTGAAAATACGGCATTGTGTTGCCATAGTGTTGGTACCATTTCCAAAGTCTATAAATCCCTCCCCAACTCCCACATCCTTAAGCACCTCGAAAATCACAATCTTCTCTTTGATCATCAGTATGGCTTCCGTAAGGCGAGATCCTCTGGTGAACTTCTTTCCTATCTTACTAATGACCGATCATCATCTCTGGAAGATTTTGGGAAAATGTGTAGTTGCCCTTGACATATCTAAGGCTTTTGACAGAGTGTGGCATCAGGGTCTCATCTCTAAGCTCCCTTCTTTTAGCTTCCCTCCATCATTTTGCTCCAACATATCTACCTTCCTCTCCGGCCGATCTATCTCTGTGGTTGTTCATGGATCAGCCTCCTCCATATTCTCCATCAACCACAGTGTCCCTCAGGGTTCTGTCGTGTCCCCTACACTTTTCGCCTTTTTTTCTTCGACGATTTTCTCTCCACAATCCAATGACGACTCACCACTGCATTCATGCACATCCTTCAGTTCTGCTCTGTTCTCTCGCTCGATCTGCATCTCGTGTGACACAGCTTCCTCAATAAACTCAGACTTGAACAGGATAGCTCAGTGGGGTAAACAAACTCTTGTAAAGTTTGATGTCTTCAAGACTCAGTTTCTACCCATCTTTCGAAAACTCACAACCTTCGTCTCTCCTTTGACAGTTCTGTAATTCCACCTCATGGCTCAATGAACGTACTTGGTATTACTTGTAACATCCTTCTGTGAATACATTATGTCCTGGAAATGGGACTCTGGGGTTGTGAAAAACAAGGAAAACTTATTTCGGCACACATTTGACACATGGGAAAACTTAAGAGGCAAATCTACGTGAAAATCCTGTCATAATTGCCAAACCGACTCAGTAAAGTCAGGAGGCGGCACTAAATACTAGTTGTGTGTCGTATTTTTGTTCAATTATACCCAATGCTTGGCGTGATAATGATAATGATAATAATAATAATAATAATGATAATAATCTTATTTTTATTCTTATCTTATTATGCCTAGTCGCTGTCTCCCGCGTTAGCGAGGTAGCGCAAGGAAACAGACGAAAGAATGGCCCAACCCACCCACATACACATGTATATACATGAATGCCCACACATACACATGTACATACCTATACATTTCAACGTATACAAACATATACATACACAGACATATACATATATAAACATGTACATATTCATACATGCTGCCTTCATTCATTCTCGTCGCCACTCCGCCACACATGAAATGGCACCCTCCCACCGAGCGCGCGCAAGGTAGCGCTAGGAAAAGACAACAAAGGCCACATTCGTTCACACTCAGTCTCTAGCTGTCATGTGTGATGCACTGAAACCACAGCTCCCTTTCCACATCCAGGACCCATAAAACTTTCCATGGTTCACCCCAGACTCTTCACATGCTCAGGTTCAATCCATTAACAGCACGTTGACCCCGGTATACCACTTCGTATCAATTCATTCTATTTCTTGCACGCCTTTCACTTTCCTGTATATTCAGGCCCCGATCGCTCAAAATCTTTTTCGCTCCATCCTTCCACCTCCAATTTGGTCTCCCACTTCTCCTCGTTCCCTCCACCTCTGACACACATACCCTCCTTGTCAATATTTCTTCACTCATTCTCTCCATGTGACCAAACCATTCAATACACCCTCTTCTGCTCTCTTAACCACACTTTTTATTACCACACATCTCTCTTACCTTTTCATTATTATTTGTAATAATAATAATAATAATAATAATAATAATAATAATAATAATGATAATAATAATAATAATAATAATAATTGTAATAAGAATGATAATGATAATAATGATAATACAATTAATTAATTTCCAGAGAGGAAGAAAGTCTAAACGTGGGCGACATGCGCTCAAGGTAAGTGGAACGAACAAAGGGCAGCTGGTTTGAGAAGCAGCTGGGTGGAACACATTAAATTAATGTTTCACATAAACTTCAACGCTGAGTGCATGCAGATGGGCAGTTAACAGTTCTCAAGGTTGCGGTGTGCGAGTGGGAGGAGTAGTGGAGTGGAGGATGGATGGGCAAGTGTGTCCCAAGCAAAGTGTTGCCGCCATATTGGAAAAGTTACCTATTTACGCACTTCATGACGTTGCATAACAGAAACATTATAAATTTCAAAGACGTTGCTTAGTAATTTAAGTTACTGTGAACCAAGGTATTGTTTTATTTAGTAATTAGATCTGGCCATCTTATAGTAATCGTAGCAAATGTGACTTCTCCAATCCCTCCCTTCCACCACTTCACTCTTTCATACCCACTCAGCTGAAGCTCGGTCACAGCAAATTTGTAAGCTTTCTATAACTATTTTCTTCCCAGAATAACATGACACTTTGTTCGTGTTTTTTGAAGCATCTAAAATGAGCGATGCACTCCGTAAATATGGGGTTGTAAAAATTTCAACAATGTGGCATAACATGCAGCACGTCTGCCAGCATATCCACCTCGATTCGCCAAAGGAAGTGTTATTCATCACTTATTAGTGAACAGTCAAATGCATTATTGTCTATAAATCGAATAAAACTTAAAAATATAGACTTATGAATTGCTTTTAATTAAGAGAAAATAGAAAACCTGGGGAAACGAGAGGAGGATAAAGTTGCCAGATACCGCGTGTTTTGTTCGGAATATTTTGCAGAATATGATATCACTACTTGGGGAAGCTGTACTTAGTCATACTTTTCTTGTCTTTACCCAATCTCGCCGTCACCCCACCCAACAGGGAAACAGCTTCGCCGCTCCCCGCGTCAGCGAAGTGGAGCCAGGAAAAGACAATGGAGCCACATTTGATTACACTCTAGCTGTCATGTGAAGTGTACCGAAACCACAGCTCCCTATCCACATCCAAGCCCCACAGACCTTTCCATGGTTTACCCCAGACGTTTCACATGCCACGGTCAGTCCATTGACGGCAAGTCAACCCCGGTACATCGTTCCATTTCACTCTATTCCTTGCATGCCTCTCACCCCCCCCCCCCCCATGTGCAGTCCCAGATCGCTCAAAATCTTTTCATTCCATCCTTCCACCTCCAATTTGGTCTCCCTCCAGTTTGGTCTCCCATTTCTCCTTGTTCCCTCCACCAATGATGCATATAGCCACTTTGTCAACCTTTCCTCACTCATTCTTTCATATGTCCAAACCATATCAGCACGTCCTCTGCTGTTCTCTCAACCACACTATTTCAACATATCTCTCTTACCCTTTCATTATATACTCGATCAAACCACCTCATCACATATTGTTCTCAAAAATTTCATTTCCAGCAAATCCACCCTCCGCCGTACAACCCTGTCCATAGCCCATGCCTCGCAACTAGATAATATTGTTAGAACTACAATCCCTTCCAACAAACCCATTTTTGCTCTCCTAGATAACGTTCTCTCTTTCAACATATTCTTCATCGCTCCCTCCCCCACCCTATGACTCATTTCTTTCATGGTTCCATTCGCTGATAAGTCCACTCCCAGTTATCTAAAACACTTCACTTCCTCCAGTCTTTCTCCATTCAAACTCACATCCTGATAGTTTTCCCACAACCCTGCTGAACCTAATAACCTTGCTCTTATTCACATTTACTCTCAACTTTCTCCTTTCACATGCTTTTTTGAAAGTCACCAACTTCTGCAGATTCTTACTCGAATCAGCCACCAGCACTGTATCATCGGTGAACAACAACAACTCACTTCCCAGGCCCTTTCATCCCAACAGACTGCATACTTGCCCCTCTCTCCAAAACTCTTGCATTCGCCTTCCTAACCATTCCATCCATTAACAAATTAACCATAGGGACATCACACACCCCTGCCGCGGACCGACATTCACGGGGAATCTGTCACTCGCCTCTCTTCCTACTAACACACATGCCTTACACTCTTGATAAAAATAAAAAAAAGCTGCTGCTAGCAACTTACCTCCCATACCATTCATTAAACCTTCTACAAAGCACCTCTAGCAACCATATCAGTACATTCTCCAGGTACACAATGCCACATACAAATCCATTTGTTTTTCTAAGTATTTCTCATTTTTCAAAGCAAACACTAGATTCACACATCCTCTAACACTTCTGAAAAAACACATTTGATGCTCTGTACATGCCTTCATCCTCTCTGTCAATAACCTGCCATATAATTTTCCAGGTATACTCAACAACTTATGCCTCTGTAGTTTGAACATTAACCTTTATCCCCTTTGCCTATATACAGTGGCATTACACCATTACTCGGACACTTCATAATCCATACAGACATTGAATATCCTTACCAACCAATTAACAACACACTCGCCCACTTTCTCAATAAATTCAACTGCAATCCCGCCGCCTAGCCGGATTTCATCTTCCCTCGTAAGTCCTAGAGGAATTCGGGAAGATTTGTACAACATTGAGCTTTCTTGATAGCCACAAATATGAAGATATTTACATGTTATTTTGATTTAGTATACTTAGCCGCTGCTCCCGCGTCAGCGATGTAGCGCCAGGAAACAGATGAAGAATGGCCCAGCCACTCACACACACACACACACACACACACATATATATATATATATATATATATATATATATATATATATATATATATATATATATACATATATATATTATTATTATTATTATTATTATTATTATTTATTTTTGATTTTGCTTTGTCGGTCTCTCGCGTTAGCGAGGTAGCGCAAGGAAACAGACGAAAGAAATGGCCCAGCCCACCACCATACACATGTATATATATACACGTCCCCACACGCAAATATATATACCCATACATCTCAATGTACACACACATATATATATATATATATATATATATATATATATATATATATATATATTATCTCTGGGGATAGGGGATTAAGAATACTTCCCACGTATTCCCTGCGTGTCGTAGAAGGCGACTAAAAGGGGAGGGAGCGGGGGGCTGGAAATCCTCCCCTCTTTTTTTTTTTTTTTTTTTTTTTTTTTTTTTTTTGTAATTTTCCAAAAGAAGGAACAGAGGGGGCCAGGTGAGGATATTCCAAAAAAGGCCCAATCCTCTGTTCTTAACGCTACCTCGCTATCGCGGGAAACGGCGAATAGTATGAAAAAAAAAAAAAAAAAAAAATATATATATATATATATATATATATATATATATATATATATATATATACACAAACATATACATATATACACATGCACACAATTCACACTGTCTGCCTTTATTCATTCCCATCGCCACCTCGCCACACATGGAATAATATCCCCCTCCCCTCTCATGTGTGCGAGGTAGCGCTAGGAAAAGACAACAAAGGCCCCATTCGTTCACACTCAGTCTCTAGCTGTCATGCAATAATGCCCGAAACCACAGCTCCCTTTCCACATCCAGGCCCCACAGAACTTTCCATGGTTTACCCCAGACGCTTCACATGCCCTGATTCAATCCATTGACAGCACATCGACCCCGGTATACCACATCGATCCAATTCACTCTATTCCTTGCCCGCCTTTCACCCTCCTGCATGTTCAGGCCCCAATCACTCAAAATCTTTTTCACTCCATCTTTCCCCCTCCAATTTGGTCTCCCACTTCTCCTCGTTCCCTCCATATCTGACACATATATCCTCTTTGTCAATATTTCTTCACTCATTCTCTCTATTTCAAAACACCCTCTTCTGCTCTCTCAACCAAACTCTTTTTATTACCACACATCTCTCTTACCCTTTCATTACTTACGCGATCAAACCACCTCACACCACATATTGTCCTCAAACATCTCATTTCCAGCACATCCACCCTCATCCGCACAACTCTATCTATAGTCCACGCCTCGCAACCATATAACATTGCTGGAACCACTATTCCTTCAAACATACTCATTTTTGCTTTTCAAGATAACATTCTCGACTTCCATATATTTTTCAATGCTCCCAGAACTTTCGCCCCGTCCCCCACCCTATGATTCACTTCCGCTTCCATGGTTCCATCTGCTGCCAAATCCACTCCCAGATATCTAAAACACTTCACTTCCTCCAGTTTTTCTCCATTCAAACTTACCTCCCATTTGACTTGTCCCTCAACCCTACTGTACCCAATAACCTTGCTCTTATTCACATTTACTTTCAGCTTTCTTCTTTCACACACTTTACCAAACTCAGTCACCAACTTCTGCAGTATCTCACCCGAATCAGCCACCATATCATCGGTGAACAACAACTGACTTACTTCCCAAGCTCTCTCATCCACTACAGACTGCATACTTGCCCCTCTTTCCAAAACTTTTTTTTTTTTATTTTCCAAAAGAAGGAACAGAGAAGGGGCCAGGTGAGGATATTCCCTCAAAGGCCCAGTCCTCTGTTCTTAACGCTACCTCACTAACGTGGGAAATGGCGAATAGTATGAAAGAAAGAAAGAAGATTTTTGGTCTAGAACTTGACCCCCATATAATGGCTTTCAATTACTCATACAACAAAATTCTACTGTAATGACAGCACTGGGAATGTAACACTCTCTGTCTGCAAGGACTCCTGTATAATACAGGTTTTTCTGTTTTATATACAGCTTTGTAATTGTAGCTAATAATGCAAAAGAGGACTACTTCATCAAAAAAATCTAAAAGAAAATCTTGTGAAACCATACGATCAATTTGGAACAACTTGGCAAGGATGGTTCTTGGATGATTCCTTTTCAAAACTGTCTGGCAACTCCATCTACCATCCAAGATAGCTGCCATGACTAAAACAGATATTTCTTGAGATGATCCAGAACTTTTTTTTTTAGGGGCAGATTTTTCTCATCTGAGCTGTCTCCATGAAAACATCATTAAAAGCATAAATTGCTGAAATTAGCTAAAGAACCCTAAAGAATTTTATAGTTATGTTAGAAGCAAGAGAGTCATTACCCAGTCAGTTGATCAATTATACAAAACACTGACTTTGTTCAAGTTACTGAAACCATGGCAAAGACCTTAAATTATCTTTTTTAACCATATTTACCCTCTTGTGTAGATTCCATAATGCTTAAGAAGTTGATTCCATCCACCAGGCAGGACCACATCAAAAAGTGTGGTGATACTGTGGGTGTAATCTTTGTGGAGTGAGCGTGGGGCAATGGAGGAGTAAGTGTTCAGTGTCTTTAGTGTGGAAGTTGTTTCTTGGACGTGAAGGGTCTTGTGATGTTTTTTCTTTACTTTCTCACCCTCACATGGACTGCTGGCATTCTCTCCACAAACATACAATCTCTCCTTGTCATACATAACACTTTACAACACTTAACTCACACAACTCATTCTTGTACCTGAATTGTTTCATGTGGTGAGTGCTATGTGCTAGCCTTGTCTTTTGGCAAAATGAAAGGAACAATAGAAAAAAGTAGTAGGTGGGAAAATTAGGCATAAGCATTAGATAGCAGTAGGCAGAAACACTTAGGAGTGAGCATTGGGTAGTAGTAACAGATTGGAACATTAGGTAGAAGTAGTCTGTAGGAACATTAGGCAGAAGCATCTGGAAACACTGCAGTGGCGTTGCCCTTAGCCGGTGGCCTGTTAAAGTTGAGGCACTATAAGGCTATGTAGTTGCACTGGAGTTCACCAGTTAAGGAGACTTTTGCTGTCGACACCCCATTGAGGGAGTTCCCAAAGGGAACATGCATCATCAGATATAGATACATAGATAGGTAAATTGTGCTGAATTGGTTTTTGTAATGCTAAAGAGATGGATGGTGTCCAGAATGCAAACAAGATAGGGTAATTCATATTTGTCTAGGGTTATACTTTCATAAGGGCGTATGTCCAGTGGAGTGGTGTTTAAGTTTGGGTTGACAGGGTGACTATTTAGTGCTTGTCAGGTCATTTTGGTGTGTATATTTTGTCAATGTTCTGTTTGTTAGGAGGGGGTGGGGGGTGGTTAGATCTTTGAGTATAAGTTGTTGAAGTGTTAAGCATTTTGGAGTTAGTGGGTTTAGTGCTGTTGTACAGCACAAAGTGCCAGCCTGGCATATTGAGGCGAGATTGTAGTAGAAGTGGTTTTGTTTTGATCTGTAGGTGTTGAGTGTTTAAGGTTGCTATGTAGCCAGTAATTGTTCTTTTTTTTTTTTTTTTTATACTTTGTCGCTGTCTCCCACGTTTGCGAGGTAGCGCAAGGAAACAGACGAAAGAAATGGCCCAACCCCCCCCATACACATGTACATACACACGTCCACACACGCAATATACATACCTACACAGCTTTCCATGGTTTACCCCAGACGCTTCACATGCCTTGATTCAATCCACTGACAGCACGTCAACCCCTGTATACCACATCGCTCCAATTCACTCTATTCCTTGCCCTCCTTTCACCCTCCTGCATGTTCAGGCCCCGATCACACAAAATCCTTTTCACTCCATCTTTCCACCTCCAATTTGGTCTCCCTCTTCTCCTCGTTCCCTCCACCTCAGACACATATATCCTCTTGGTCAATCTTTCCTCACTCATTCTCTCCATGTGCCCAAACCACTTCAAAACACCCTCTTCTGCTCTCTCAACCACGCTCTTTTTATTTCCACACATCCCTCTTACCCTTACGTTACTTACTCGATCAAACCACCTCACACCACACATTGTCCTCAAACATCTCATTTCCAGCACATCCATCCTCCTGCGCACAACTCTATCCATAGCCCACGCCTCGCAACCATACAACATTGTTGGAACCACTATTCCTTCAAACATACCCATTTTTGCTTTCCGGGATAATGTTCTCGACTTCCACACATTTTTCAAGGCTCCCAAAATTTTCGCCCCCTCCCCCACCCTATGATCCACTTCCGCTTCCATGGTTCCATCCGCTGACAGATCCACTCCCAGATATCTAAAACACTTCACTTCCTCCAGCCTCTCACCATTCAAACTCACCTCCCAATTGACTTGACCCTCAACCCTACTGTACCTAATAACCTTGCTCTTATTGACATTTACTCTTAACTTTCTTCTTCCACACACTTTACCAAACTCCGTCACCAGCTTCTGCAGTTTCTCACATGAATCCGCCACCAGCGCTGTATCATCAGCGAACAACAACTGACTCACTTCCCAAGCTCTCTCATCCCCAACAGACTTCATACTTGCCCCTCTTTCCAAAACTCTTGCATTTACCTCCCTAACAACCCCATCCATAAACAAATCAAACAACCATGGAGACATCACACACCCCTGCCGCAAACCTACATTCACTGAGAACCAATCACTTTCCTCTCTTCCTACACGTACACATGCCTTACATCCTCGATAAAAACTTTTCACTGCTTCTAACAACTTGCCTCCCACACCATATATTCTTAATACCTTCCACAGAGCATCTCTATCAACTCTATCATATGCCTTCTCCAGATCCATAAATGCTACATACAAATCCATTTGCTTTTCTAAGTATTTCTCACATACATTCTTCAAAGCAAACACCTGATCCACACATCCTCTACCACTTCTGAAACCACACTGCTCTTCCCCAATCTGATGCTCTGTACATGCCTTCACCCTCTCAATCAATACCCTCCCATATAATTTACCAGGAATACTCAACAAACTTATACCTCTGTAATTTGAGCACTCACTCTTATCCCCTTTGCCTTTGTACAATGGCACTATGCAAGCATTCCGCCAATCCTCAGGCACCTCACCATGAGTCATACATACATTAAATAACCTTACCAACCAGTCAACAATAGTCACCCCCTTTTTTAATAAATTCCACTGCAATACCATCCAAACCTGCTGCCTTGCCGGCTTTCATCTTCCGCAAAGCTTTTACTACCTCTTCTCTGTTTACCAAATCATTTTCCCTAACCCTCTCACTTTGCACACCACCTCGACCCAAACACCCTATATCTGCCACTCTGTCATCAGACACATTCAACAAACCTTCAAAATACTCATTCCATCTCCTTCTCACATCACCACTACTTGTTATCACCTCCCCATTTACGCCCTTTACTGAAGTTCCCATTTGCTCCCTTGTCTTACGCACCCTATTTACCTCCTTCCAGAACATCTAAGTGTTATATTTCATTTTGACCCTTTTATTCAGACAGGTGAGTCAAGGTTTAAGGTGAGGATGAAGTGTTTGTAAAGATGCTAGAGTATTCCTTTTCTTGTCCAAATCTGGTACTAGTTAGTGTTTTGATAGTTTAGCTTGTTTATGGTCTTGTGTTGATGATTGTCATATGGCGATTGAATGTCGTGGGTGGTCACATGTAATGCTAAGTATGGATGGAGTTTTGTTGAATGGGAGTGGTTCACTATTCACAGTGATGGAAGGGTGCAGGCTGGATCAATGTTGCTGAGTAGGAATTGTTTACTATTCAGGGTAATGAGAGGGTTCAGGATGGATTAATGTCTGTCTGGCTTAAGAGAGTCAAGGCTGACTTTTGTGGTGGTGAAACCATTGTGTTTTGAAAGAGTTAGACCTCTAACTGCATAAAGTGTTTCACATCTCTTGCTACATGGGTAGTGTGCAGATGATGTGTAATAAGAACAAACAAATGTAGGGTGAATACTGTCGTGTATGTGTTAGTGGTCAATTAAACAGAAATATCTGATTCTAAAATTCAGGAAGCTATTGTTACAGCTATGATCCCAAAAATTTCTGTGAGGGGGGAATCCATGAGACTCTCCTAGCTTGTTGTTTGCTTCACATGAAAATAATCCATTTTGCACTTCACATTTGCAAAATCTCACAAAAAGAAATGTCAAAAAGTCGACAAGCCCAAAGCGAAACCTCACTTTGAATGTAAGATAAGGCATACTGTTAAAGATAAAGACAAAGGCTGTTTATAAACTGATTTTTCTTATTTCTTTTTCATACCAATTACATTCTAACATCATTATGGAAGCAAAATCTTCAAGTATGACTATATAATCCCATAATAAATGCACTACTTCACAATACATATACAAAAATTTTTTATAGTTTCAAAATATACATATTTTCATCCAAAATATTCATGATCATTCTATACAAATATATTGGTTTTATATCTCCTTTACACAAGAATACTCTTTTATCTCAGGGCAAAAAAATTTAACCTGAAAAACTAATTTACAGTACTGTGAAATTAAACAGAACAGCTAAGTAAATATATGCATTATGTATGTAAATGTGCATGTGTGGGCGTTTATGCATATATATAAGTGTATGTGGGTGGGTTGGGCCATTCTTTCGTCTGTTTCCTTGTGGTACCTTGCTAATGCAGGAGACAGCGACAAAGTATATAATAATAATAATAATAATAATAATGATATAATTCTTTTTATAGAGCTAGTGAAATGTGTCATAGTGAAATTATACCATATTCAACAAAACCTTTTATACAAAGGAAACAAGCAAATCAATGAAATTACAAGCTGTATTAAAGGGAACAGTTCAGATAAGCAAGCATATGAAAATGAAGTGTCAAGGAGTAATATGGAGTTGTCCTTGGTATATCTAAGGCTTTTGACAGGGTGTGGCAGTAGGGTCACATCTCTAAGCTCCCCTCTTTTGGCTTCCCTCCCTCACTTTGCTCCTTTATATCTAGCTTTCTCTTTGGCTCAGCCTCCCCCACTTTTCTCCATTAACAGCGGTGTCACTCAAGGTTCTGTCGTGTTCCCTACATGATTTCTCACTTTTTTCAACAATTTCCTCTCCTCCGCAAATAATCCAATGCACTCATATGTTGACAACTCTACACTGCATTCATTCATATCCATCAATTCTGCTGATCTGCATCTCATCTTGACACAGCTTCCTCAATAAACTCAGACTTGGACAGGATCTCTCAGTGGGGCACACAAAATATTGTTAAGTATTAGTGATGGGTGATTTAAATGCAAAAGTGAGTACTGTGGCAGTATAGGGTATAATTGGTGTACATGGGGTATTCAGTGTTGTGAATGGAAATGGTGAAGAGCTTGTGTATCTGTGTGCTGAAAAAAGACCGGTGACTGGGAATACTAATTCAAAAAGAGAGATATAAATAAGTATACATATGTGAGTAGGAGAGATGGTCAAAGGGCATTATTGGATTACGTGTTAATTGATAGGCATGTAAAAGAGAGACTTTTTTGGATGTTAATAAGCTGAGAGGGGCAGCTGGAGGGATGTCTGATCACTATCTTGTGGAGGGGAAGGTGAAGATTTGTAGAGTTTTTCAAAAAAGATTAGAGAATGTTGGGGAGAAAAGAGAGGTGAGAGTAAGTGAGCTTGGAAAGAAGACTTGTGTGAGGAAGTACCAGGAGAGATTGAGGGTCAAAAGGCAAAAGGTGAGAGCAAATGATGTGAGAGGAGTGGGTGAGGATTGGAATGTATTTAGGGAAGCAGTGATGGCTTGTGCAAAAGATGCTTGTGGCATGAGAAAGGTGGGAGGTGGGCAGATTAGAAAGCATAATGAAGGAAATGGCAAATGGCAAATATGTATAAAAAAAAACAAATATTATCAATTTACTTATTATACTTAACTGCTGTTTCCCATGTCAGAAAGGTAGTGCCGGAAAACAGACGAAGAATGACCCATCCACTCTTATACACACACACACACACACACATATATATATATATATATATATATATATATATATATATATATATATATACATATATATATATTCTTTCTTTCTTTCTTTTAAACTATTCGCCATTTCCCACGTTAGCGAGGTAGCGTTAGGAACAGAGGACTGGGCCTTTTTTGGAATATCCTCACCTGGCCCCCTCTGTTCCTTCTTTTGGAAAATTTAAAAAAAAAGAGAGGGGAGGATTTCCAGCCCCCCGCTCCCTCCCCTTTTAGTCACCTTCTACGACACGCAGAGAATACGTGGGAAGTATTCTTAATCCCCTATCCCCAGGGATAATATATATATATATATATATATATATATATATATATATATATTTTTCTTTTTTTTTTTTTAACTATTCGCCATTTCTCGCGTTAGCGAGGTAGCGTTAAGAACAGAGGACTGGGCCTTTTTTGGAATATCCTCACCTGGCCCCACTCTGTTCCTTCTTTTGGAAAATTAAAAAAAAAAACGAGAGGGGAGGATTTCCAGCCCACCGCTCCCTCCCCTTTTAGTCGCCTTCTACGACACGCAGGGAATATGTGGAGAGTATTCTTAATCCCCTATCCCAGGGATAATATATATATATATATATATATATATATATATATATATATATATATATATATATATATATATATATATATGCCCATACATGCACATTTACATATCAACATGTATGCATATACATACACATACAAAGGCATATACATATATACACAAGTACATATTCATACTTCCTTGCCTTCATCCATTCCTGGCACCACCCTGCTCCACAGGAAACAGCATCACTGCCCCCTGCTTCAGTGAGATAGTGCCAGGAAAATAGACAAAAATGCCACATTTGTTCACATTCAGGCTCTAGCTTTCATGTGTAATGCACTGAAACCACAGCTCCCTATCCGTATCCAAGCCCCACATACCTTTCCATAGTTTACCCCAGATGTTTCACATGCCGTGGTTCAGTCCACTGACAGCATGTCGACCCAGGTATACCACATAGTTACAATTCACTTTACTCCTTGCATGCTTCTCACCTTCCTGTATGTTCAGGCCCCAATTGCTAATAATCTTTATCACTCCATCCTTCCACCTCCAATTTGGTCTCCTGCTTCTCCTTGTCCTCTCCACCTCTGACATATATCTTCTTTGTCAATCTTTCCTTACTCATTCTCTCCATGTGACCAAACCATTTCAACACACCCTCTTCGGCTCTCTCAACCACACTCTTCTTATTTCTAAACATCTCTCTCACCTTTTCATTACTTATTCGATCAAACCACCTCACAACACACGCTGCTCTCAAACATTTCACTTCCAACACATCCACCCTCCTCCGTACAACCCTATCTACAGCCCACACTTTACAACCACATAACATTGTTGGAATTACTATTCCTTCAGACAACCCATTTTTGCTCTCCGAGATAACGTTCTCTCCTTCCTCACATTCTTCATTGCTCCCAGAATCTTTGTCCCCTCCCCACCCTGTGACTCACTTCTGCTTCTATGGTCCCATTCGCTGATAAGTCCACTCCCAGATATCTAAAACACTTCACTTCCTCCAATTTTTCAAACTCACATTCCCAATTAACCTGTCCTTCGATCCTACAGACCCTAATAACTTTGCTCTTATTCACATTCACTCTCAACTTTCTCCTTTCACACACATTTTCAAACTCAGTCACCAACTTCTGCAGTTTCTCACTCGAGTCAGCCACTAGAGCTGTATCACTGGTGAACAACAACTGACTTGCTTCCCAGGCCCTCCCATACCCATCAGACTGCATACTTGCCCCTCTCTAAAACTCTTGCACTTACCTTCCTAACCACCTCATCAATCAACAAACCAAACAACCATGGGGACATCACACACCCCTGCTGTAGACTGACTTTCACTGGAAACCAATCACTCTCCTCTCTTCCTTCTTGTACACACGCCTTACATCCTTGGTAAAAAACTTTTCACTGCTTCTAGCAACTTACCTCCCACACCATGTACTCTCAAGACCCTCCACAAAGCATCTCTATCAACCCCATCACATGCCTTCTTCAGATCCATAAATGCTACATACAAATCAATCTGTTTTTCTAAGTATTTCTCAAACACATTCTTCAAAGCAAACACCTGTTCCACACATCCTCTACCACTTCTGAAACCACACTGCTCTTCCCCAGTCTTATGCTCTGTACATGCCTTCACCCTGTCAATCAATACCCTTTCATATAATTTCCCAGGAATACTCAATAAACTTATGTCTCTGAAGTTTGAACACTCACCTTTATCCCCTTTGCCTTTGTACATTGGCACTATACATGCATTTCGCCAATCTTCAGGCACTTCACCATGATCCATACATACACTGAATATCCTTACCAACAAATCAACAACACAGTCACCCCCTTTTTTGATAAATTCTACTGCAATACCATCCAAACCCACTGCCTTGCCAGATTTCATTTTCCACAAAGCTTTCACTACCTCTTCTCTATTAACCAAACCATTCTCCCTGAGCCTCTCACTTCACACACCACCCTGACCAAAGCACCCTATATCTGCGGGAAACAGTGATTAAGTATAATAATAATAAAAGAAATATATATCATTCTTGATCACCACCTCCCATCCTTATCCACAAGCAGGCCTCACAGACCTTTTCATGGTTTACCTTGGATGCTTCACATGTCCTGATTCAGTTTATTGAAAGCACGTCAGCCCCAGTACACCACATCATTCCATTTCACTCTATCCCATGCACACCTTTCACCCACCCACATGTTCAGGCCCCGATCACTGAAAGTCACTTTCACTCAATCCTTCCATCTCCAATTGGGTGTATCCCCATTCTACTTGTTCCTTCCAATTCTGACACATACATACTTTCTGTCAACCTTTCCTCACTCATTCTCTCAATATTTTTTTTTTTTTTTATACTTTGTCGCTGTCTCCCGCGTTTGCGAGGTAGCGCAAGGAAACAGACGAAAGAAATGGCCCAACCCCCCCCATACACATGTATATACATACGTCCACACACGCAACTATACATACCTACACAGCTTTCCATGGTTTACCCCAGACGCTTCACATGCCTTGATTCAATCCACTGACAGCACGTCAACCCCGGTATACCACATCGCTCCAATTCACTCTATTCCTTGCCCTCCTTTCACCCTCCTGCATGTTCAGGCCCCGATCACACAAAATCTTTTTCACTCCATCTTTCCACCTCCAATTTGGTCTCCCTCTTCTCCTCGTTCCCTCCACCTCCGACACATATATATCCTCTTGGTCAATCTTTCCTCACTCATTCTCTCCATGTGCCCAAACCACTTCAAAACACCCTCTTCTGCTCTCTCAACCACGCTCTTTTTATTTCCACACATCTCTCTTACCCTTACGTTACTCACTCGATCAAACCACCTCACACCACACACTGTCCTCAAACATCTCATTTCCAGCACATCCATCCTCCTGCGCACAACTCTATCCATAGCCCACGCCTCGCAACCATACAACATTGTTGGAACCACTATTCCTTCAAACATACCCATTTTTGCTTTCCGAGATAATGTTCTCGACTTCCACACATTCTTCAAGGCCCCCAGAATTTTCGCCCCCTCCCCCACCCTATGATCCACTTCCGCTTCCATGGTTCCATCCGCTGCCAGATCCACTCCCAGATATCTAAAACACTTCACTTCCTCCAGTTTTTCTCCATTCAAACTCACCTCCCAATTGACTTGACCCTCAACCCTACTGTACCTAATACCCTTGCTCTTATTCACATTTACTCTTAACTTTCTTCTTCCACACACTTTACCAAACTCAGTCACCAGCTTCTGCAGTTTCTCACATGAATCAGCCACCAGCGCTGTATCATCAGCGAACAACAACTGACTCACTTCCCAAGCTCTCTCATCCCCAACAGACTTCATACTTGCCCCTCTTTCCAAAACTCTTGCACTTACCTCCCTAACAACCCCATCCATAAACAAATTAAACAACCATGGAGACATCACACACCCCTGCCGCAAACCTACATTCACTGAGAACCAATCACTTTCCTCTCTTCCTACACGTACACATGCCTTACATCCTCGATAAAAACTTTTCACTGCTTCTAACAACTTTCCTCCCACACCATATATTCTTAATACCTTCCACAGAGCATCTCTATCAACTCTATCATATGCCTTCTCCAGATCCATAAATGCTACATACAAATCCATTTGCTTTTCTAAGTATTTCTCACATACATTCTTCAAAGCAAACACCTGATCCACACATCCTCTACCACTTCTGAAACTACACTGCTCTTCCCCAATCTGATGCTCTGTACATGCCTTCACCCTCTCAATCAATACCCTCCCATATAATTTACCAGGAATACTCAACAAACTTATACCTCTGTAATTTGAGCACTCACTCTTATCCCCTTTGCCTTTGTACAATGGCACTATGCACGCATTCCGCCAATCCTCAGGCACCTCACCATGAGTCATACATACATTAAATAACCTTACCAACCAGTCAACAATACAGTCACCCCCTTTTTTAATAAATTCCACTGCAATACCATCCAAACCTGCTGCCTTTCCGGCTTTCATCTTCCGCAAAGCTTTCACTACCTCTTCTCTGTTTACCAAATCATTTTCCCTAACCCTCTCACTTTGCACACCATCTCGACCAAAACACCCTATATCTGCCACTCTATCATCAAACACATTCAACAAACCTTCAAAATACTCACTCCATCTCCTTCTCACATCACCACTACTTGTTATCACCTCCCCATTTGCGCCCTTCACTGAAGTTCCCATTTGCTCCCTTGTCTTACGCACTTTATTTACCTCCTTCCAGAACATCTTTTTATTCTCCCTAAAATTTAATGATACTCTCTCACCCCAACTCTCATTTGCCCTTTTTTTCACCTCTTGCACCTTTCTCTTGACCTCCTGTCTCTTTCTTTTATACATCTCCCACTCAATTGCATTTTTTCCCTGCAAAAATCGTCCAAATGCCTCTCTCTTCTCTTTCACTAATACTCTTACTTCTTCATCCCACCACTCACTACCCTTTCTAATCAACCCACCTCCCACTCTTCTCATGCCACAAGCATCTTTTGCGCAATCCATCACTGATTCCCTAAATACATCCCATTCCTCCCCCACTCCCCTTACTTCCATTGTTCTCACCTTTTTCCATTCTGTACTCAGTCTCTCCTGGTACTTCCTCACACAGGTCTCCTTCCCAAGCTCACTTACTCTCACCACCCTCTTCACCCCAACATTCACTCTTCTTTTCTGAAAACCCATACAAATCTTCACCTTAGCCTCCACAAGATAATGATCAGACATCCCTCCAGTTGCACCTCTCAGCACATTAACATCCAAAAGTCTCTCTTTCGCACGCCTGTCAATTAACATGTAATCCAATAACGCTCTCTGGCCATCTCTCCTACTTACATAAGTATACTTATGTATATCTCGCTTTTTAAACCAGTCCACGCCATTTTAGCAAACTTTTTCAGTTCTCTCAATCATACGCTTTTCATTACCACACATCTCTCTTAATCTTTCATCACTTACATGATCAAACTACCTCAAACCACATACTGTCCTTAACCATTTCATTTCCTACACTATTCCTTCAGATATACCCATTTTTGCCCTCCCAGTTAACATTCTCTCTTTCCACACATTCTTCAGCACTCCCAGAACCTATGCTTCCTCCTACACCTATGACTTACTTCCACCTCCATGGTTTCACCTACTAACAAGTCCACTCCAAAGAATGTAAAACATTTCACTTCTTCCAATTTTTCTCCATTCAAACTCACACCCTGACTGAAAAGTCTCTCATCCTTGCTAAACCTAACAACTTTGCTTTTATTCACAATTACTCTCAACTTCCTTCTGTCACACACCCTTCCAAACTCAGTCACCAACTTCTGCAGTTTCTCACTCATATCTGCCAACAGTGCTGTACCAACAAATGACTCATTTCCCAGGCCCTTTCATCCCCCACAGACTGCATGCTTGCCCCTCTCCAAAACTCTTGCATTTACCTCCCTCACCACCCCATCCATAAACAAATTGAGCAACTATGATGACAACACACATCTCTGCCACAGACCAAACTTCACTTGGAACCATTTACTCTAGATATACGAAAAGTACACAAGTAGCAAGTGTACATAAGATACATATATGTGTGTAGATGAGTATATACATTTTATATGTATATATAAATAGAAAAATAACATAGATGAAATGATACCATATGTGATATATCAAGGAAACTGAGAGAAATTTATCGAAGAACCCTCCAGGAATGTTAGTGTGGGACAGTGTAAATGTATGTGCTTTCCAAGGTTCCCTTACTTGTGCTTTCTTCCCTTGAAAAATAAGATTTTTGCAATACAACAATGTAAACTTGATTATTAATCTCCACTTTCGTAAGGAGCAGCAAACCTTAACAATTTGAAAACTTGTACAGGTAAGGCCTTTGGTAACCAAATCCTGGCTAATCTGGGTTGCAAGCAGGTTATTTTTGTAATGTTTTACCTCCTCTTACTAAACTTGAACATTTTATACTGACAGGATGTACAACATAAGGTAACTGACAATATCTTTTACATATGCAAAAAATGCAACATAAGGTATTTGCTTAAAAACAAAATCTAAACTTTCAGGCATAGTAACATTAATTTTTCTCAGACAAAGGTGCAGGTATGCCACTTTTATCCATGGCCTCATGGACCTTTTGTTGAGATCATATTTAAAAAACAGAGTTCCTAACCCTATAGGCTAGCAAAAAGGGGAAAGAATGCTTAATTCCTTAAAAGTGTACAACAACCTGATTAGAGGAATAACTTGAGATTCAGTACAATGGAAGCACTTTGTATCTAAAGCTGGTGTGAATGAATGCTTTGGTGTTACCTGAAAAATTATCCTAATATGTGCTATGTTGCTACGAAAGTAGCTTTTATCTTGGTGTGAAATTCATGTTTCACTTTAATACACTGGACATGAGTTTCAGATATGTCAAAGGGAACTAAAAAGCTGTATGTAACATGCATCTATGATATGGTGTTGGAAATGGAATTAACAATGACAAACAAATCTATTATGAAAAAAAAAAATTTCCAGTTACAGTGAGAGAACTGAACATGAGTTATCTCTTGGAAGAAAATAGAATAAAATAATCCTGTATCAAAGTAAGTGAATTCAGGACCTACAAAATTTTAAGAGCTGCTTTATCTACAACTGACCTGAACCTCAACGTCATCAGACATGAGCAAATTGTCAGTATAACAAATAAATAATAAGAGTTAAATGAATAACTTATGTAGTATAGTTGCAATTAGCATGACAGGTAAAGGATATGTGTTGCGAAGAAAGCTTTAGAAAACCAAAGGTAAGGCATTAGGAATAAGAAAAATGAAAGGGGACCTAATAATTTTTGCTATTCTATCTTGCATGAGACAAAGTGGAAGATTCAGAATGTGAAAGGAACTTGGAGATGCACATAATAACAAGGACATCACATCCTGGAGATAAATAATTTACTTATCATAACAGGCATGAAAATGTTCAGAACATTCATGACTCCACATGAGGGAAGACAGTCATGTGCTGGAAAGGGTCCAAAATCAGGTAAAAAGAAAGGGAACAAAACTACAAGGAGAGGATGCAGACACAAATTTACTTGCATAAGAGGGAAATGGTAGAGGGAAAACAGGATAACAAAGAACAAACTTCTGAACAGATATGAAGAAATGATCAATGGTAGGACCCAGTAAGAAATTCAGTAAGAACTAGTTACAAAAGATGAAAGAAATACTTTTTAATAACAGAGTTGTAATGTAAAAGGAACAAGTGATTGAGGGTGATGGCTCTGGATGTAACTGAGATGCCTGGGGATTGTAAAACGAGGGAGCTTGTGAAGAAATTTAGAAGTTATAATTTGGATATTCTGTGAGTTGGGGGAAACCCATATCCTTGGGCACGGTATATCGGATGAAAATAGATATGATGAATGCAAATTAATTCAAAGGTTATAGTTTGGATGTGCTCTGAGTTGGGGAATCCCATATCCTTGGGCATGTTGTATGGAGTCAAAATGGAAATGATGAATGCAAGTTGTGGAAGTGTGTGGAAGGAGAAGCAATATGAACAGGAATTAATGAAAATTATCAGGGAAGTAGGAAAGAAGGCTGTGCAATTGTGCTATAACCAAGGGTATGGGAGGATATTACAGAGCATGGATGGAATGGATAAGAATAGTGAGGATGAAAGGAAAGACTGGAACTGTGAGGTATACATGTGTATCTGTGAATGAACATGTGAATATGAAGACTGCGAGGTGGATGAAATGAAGCATTTCTGGAAAAATATGAATGACCATATAAATGGGTTTGAGAAGGAGACAAGGGTGGTTATAATGGGTGATATGAATGCAAAGGTGGAATGTGATGAAAACATTGAGATACTTGGCAAATGGGGAGTCCCTGGAGTAAATGAGAATGGAAGTTATTTTGAGGAAGTCTGTGCTGAGAGGTATTTATTCCTCGCAAACACCTTTTTCCAACACAAGATGATCCAGAGATACATATGAATGAGACATTATGGAAAAGAGGAACAAAAAGGTATGAGTGACTATGTGGTAGTGGATGAAAGGTTGAGAAAGGTTATACTGAATGCTAAAGTTGAGAGAGGATCCTTTAAATATTCTGACCATTTTGCAGTTCTAGTGGAGATGAAGATCAGGGAGCAGTGGAGATATGGAAATTGATAGGTAAAAGTGTTGGCAAGCAGAAATATGAATAGAAAAGAATGCAAGGAGTATGAAAGAAGGGTAATAGAAAGTATGGATGAAGATGCAGTACATATAGGGATAGGAGTTCAAAATGTCTACAGAAATAATGTTAAAGGTTGCAGAATTTCGAGTTGGATACAAGGTTGTGTGATATAAGAATAAAGGTGGCAGTGCATGGTGGATGAATGAGATCAGAAATGCTGTGTAAGAGAAGAAAAAGACATACAGTAGATTGCTTGAAAGGAAGGTACCAGTGAAAGTTCCCAAAAGGGGTTGGGAAAAATATAAAATGTGTAAGTGGAATGTTAAGAGGCTGGTAGAGGAAAGCAACAAAAGGGTAGATGAGGATGTTTGAAGAAAGTTGAGTGAAATTTCACAAAAATAAGAAACTGTACTAGGAGGTGAAAAAGAAAGAGGTGGATGTAAGAATGGAAATGCAAATGTAAAGAAGTAAAGAAGCTACATCAAAAGAACAAAGTGAAAAAAAAAGGAAGATGGAAAGAGTATTCTGAATAACTGATAAATGTGGGAGAAGGTGAGGCAGTAGTTGTTACATGAATGGAAATGGAGGATGGAAGGAAAAAGGATACAAGTGCAGCCCTTCAGCAAAAAAGGAGGTAAAAAGGGTTATGATAAGGATGAAGGTAGATATGGCACCTGGAATGGACGGGATTATGGCTGAAATGCTGAAATGGTGGAGGAAAAGTGATAAAGTGGATGCACCAGATATGTAATTTAGCACAAAAACAGAAGGTTGTGCCTGAGCTGCAGGTGAAAGGTATCATTATTCCTTTATTCAAAGGAAAAGGTGCTAAGGAAGTGTGTAGCAATTACAGGGGAATGTCTGTTAAGTATATCAGGTAGAATGTAAGCAAGAGTGTTGGAATGAGGGAAGTGACTAAATGCAGAATAACTGAGGAGCAAGGAGTTTTTAGAAAAGGGAGGGGATGGGTGAACAAGATTTTTACAAAGAGGATGACTGGAAAAGTATCTAGAGGTAGGTAAGAGGCTGCATGCATCTTTTACGGATCTGGAGAAAATCTGAGACAGAGTTGGGTGGAATGCTTTATGGAATGTGGCAAGGATTTATTATGTGCTGGAACAAGTGTTGGATGGTGTGAAAGCCTTGTATAGAGTAGCAAATCCAAGTGTAAGAGTGGATGAAGAGTCAAGTGAAAGTTTTGGTATACATGTAGGTGTGAGGCAGGGCTGCATGATGTCACCATAGCTTTTCAATATTATATGAATAAGATGATAAGAAAGATGAGAGCATAACTAGGGGAAAGGTTAGAGAGAATGGCTGGTGGTGAGGTATGGTGGCTAGCGACAAGCCTGTATACAGATGATACTGTGTTGTTTGCTGAGAGTCAAGAGGAGTTGCAGAAGGTTGTAAGTGTGTTTTACAATGTGTGTAAGCATAGGTAATTGAAGGTAATTGTGAGTAAAAGTCAAGTAATGGTGTTTGAAAGGAAACAGAGTTAAAGTATAGATTCTGCACAGCCCTACAAATTGTGTTAATGATATGGGAAGGAGAAAGACTGAAAGTTGTGAGAGAATCTAAGTATTTGGGAGCTATCTTGGTTAAGTTTGGTGATAAGAAAGGAGAGATAAGGAAGAGAGCAGTACAGGGTAGAAGAGTCATTGGGTCCCATAATGAAAGATGAAGGGAAGAAGCATTAATATGGAAATGAAGAAAGGATTAAGGGACAGCATAATCCTCCTGACCAACAGGCAAAACATGAACATGGAATAAGTCACAGAGGTTAAGAATCCAGGCCGTGAAAAAGAGCTATGTGAAAGGAACATGTGGAATAAAAAAAAAATGAGAGGATAAATGAAAGATTTAGTATGACAGGGAATGCACAGGGAATAAAATGTGGAGTGGTAGGGTAGGTGAAACATAATATTTTAAAGTGATTTGGGCATGAGGAAAGAATGTAAGACAAAAAGTTTACAGGAAGAGTGTAAGATAGTACAGATAAAGGGGTTGATGCCACTGGAAGACCACCAGTGCAATGGGGAGAGTGCAAGAATACTGGATGGAGAGAAATGGTGGAAGCATACATGGAATGATGTATGTGAGGGAGGTATGTAAGGACAAAGATAAATGGAGAATCTCTTAATAGGAGTTCCTGGAGGGAACAAGTGTCAGAGATATACACAGACAGAAAGATCACAAAGTTATGGATACAAAGAACAAACTAAGAGAAGAAACTGTATATGAACATGGTACAGATTACTTTAAAGGCCTGTAATGAATTAACATCACAATTAAGGTTTCACTCTAAATTTGTGAAATTATATCTTTTCAGGTTGTGAAATATTTTTTTTGATTGTATACAAAAATTTTATGCTTGCAGAATAAGAGGTTAACATTATAAAAATAAATTTTTCATGTTAAATTCATGAACAAGCTGCTGCAACATCAATGATATAAGCAAAAGTGGCCAGTGTAGCCACCATGCTGTTTTCAATTTTTTCTAACTTAAATTTTGATAGAATGGTCCATATTTTCTTTTATTATGATTAATATAATTTCTACATTGACTTTATCAATAAATTCTATGCAGATATTTCCCATATCAGGAAAATTAAAAAATATTTGGTGATGCTGCAACATCTACACACACTGTGTAATTACCTCCATCTTTCACATCAAGGCAGTGAATACATGGATATGTCTTGTGAAGGCACTGGTACCCAAATGCAGCCCCCCCTATCCCTAATCAGAATTCAGCCTTGAGACTGTTGAAGAGAATCTCAATTGGCAGATTTACAGGTAAAGAGGTTGCCGAGACACACATATATGAAGGTAGAGAGGTTAAAAGGTTATGAGATGAGCTATCATGAATGTATACTATTCACTCCATATCTATACGACAGAAAATCATACACACAAAGAAAACAGCTTCTGAGCAATATATGAGGGCAAGAAGTGATCACTGTGTGATAAAGAGAGAGGGGCAGAGGAACCCTGAAATGACTATTTTGGTCAAAGAGGAGCTGGTCTTGGAAAGGGATTCAGAGGAAAGAGTTGTAATAATGATGTACAAATATGTACAGAGCTGTATTATAAATTCAGGAGGGTTTTCACAATGGAGGATTCTACAGCCCCACACCTGCAAGATGGGATAAGGAAGAGGCCTTAAAAAGTGATGAAATGATTCACAGTGAAGAACTGAGATGAATGATGAAAAGATATGCAAGTAACTGAACAGAAAGTTTTAAAATGTACCCCTACTGAAGGACACTAAAGTCCCAATAACAAGGATCAACATGAGATAAGAAAAAGAAATTGAAGTCCACTGAAACTGACAGAAGCTTCATAAGATGACTAAAGGGTCCTAATCCACATATGGTACATGGTGCTATATGTGCTAAGGAATGTCCAGGAACAGTTGATAAACCACTGAAGATGTTGTCTATAAAATTACTGGAAGAGAGTGTGGTTCCAAAGGAATGGAATAGCAATATCTTAAGCATATTTCTAAAAATGGAGAGCTGAAAACTGCAAAGAATTACTGACCAGTCTTGCTTGACAAATGTGAATTTTAAAACACTGGAAAGATCAACTGAATGCAATCGGATGATTACTTGCACACAACTAATTAATACAGACACAACCAGGCTAAAAAATTGGGAATGTTTTTGCCAAATTAATAATAAAATCACAGATAGTAGGTGGCAGACAACCATAAATCAGGGAAAAACTACCACCTGGGTAATGGGAGGGTTAGCGACAATGTCAGAATGAGCCAGCAATACAGAGGCTGTTAGGTTCCTCTCCCTGGCTTGGGTTGCTGTTTTAAACCTCATACATGTGGGTTGCTTTTACTAAGTCCACCATCACACATTCTCTCCATCTCACACATAACTCAACATTATGTAACTCATACAACTCTCTATTCTTAACTAAAGTTTACTGAGGCTAGTAATCCATGCTAGCCCTACTTAATTGCAAAAGCTCATCATAGACTGAAAAAAGTTCTAGAGCTTGAGCCCCTCACAAGTGTTAAATTCTCTGTCATCCGTAAAAATAGGTTATCACAAAAGTGGGGTCCTTCAGGCTTCAGTACTGGGGCCACTGCTATCATCAATCTTCATGATGATCTGCCAAATTAGACAGACTCACATGTATTTACTGTTGATGTTAGAATCATGAGAGAAGTACAAATCATCAGGGACTAATCAAGATGCAGCAGTGTTTAGAGAAATGGCTTTTGAAATTTACCTCTGAAAATGAAGTTTTGAAAATGCCATGAAATTTGAAAAAATCAGGTAATGAGAATTACATTGGGGTAATAAACTGAGTCCCACCGTGAGTTGACATCAATCAGAACTTCGTGCCAGAACAGCATATGAGAAGGATCACGAGGTAAGCAAACAATATTTTGGTCAATGGTAAAACTGGCTTAAAATTCACAGACTGTCAGACATTGAAAGGAATTCACATAATGTTCAATTACCCTAAGCAGGAATATGCAGTAACATTCTGATATCCTTATTTGAAGCTACACAGAACTGCTCAAAAGGGTTCAAAGGAATGCAACAATACTCTTACAGTACTAGAATTAAATGGAATGAGCTATAAAGAGAGGAGGGAAACCTTCAAAATGCCCACACTGGAAGAAAGGTTAATAATTGGAGACATAACAGCTACTTAAAAATTTCTATAAGGACATAAGGATGTTAAGAGAACAGTTCCTGGATGCTAGAAAAAAGTTCAGAAGTAGAGGCACAAGTGGATATTAGGCTAGAAAAACTTAGTAGAACAATGTCAGAAAGCATTCCCTCAGCAAGTGAGATGCAGACTCATGAATCAAAGTAAGTCAAACTATTAATTTTCTTTTGACATTTGTTATGGTTGGAATAGTGTGTTAGATATAAAGAGGATGGAAAGAACAGGACCAAATGATGGGAAGAATGGGATGCACTCAGGAAAGTGGGGCTCTGAGAGCAGGATCTAGTTAAGTACAATGTGTAAAGAGGGACACAAATATAAAGGTGTTAAGCAGAGTATCTCAAAAAAATGCTATGCAGTGAAGAGTTACTTCATGAACAGGGGATATTTAAAAGGGAATATTGAAGAAATGGTTGAAAATGAGAAGACAAAAAAGTACCTTGTAACTTGATACATGGACAAGTATTACCAAGTAAAGAAATGCACAGAGAAGAAGATATAAAATTGGGACTTGGACTACATGAGAAGGACCATTTGGAAGAAAACTTCATACACGGAAATATAGAAACTAGTAGGTGCTAAGGCATGACAGACAAGGTGAACTAAGGAGTCATTCCTGAAGGGAGACCTGGAGAAAAGAGCTAAAAGGAGATGGAGTAAAGGGGAACTCGATCATAAAGGGTTATGAAGAGAATGAAGACTAATACAGAGGAAGTGAAAAACAGAGTGTGGTGAAAGCGGACCTCCAAAAGTAGTGACCTTGGAAACAGTACATAGGGAAGGGACCTAAACTATGGGGACCTAACAGAAGGCAACCTACTAAGGATAAACTACTAATAATTATGTTTTTCTGCAGCCTATGGGTAAATACATAGCTACAGAATTAGATAAGTGAATATCTAAAAGACCAAAAGAGAACATATATATAGTGACTCTGCTGTCAGTGAAAGGAAGGGCTCAGAAAGTTGAGTAAAAGACCCTCCCACTAACCCTGAAAATTTAAGGTGTACACCTATGACCACATTTTCTTACATGACTCTGCTGTCAACGAGAGGGAGGGCTCAGAAGGTAGTGTATTGGCCCCTTCCATTACTCCAGCTAACTCAAGGAATATCCCATCCTGTACCCTTGGATCAATCCCTTAGATAGCTGTTGACAGCAGCTGCCCAAACTGGTACTACTATCCTAACTCATGAGTGCTTAAGTGGTGCCAAGAACCAACTTACACCCACAATGTTAGGATTGCTGGTCTTACTTTCTGTTCCATCAAAATGGGAATACTGGGCTAGTCCTGCCATCTTCTTACAGGCACTGTACATTCAGTCACATCTCACTTATTTTCTTTACATAAGTTCTCTTGCCATCTCCTGGCTGCACAACTGTTTTTCAGTGTAATCATGATTGAGTCCAACCAACCAATGACTCCTAGTCCTCAGCATCATGAGATGCTAAGAATCTCCTGGTTACTGCCTGACTCAACTGCTAGTGAAAGGAAGGGCTCAGACATTAGTTGTAACAGCCCCTTCCCTCCCCACACAGATAGACCTTTGTCTTTTTCTACTCACTGTAACAATATTCATGGTCTCCCTAGTAACCCTTCTCTTGTTGAACAGCATCTGTCTAGTACCTCTTTTGATATTTTACTTCTCTCTGAGGCCCACTTATTTAATGATGTTCTCTCTAGCCTCTTTCTCACATCCACCTATAATCTCCATTCATGATTCCAGTTCAAAGGAGTAGTCTGTGCATATTCCAACATCAACACACCTGTTGCTTGCCTCTAGGACCTTGAGTCCCCAAACTTTGATGTTATCCGACTCAAAGTTTGTCTCTCGACCGCTATGATTTCCTTTGTTTTGCCTACTGTTCTCCCTGTTCTACAAATTTTATATCTTTCTTAAACTATCTAAAATTGCTACCGTGTGGTTGTGACATCCTCTCAACTACAAGCTGAGATTCTCCATCTAGGGGATTTCCAAGTTCACCATAGGTAATGGCTGAATTCCTCCCATATAGATGGGCATTGAGGCCCTCTTATTCTCAGTTCTCAATGATCTGGAGCAAATTATCACCCATATTCCTGACTGCCGTGACCACTCTCCTCGTGTTATGGATCTGTTTTCGCCTCTAATCCTTCATGCTGTAGCCACATAAACTTGCCCCTAAGAGGCTCATCTGACCACACTCTTATAAATGTATCTATTTTAACAGTACCTACCCCTCCAGCAGCTTTTTCTAAATGTAAATAATGGCACTTCAATGAAGTTGACTGGAATAACTTATGAACATTCTTTTCTGACTTTCCTCAGGTAAATTACTGTCTCTATTGTAGTGATGCTTCTGTCTCTGCCAGATGTATAGCAGAGGTTATTGTTGCAGGAATCGGAGCATTTATCCCCTCTTCCTCCAAGATGACCTCTTCTTCCAATCCATGATTCAACTGCTCCTGTTATGAGGTCATTCTGGCAAGGGATCAGGCATACTGAGCTTGGAAAAACTCTTTCCTCTGACCCATTCATTATTTACCACTGCATGTAATCATTGTAACTATGTTATCCTTGAGGCAAAGTATTCCTTTATTCAAAGTAATTGCAATAACCTACACTCTACATCCAATGATAAGTCTTTCTGGTTTTTAGCTAAAGGTATCATTAAAAACTTTTGTGCTTCACCCTTCCTTCACTTCTCTGTTCTGATGGTGCTTTAGCTGTCTCTCCCATAGACAAAGAAACTCTCTTCGGTTCTCATTTCTCCTCTAACTCTACCTTGGATGACTCTAACACTCCTTAAACCCCTGATGCTCCTCTCAGTAATCCCACCCCCCTCCTATCAAATTGTCTGAAAAGCACTTCCCTCTCAGGAAACAGGCAAGGTTTATGGTCCTGATAGCATCCAACCCCATGTACTGAAAAAATGTGTCTCTGAACTTACATGTGCTTGTTCTTCTGTCCCATTTCTGTTTAAAAACCATAACTTTTCCTTCTTCTTGGAAGCAACCGTTTGCAGAACCTATCCCTAAGATCGATGACTTTTCTAATCAATCTAACTACTGTCCTGTTGCTTTGACATCTACCATTTCCAAAGTCTTTAAATCCTTCCCCAACTCCCACATCCTCAGATATCTGAAATCTCATAGGCTTCCATATGGCAAGATCCACTGGTGGTATTCTTTCTTTTCTTTCTTTCAAACTATTTGCCATTTCCCACATTCATCATCCTTGAAAGATTCTGGGAATTTGTATGTAGTTGCCCTTGGAATATCCAAAGCTTTTGACAGGGTGTGGCATTAGTGTCTCATCTCTACGCTCCCTTCTCTTGGTTTCCTTCCCTCTCTTTGTTCCCTCATATCTAGCTTCCTCTGTGGCAGATCTATATCTGTGGTCTCCCCATTTCTCCATCAGCAGTGGTGTCCCTTAGGGTTCCTTCCTGTCCCCTATACTTTTTCTCCTTTTTTATCAATTTCATTTTTTATGCAAAAAAATCAAATGCACTCACATGCCAAGGACTTCAACACTATATTCCTCCAATTCTTTATTATTGCTCCTTCTCTCACTTTATCTGCATCTTGTCTCAACACAACATATCTCAGTGGGGTTGACAAAATCTCATTAAGTTTAATGCCTTCAAGACCAAATTTCTGCCCATCTCTACTGAAAATTCCTCACAACTTTCCTCACTACTTTGATGGTTCTGTTATACCACCTCATCACTCAATGAACATACTTGGTATTACTGTTAACATCCACTCTACCTTGGAAACACCACATTATGGAAATGGCTAAGTCTGTTTCTTAGAAACTGGAAGTCCTATTTAGATGTCACAGCTTCCTTTCTTCTGACCAGCTGCTCCATTTATATTAAGCATTTACCTGTCCTTGTATAGAGTACTGCTCTCACATCTGGGATGGTTCTAGCTCTATGACCTGTCAACAGTGGTCCAACTTATCAGTTCTCCCAGGCTAACTTCAAAACTTGACCCACTTGTCTTATGCCACAATGTTGGTTCACTTTTCCCCTCTTCTATATGTATTACTCCGCTTTTTGCTCCTAAAAGCTGGCTGCTTGTGCCCCTACCACTAGCTAGATCAAACAACACTCAGCAAGCTTTGGCATTACATAATTACTGTGAGGCTGCTGGCAACTCATGGATGGGCCATTTTGACAACTTGTTTATTTCTCTACACCTCAATGATTTGAAACTCTCTACCCTCTTATTTCCTTCCCAATAACTATGAACCGGCACATTTCAAAAGATAAATTTTTCACTTCCTCCAAAAGTCATAAATATTTCCCCTCGCATTAACCTCTCTATATAATTCAATTAAGGCCTAGATTTGATGTGGACTTTCATCTGTGACTGGAGCCTCTAACATTAAAAAAAGAAAAGAAAGGGGGATAAGAAGCAGTACCCTATTTGTGTAAAGCTCCCTCCCCATCTGCACAAACACGAAATCAAACACTAAAGCAGTGGAACAAGCTGCAAGACAAAACTCTGAATGCAGAGAACATTAAGAATTAAAAAAATAAACAATAGAAAAAAGCTCATGAGATGACACTCCATATGCTCAACCAGCCAATCCAAAGAAGAAATCTTACTAAATGGAATTAAGTGAGGAGTCAGAGAGGATGTGGAGAAATGCTTTTATAGTAACTGGGTAGTGAACAAAAGGAATTAGCTATATCAAGAAACAGTGAATGAAGAAACCATTAAAAAGGTTAAGATACTGTGTAAGGACGATGAAAGGTTAACAGAAGGGCTTCCATAAGTGTAGAACATTCTACCCTAATGGACAAACAAGTAATTCAATACATGTAATCACAAACTAAGAAACTGTTAATGCAGGCATTACAGTGATGACATGAAAGAAAGTTTGCAAGTTGGGGCCTCATAAGTTTAGATCTCCCTCCACTTATTGCATAAATCATAACTACAAACACAGAACGGTGACTATTGCATAAATCATAACTACAAACACAGAACGGTGACAAGTAATAACAGCAACAACAACAAGAACAACAACAATAATAATGAATAATAATAACCATAAAAAAAATTCAACAGCACAAACACCCATCAATTTTTATTTGTTCCTCCAACAACTCAAAAATAGCATGGTTACTTGATGAAAACTGTATTTGCAGAGTATAAGAGCTGAAGGAATCACATTATCACCTAATTCCATAACAGCAAATTTACCTTAATCCTAATCATTACCATCTAAGGATCTTCACTTTGGTTTTAATCCGTGCTAATTACTCTTATAATATAAATAAACAAAAGAGAATCCCTTTCATCTCAGCTAAGTATGAAGGGATACTTTGCCATGGGAAATGTCAGTACTAAATATTAACTGCTCTCCTGATAGGTATAAAGATTCATACCTTTACAATCATATTTCACACAAAAATATAAAAAGCACAATGTAGGGATTATTCCTTGACTTTCGTTTTGTGTTTACGAGCAAAGTGAGAAAGTGTTAGCATTACCATTGCCAAAGTGATAAGAGCAAGTAAACGTTTGGGTGTTAAAATATCATCCATAGACTTAATGTCAATCAACATTTCTCCAGCCTGAACACACATGAAGTTGTATGGTAGTAGTCCTGAAATATACAAACTGAATCAATAACAAAGTTGTGAAAAGTGTGGTAGTATGAGAAAAATGCTGTTAACTATCAAAGGCAAAACAATGCAATAATTTTCTAACATTAAAAGGCACCAAATGATAAGCATGAAAACAAAGGAAACAAATTGAAAGTACAGATTCTGCAAAATCCTATAGAGTGAAAGAAGAAAGGGTACTAAACTTTGATATATCTATCTATCTAACTATCAATATCTCTGATGCCTGTTCCTTTTGAAACTCATTTAAGGGGGTGGTCATGGCAACAGTCTCCATAACTAGTGAACTCCAGTGTTGCATCTTAGCTTTTAGTGCCTCACCCTTAACAGGCCACTGGTGAAGGGCAAGTATAGTGCTGTGTTTGCAGAGGCTAATGGTCCTAATGACTACTTCCACCTAATACTCCTACATTGTTATAGATATAGGGGGAAAATAACAGAAAAGGTATGAAAACTGAAGTATTTAGGAGCTAACTTGGGTAAGTTTAAAGATGCAGGAGAGATAAGGAGACAGCTGTACATGGTAGAAGAGTAATTGGGTCCCTTAATATAGCAATGAAGATTAGAGGTGTAAGTATGGAAATGAAGAAAGGGTTAAGGGACAGCATCGTCCTTGTGACCCTGACCAATGCAGCTGAGACATAGACAAAGAATGAATCAGTGATGTTAAGAATCCAGGTTATAGAAATAAGCTATTTGAGAAAAGCATGTGGTATGACTAGATGGAATGAAGGAAGAAACGAGGGGGTGTATGAGGAATTTGGAACGGCAGGAAATGCAAAGAGAATGAGTTGTGGAGTAGTAAAAGGGTGAAATATAATACTTTGAGGTAGTTTGGGCATATGGAAATAATGAAAGATAGGGAGTTTACATGGAGAGTATGAAAGTACAATTGAAGATTGATGTGAGAAGACCAATTGTGACATGAGAAAATAAAGAGGAAGAGTTCTGGAGAGAAAGAAATGGTGGAAAAATGTGTGGAATGGTGTATGTGAGGAAGACTTGTAAAGAAGAAATAAATGGAGACTTTTGCAAAGGCCACCCCTTTGACAGGAGTTCCCAGAGGGAACAAGAATCAGAAATATACACAGACAGATAGAAAGATAGGTAAACAGATAGACAGACAGATAGACAGACAGACAGACAGACAGACACTTTACTCATAAAGGGTAGATGGTTTGGTAATCATAAATGCTATTTTTCATTTTTCCATACTATTCTCTTTAAAAGTTTCTTACCTAATGCATGAATTAATAGGTATCTACTTACTCAGAAAATCAGAAGATTATTGGAGAAGGATGGAAGTCTTGCCTAGTGCCTGAATTCTCGCAACTGCCTTTAGTTCAAAGTATTCAATTTAAACTGCTGAATGATATGGCAAATAAACATAATTTTTCTACACAAGTCTCTTCAGGAAGTTTTTACCTAATGTTCGAACTACTAATTATCTACATTTTCAGAAGAATATACAGGTTGAGCATCCCTAATCCGAAAATCCGAAATCCGAAGTGCTCCAAAATCTGAAAATTTTTGAGTGGTGACAGGACTTTACAAGTGGAAAGTTCCCCACCTAAACACATTATTTTTTCATTATATTAATGGTATTCTATATCTTTTTTAAGTAGTTATGTGAGAATAATTATAAGAAAGTGATTGCTTAACAGCAGCATATAAATTCAGTTAGGAATGAAGGTGGTGCCAAACAACCAAAGACTGCCCATTATTGGCAGCGGAAGATGTGACACCTTAGCTTTCTAGAGGTTCAGTGTTACACAAAATTTGTTTCACATGCAAAATTATTAAAAATACTGTATAAATTACCTTCGGGCGATGTGTATAAGGTGTATATGAAACATAAATAGATTTTGTGTACAGACTTGGGTCCCATCCCCAAGATATCTCATTTTATATGGGAAAATAATCCAAAATCTGGAAAAATCCAAAATCCGAAACACTTCTGGTCCCAAGCATTTTGGAAAAAGGATACTCAACCTGTATGAGAAAATAGCTTAAAGAGATGGAAGTCTTAACTAGCATCCAAACACTTGTGACAGCCTTTTGTTGTGACAACCAGATGTGAATGTGCCCACCTGGCTGGCCACATGAATTTGAGAAGATTACCATAATTCTTTTAAATTATGGGGGCAATTTTTGTAGCCACAGTTTATGAAACTCAAACTAAAAAAGCAAGTGAAATAAGGAAACTAGTATACATGATACACACAACTGTTCTTTCCAGCCTTTCCAGCTAACATCTCTCAGAAAGACAACCTCACCTCATGATATACATACATCTGAACATATCATTAGGTGATATTTTTTATACCTAATCAGTGTTTCCTGCATTATAGTAAGGTAGACCAGGAACAAATGAAGAAAGGCTACATCCACTCATATCCATTCTGTAGCTGTCATGTGTACCCCTCTGGAGTAAGGGAGAGAGAACTGTACCTTTCTATTCCCTGGGTGTCATAGAAAGGAACTAAAGGGGGTAAGAGCAGGGGGTTGATAACCATCCCCTTCTTGTATTTCAATTTCCAAAAAATGGAAAAGAAGCCAGGCAGGGATGAAAATTTATGTCAATACATTTTATACTAATCATAACCTAGAAAGAAGAGAGCATGTGCAAAGTCTCCTTCAAAAATTTCAAATTACTTACCAAAAAAGACAGAGAAAAAAAACATCGGCAGCGGTATATTAACATAAGGAGCTGTTATATTCAGAAACCAGTTTGGAGTCATGGGGAACACTCTCAAGCTGACTAAAAAAAGAAACAGCTGATGCTCATTCTCCAGCAACTGTAACAGAGATAAACATCATGTTACAAAAATAAACAAAGGTAATCAACTTGGAATAGCCTATAAATGTCTAGTACGAGAGGCAAAAAGTCAAATTTCAGCTTGCGAAAGGCAGGCCATTGAGGTTCAATCCTCACTTTCACCTAACCCATGTAACTATATGCAAGACTTGGGACCTCTGAGTGCTACAGTTCAGCTGTAAAAGAGTAATAAACACACAAACAGTTCTTCACCAGATCTTCCTAAGGTCCTCTCCAGGTCTTCCTCAAATCTTCTCTCGGTCTTTCCTAAATTCTCCCTTATTCTTCGTTGCCTTCCCCAGATCCTCCCCAGGCCTTTGTTGTCTTCCCTTGGTCCTCCCTACGTCTTCCTCACTTACTCCTCAGGTCTTCCCCATTTCTCCTACAAGTCATCCTCAAGTTCTATCCAAGTCCTCCCAAGGTTTTCTTCATGCACATTCTAAACATTATGTTAGGCACTAAAACAAACTTTACACTATCACCAACCTGCATATGGTTTTTTGAAAAGCAGCCTTTGGTGGCCTGGCCCCCCTATGGCCTTAAAGGCCAACATGCTTTATCTTAAAGCCCAAGCCAGATTATGATATACCTAAACCCAAAATTTTGCTTAGCGCTAGGTATGTTTCAATGAAGATATTACAGAAATGATAAAGTGTTCCTTCCCATGAAAGCATTTTATGTGGATGAGAAGAGAGTGGTGAAAGTGAAGGAGCTTGGTAAAGAGGCTTGCAAGAAGAGATTCCAGGAGAGACTGAGTGTAGAATGGCAATAGGTAAAAGTAAATGAAGCTAATGGTAGTGGGTGGGGAAGGGGAGGTGTTCAGGAAAGAACTACTGGGATGTGCAAGAGAAGCATGAGATATAAGTAAGGTGAGAGATGGGCAGGTGAGAAAGGGTAGTGAGTGGTGGGATGATGATTAAGTTGCAAATGAAAGAAAAAAGAAAAGTGTATGGGAGTGACTTACAGGAATGGAGTGTGAGAGAGTGGGAGATGTATGAAAAAGTGGTAGGAGGTAATGGGGAAGGTGCAGTGGCTGAAAAAGAGGACAAATGAGAGTTAGGTTGGGTATCTACAAATTTCTGGGAAAATAAGAAAATGTTTTGGAAGGACGTTAAAAGAGCAGAAAAACGAGCACTATTCAGAACATCACTGAAGGGTACATATGGGGAAGTAGAAACTTGTAGAGATGAGGTGAAGAAGATATGAAGTGAGTAATTCGAAGGAATGTTGAACGTTTTTGATGATTGGGTGACAGATGTATGGTGTTTGGGTTGGGAAAGTGTACAAAGTGGTATGGTGAAAAGATGAGGTGGAGAAAGCCTTGCATAAGATGAAGAATGGTATGGCAGCTCTAGTGGATAGCACTGCAATGAATTTCTTAAAAAAGGAGGCAACAGTATTGTTGATTGGTTAGTTAAGGTGCCTAAGGACTGGAAGAATGCCTTTATAGTGCCACTGTATATAGGCAAGAGGAACAAAGGTGAATATTCAAACAACAAAGATATACGTTTTTTGAGTGTACCTGTTAAACTGCAAGGAAAAGTGGTGACTGAGAGAGTGGTGGCATGCACAGAGCTTCAGAATTGGGAAGAGCAATGTGGTTTCAGGAGTGGTAGAGGATGTGTGGGTCAGGATTTTGCTTGGAAGGTGTGTTCAAAAACACTTAAAGAAAAGGAATGATTTGTATTTAGTATCTATTGATTTGGAGAAATCACATGAAAGTTATGATAGAGATGCTCTATGGAAGGTCTTACTAGAATATGAATATATGGTGTGGGAAGAAAACCCTTAGAAGCAGGGATGAATTTCTATCAACAGAGCAAGGCATGTGAATGAAAAGACTGAGAGGAGGATGAGTGGTTCCATGTGAAGCAGAGGTATGTGATACCACCATGGTTGTTCAATATGTTTATAGATGGGATGGGGAGGGTGGTGAATGTAAGAGTGCTGGAGAGAGGAGCAGGAAGGCAGTCTGCTGGGGGTGAGACAGCCTAGAGAGGAGTCAGTTGTTGTTTGATGATCATGCAGCACTGGTGGGAGACTTAAGTGAGAAATTGCAGTCTGGGTGACAGTGTGAAAGGAGAAAGTTGAGAGTAAATTTGAATAAAAGCATTAAGCAATGAAAAGCAACAAGTGATTTGGGGCGAGTTTGAATGGAGAGAACTTTGAGAAAGCGGAGTGTTTTAGATACCTGGGAGTGGATATGGCAGTGTATGGAACCATGGGAATTGAAGTAAGCCATAGGGTGGGTGAGGGGCATAGGTCTTGGGTGTAATGAGGAATCTGTGAAGTCACTGTCTTATACGGGCAATGATGGGTATTTCTGATGCTGTATCGATGCAAGACAGGCCTTGGAAAACAAAATGTAAAGGATAGGGTGAATGTGTTGGAAATGAAATGTTTGAGGAAATATATGTGGTGCAAGGAGAAGGTTTGATTAAATATGAAATGACTGGATAGGAAAGAAGTATGGTAGTAAGAGTATGTATGAAAGAGCTGAAGAGCTGAAATGGTTTGGATGCATGAAAAAGAATAGTGAGGAAAGGATGACTACAAGAGTATATAAACAAAAGTGGAAGGAACAAGGACAAGGGAAAACTGAGGAGGTGGAAGGAACAAGGACAAGGGAAAACTGAGGAGGTGGAAGGATGAAGTGAAAGGTGCTTTGAAGGCTCAGGGCCTGAACATGCAGGAGTGGGTGAGGTGTGCAAGGCATTGAGTGGAGTAACGTCATTTACGGGAGATGAAGTGCTGTCAATGGGCTCATCCAGGGGATATGAAGTAGTTGAGGGAATCCAAGAGAGGTCTGTGGGGCTTGATTCAGGATAGGGAGCTCTGGTTTTGGAGAATCATATATGACAGCTAGAGAATGGATGTGAGGGAATGAGGCTATTTCTTTATCTGTTCTTGGTGCTACCTTGCAAATGCAGGAAATGGTAAACATGTACACAAAAAACAAGGGTTGCGAGAATTTGAGGGAGAAATTTTTGCCAAAAGAATGTTGTTAATGCCTAATAATACAGAAATATGATAAAACTTCCAAGGAAAAGAGTATCAAAGAACTTTGTTACATAAGCATGAGAATCAGCTGCTTGGCTGGGTAGTCCCAGGAACAGATAAGGATATCAAAAAATTGCAGGCTGTTGAAAGATTAAAGAAAGTACTGATACAGCCAGGTCACCAGCAATGAGAAACATCTCAGTATAAGTACATGGCAAGAACTAGCATTATGTTAAGTGAAACATAGAGAAGTATGAAAAAGGTTGGCAGAGAAACAAATCAGTTAGTTCAGAGACAATGAAGGGCAATCAAGTATTGCCTATGGGATCTGAGCTTACAATGGGTGAGAATAAGAAAAGAATGGTATAAGTGATGGTGTTAATCTGCAATTCTGCTTGGTTTATTAATCAGATGTCCTGGGGAGTTGAATCCTTCCTCAGGATGAGTGAAATCTTAAGATAAAATATCAAAAATTTTCATCTTTCAACAATGAAGTCACCTTTTCCTGAAGCCATTTGATCCTAGTTGCAAACTTTCGCTGAATTATTGCTTTTCCCACAAGTCGAGACAGCAAAAAGCAATTAGATGCACCAATGGCAGTTAAAGCACAGCAAACTGGAAATCCTAAAGGCCAGCATCCAAGAAGAGCCCCACCCAATAGGTTCTGTAAAAAATGCATTATTCAGACTGAGTGATTCTAATTGTACAGTTCAAAGGTAGAAAGTGCTGTGGGTAAGTTTGGTTGCCCATAACAGCACTAAAGAGGGAAGAGTGAAGGAAATGCCCTGTCTTCCAACTGGGATTATTTCATTTACACAATGTCTTTTACCACATTCACATTGACAGCTGCAGTCTGCTGCATATTCTTGTACTTTATACTTGTCCAAAGATTACTTATCAAATTTCTCACACATCGACAGTATTCCCTAAGATCTTCCTTTTTCTGTTTCCCTACACATACTTTCCCCTTGTGTACACTTACCAAGGAAATCTAATTGTTTTCATACAGCCTAGTTTCCTTGTTTCTGCAATATATGAACCAGTAAGGAAAAAAAATGAGATGGCAATAACTGAAATGTTTGGGGAAAATAAAGACAACTAAAGGAAGGTGTGAAAACCTTCTATAGGGGAGTAAATTCAAGCATAAAAGTGGATGTAGAGTGAAAGGTTGAGTAAATATTATGGCATGAGGCATGGCTGTGTGAGGTCATCATAGCTTTTTAATATACGTATGGATGGAGTGATAAGAGATGAAAGCAAAACTAGGGAAAGAGGGTGCAGAGTTGACGCATGGTGGTGGGGTATGGTGGCTTGTAATAAGCCTGTTTGTGGATGTTACTGTGTTGTTTGCTGAGAGTGAAGAGAAGCTGCAGAAGGTTGTAAGTGTGTTTTATGATGTGCATAAGCACAGGTGACAGGTAAATGTAAGTAAAAGTTGAGTATTGGTGTTGAAAGAAAACAGTGAAAGTGTAGAGTAAGAGAAGAAAGTGTATTGGGGAGAGAAAGACTGGAAGAAGTGACAGAACTTAAGTATCTGGAAGCTACCTCAAGTAAGGTTGAAGATATAAAAGGAGATATTAGGGAGAGAGAAGTACAGAGTAGAAGAGTCATTCGGTTCCTTAACAGAATAATGAAGAGCAAAGGTGTCAGTATGGCTGCTAGGAAAGGGTTAAGGGACAACACAGTCCTCCCAACCCTGACCTTTACAGCTGAAACATGTACATGGAATGAGTCACAGATGCCAAGAATCCAAGCTGTGCAAATGAGCTATGCTTAGATGTACATGTGATGTGACAAGATGGAATGAAGAAGGAAATGAAGGGACCAATGAAAAATTTGGTATGGCACGAAATGCACAGGGAATGAACTGAGAAGTAGAGTGGGGGAAAAGTAGTACTTTGATGTAATTTGGGTATGTGGAAAGAATGCAAGACAGGAAGTTTACTAGGAGTGTATGATAAAAAAAAAAATTAAAGGGGTTGGTGTCAGAGAAAGACCACCTGTGACATAGAGAAATAGCATGGAAGAATACTGAAAGGAGAGAAATGGTGGAAGAATGCATGGAATAGTGTGTGAATGAGGCTTAAAGAACATGGATACATAAAGACTCTTTTGCCATGGCTACACCCTTGATGGGAGTTCTCAGAGGAAATGGGCATCAAAGATATAGGTACATACATAGAAAGATAAAACGAAATTGAACACAGGGAAACATGATTTTTGAATAGAGATATACTGAGACTGCATTCTAGTACCATTGAATTTAACAAGGCTAATGCTTACCCTCTCTGAAATGCTGCACAGGTCCAAATGCAGACAGAAAATGTGATCAGTATGAGAAAGAGAACAAGAAGAGTGAGAGGAGGAAAACTGAGCTGAGGTATGCAAAAAGGAATCAGCAACATGAGAATGAACACGGAGCTCAGTCTACCTCTAAGAAATTGGGAGTCCTGTAAATTTTTTCTTCTGTGAACAATTGCTTCAATCATAAAAAATTGATCCATTACTGTTTGAAGTACTGCTCTTACATCTGGGAGGCTTTAGCTCTACATACTTACTACAGAGTCTGACCTATCAACTCTCTCAGTCTGACTTTGCAAGCTGACCCTATTTCCCAACACTCCTGTGTTAGTTCACTTTCCTTTTTCTATAAATGTATTATTCTTATTTGTGGCCATGAAAGCTGGTTGCTTGGGCATCCTCATCAGTAGCCAGACCACAAAATACTCGGCAACCTACTGGATCACAAGATTATAGTGAGGACACTGGAAACTCAGAAGAGAGCTGTTGTGATATCAATTCCTTCCTTACACTTTGAGGATTTGGAGCTCTTTATCCACTCATGTCTTTCCTAACAATCACAAGGTGCTTCTTTTTAAATGGCAGATTTTCCACATCCTCCAAAACCAATTAAGAAGTTTTTCCTTTTCTATTTCTTTTTCACTTTAACCTTTCCCATATTTCAGCTAGGGTTAAGCCTCATTGTTGACTTCTGTCCATGGCTGGAACCCCTAACTTAAGAAAAAATACCCATCCTGGAATAAAATGGCATTTGTTAATGTTGTTGTTAGGCTCATCTAGTCTCTTCCTGGTATGGTTCACTGTCAAAATGATGGTCACAAGTGTTAGTCCGGGGGATGCATGGTGGAGCATCTGCTCCCTTGGTCTGTCTAGTGGAAAGTATTCAAAAAATAAAATTTTTCATAAAATATATAAATAGAATATTTTTCCTTCTTTATTCTGGCAGTACACATTTGTATGTGAAAGTTTTTTAATCAATTCATATCGCTTTTAAATTCATCTTTCTGTCCTAATAATTGTTTCCAGATTTGTTATCATTTTGTCAACTTTGCTCCCATTCAAAATATATCCCATTCTGATGGTCATTCTTCAGAATGACAGTAACTATCCTTCAAATCTAAACTTACAGTCCATGTATTTATTTACAGAATACTGCAGACATTCTGAATGCAGTCATTTTGAACTTCCATCCTTATTTTTGCTTATCCAAATCTACAAGATCTAGAGTCAAACCAAAGTAAAAAAGAGAAAATACAAACACTGCAAAAAAACACAATAAAAGTACTGGTTGGGCTAACACAACAAATGTAAGTCACTGCCATATTTTTACAGTTGTGGCTCATGTTTTCTCCAAGAAATACAACAAATCACTTACAACTCATGACACGTAAAGCCTGCCCACTCAACTCTTTGAATCCCAGAAATGAAAGACAAGATCTGGATGTACAAATAGCAGAGTGAACAATGGAAAAGAATGTGGATAATGTGGCACCACCTCACCTCTATGCCATGAGTTATACTCAAGTACAGGATGCCATTTATTTAGTCCTGTAAATGACCTTCTGCTGTCATCATATTTTTCAATGGTCAAAATGGAGTAAATCCTTATGGATACACCTTATTTTGAGGGGTAAAATGGTGTGTTAACCTCTACCAAGTGTGAATCTCTTACATGCTAAGAGAGCTCCTTCTGTCAGGGAAAAAAAAGTAAACATACGAAGCATGTGATGAAAAGATATGATAATGTAGCCCAGTAATGTAGCTTGGTTTTCATGAAATTAAAAACAAGACCATTGATCCTTTGAAAAAGGGTGTAAGGTAATTCTGCATATCATTAAAAAAATCCTATTTCAGGACAATAAGTTGCTGTTTACAGCTACAAGCCATGGTTTACATATTGCTCTGGATATCTCTGCAAAAGAAAATCCTGATGGAGAGTTGTTAACCTTTCTCTCACTGATAGCCCCCACACAGTGGCCTACCACAAATCTTAACTCCATACTGATTTTCAAAGATTGTTATTTCCTTGAAGAGGTTAGAGCATATGCTCTCTTAGACCACTTACACATATCCTTGGTTTATAAATAGTACTATTTCCTTGAAAAGGATCAAGAAAATGTAGCCTCTTTTTGTAACTACACATATCCTTTGCTTATAAACATTGCTATTACCTTGAGGTGCATCAAGACCATGCTGCTTCTCAGCTCACTTACACATACCCTCAGGTTCTTTCCAGTGTGCTGAAGTGAAACAAATCTTCTAAATAACCAAATCAGTATTTAATTATTCATTTCACATGATGCACAGTCATCAGCTGAGACTTGTTTCTTATCTATACTTTTAACCTCACAAACTTAATAGCTCAATTGCTTCCTTTAATGAAATATCATTAACTTGATTGGCTATGGCCAACCTCTTCTTGTCTTCAACCATATAATCAGAAAGTGTTAACTAGCTCTCACTTGATAAACAATTAACATATATTCATTACTGAAATGTGGAATCATCCACGTGCTATTTAAGGAACAAACACATAACACAGTAAAAAAAATTATCTCCATATACAGACAGAACATTTTCAGCCTCAACATCCACAGTAGGGGTTAGCATTCCTGACCATGACACATTCATGGGCCATCCAGGATTGAGCACATAGGTTCGAATCCTAGTTGCAGCAGTCCACAATCAACCCAGCTATTCATTCCCCCTTGGGGTTGGTTAATAAAATGGGTACCTGGTGCTACCTCACTGATGTGGGAAATGGCAATCAAGTATAATTATATTACTTATATTTACTGTACTTGATCGCGGTCTCCCTTGTCAGCAAGGTAGCACAAGGAAACAGATGAAGAATGGCCCACCCACTCATATACACATATATACACATAAATGCCCAAACAGATGAAGAATGGCCCACCCACTCATATATACATATATATACATAAATGCCCATACATGCACATATACATATCAACATATACCTACACATATAAAGATATATACATATGTACATATTCATACTTGCTTGCCTTCATCCATTCCTAGTGCTACTCTGCCAGACAGGAAACAGCATCGCTACTCCCTGCTTCAATGAGGTAGTGTAAGGCCACATTCGTTCACACTCAGTCTCTTAGCTGTCATGTACAATGCACTGAAACCACAGCTCCCTATCCAAATCCAGGCCCCACGGACCTTTCCATGGTTTACCCCAGATGTTTCACATGCCCTGGTTTAGTCCACTGACAGTTCATCGACCCCAGTATACCATATCGTTCCAATTAACTCTATTCCTTGCATGCCTCTCATCCTCCTGTACGTTCAGGCCCCGATTACTACCTCCAATTTGGTCTCCTGCTTCTTATTCCCTCCACCTTTGAGACATATATCCTCTTTATCAATCTTTCCTCATTCATTCTCTCCATATGTCCAAACCACTTCAACACACCCTCTTTTGCTCTCTCAACCACGCTCTTTTTATTTCCACACATCCATCTTACCCTTTCATTACTTACTTGATCAAACCACCTCATACCACATATTGTCCTCAACATTTCATTTCCAACACATCCACACTCCTCTGTACAGCCCTATCTATAGCCCATACCTCGCAACCATATAACATTGTTGGAACTACTATTCCTTCAAACATACTCATTTTTGCTCTCCGAGATAATGTTTTCTCCTTCCACCCATTCTTCATCACTCACAGACCCTTTCCCCCCTTCCCCATCCAGTGACTCATTTCCACTTCCATGGTTCCACTCACTGCTAAGTCCATTCCAAGATATCTAAAACACTTCACTTACTCCAATTTTTCTCCATTCACACTTACATCCCAATTAACTTGTCCCTCAACCCTCAACCTTGCTCTTATTCACGTTTACTCCCAACTTTCTCCTTTTGCACACATTTCCAAACTCATCACCAACTTCTTCAGTTTTTCACTTGAATCAGCTACTAGAGCTGCATCACTGGTGAACAACAACTGACTCATTTCCCAAGAACTCTCACCCCCAACAGTCTGCATAATAGCCCCTCAGACATATTTTTATTCTCCCTAAAGTTTAATGATACTCTCTCACCCCAACTCTCATTTGCCCTCTTTTTCAACCCTTACACCTTTCTCTTGACCTCTTGCCAGTTTCTTTTATACATCTCTCAGTCATTTGCACTCCTTCCTTGCAAGTAATCTCCCAGTCATTTGCACTCCTTCCTTGCAAGTATTGTCCAAATGCCTCTCTTTTCTCTTTCACTAACCACTTTACTTCTTCATCCCACCACTCACTACCCTTTTCAATCTGCCCACCTCCCATCAATATTATGCCACATGTATCTTTTGCACAAGCCATCACTGCTTCCCTAAATACATCCCATTCCTCACCCACTCCCCTCATGTCATTTGCTCTCACCTTCTGCCATTCTACTCTCAGTCTCTCCTGGTACTTCCTCACACAAGTCTCCTTTCCAAGCTCACTTACTCTCACCATTCTCTTCTCCCCATCATTCCCTCTTCTTTTTTGAAAACCTCTACAAATCTTCACTTTCGCCTGCACAAAATAGTGATCAGACATCCCTCCAGATGCCCTTCTCAGCACATTAACAGTCCCATGTATTCCCTAAATGTCATAGGTGACTAAAAGGGGAGGGAGCAGGGAGCTGGAAACCCTACCCTCCTGTTTCTTTTGATTTTCCAAGAGAAGGGGGCCAACTGAGGTTATTCCCTCTGTGACTCAGTCCTCTGTTCTTAACACTACCTTGCTAATGAAGGAAATGACGAATATGTATGACATATAGCATTGATGAGATGGCCTTGACTAAGGCCTCAGCTGCCCATGCCATCTTAGCTAAAAAAAAGGAAAAAATCTGAATGGCTACACATCTAAGATTTCCATCAAAATGGTGCATGATTTCCCAAAGTTTGAATTCCAGGCAGCAGTGCTCTGTTATTTCCAAAGGTGGGCATCCGGTCCTCAAAAAGGACCGACAGTCCTGGTCCTTGACTCAAAATGGCTTGTAGACCCCAGTCATGGTCCTTCCTGAAGAATGAAACTAGAACTGACTCGGTCCTCGGTCCTTTCATTTATCATAAATGAAAAATATCTATTTGAAATGAAACACATACACAAACAATTGAAAACACCGGTACAAGTAATACAAGTAGTAATTGATAGTATTTAATACAAGTAACTACAATAGTACTTCATTTTTCCCTTCAAGAAAACCAGCATTTCAAAGTGACTGTCACTAAGCACTGATCTCTTCAGCTTGAGGATATCTTTCCCAAGAAGAGACACTCTACGACAACAGTGGAAGGGATAGGTGTATTAAACTTTATGAACAAGTCCTTAACGCCGGGCTCAGGAATGAGAATTTGTTGATGACAGAGGGTTGCAAAAGCCTCTCGTTGAGAAATGTTACCACAAACTTGGTCCCAGTTTCTTTGCTTTTTGCCCCAACCTCATAAAGAGCCCTAAAGAAGTCCTCATCCTGGTCATTCTCACCCTCACTGCTGCTAGGTTCCATGCCCAAGTCTGTCAGAATCTTCACCATAATCACCATCTGCTTCTTCATCTTGGCTGTGATCTCCTCTACGTCATATATAACATTGTCCTCCATCAGTCGCATCCAGCCCAATTTGAATTAAGGGTGTAGTGCAGCTGCTAAGAGGAAGTCCTTGTCCTCAAAAAGGGGATCAACCTGCTTTGATGCCATTCCAGACAACAACTACCAGTGGCTGACACATCTTGACATCAGTGCTTTCCTTCAGCTCCAACATTTTGAGAGAGATGGCCAAGGTGGGCAGAAGTGCCCCCATGAAGACTTTGTCCTCCCCTTGCATGATGCCCAATGCCTTACAGACTGGTTGCACCACCTCAAGATACTCTTTGAAGAAGCAAATATCAGCTGAAAGAAAAAGTGAATATTCATTTTTCATTTTTTATATCATATTTTTTACTTTTAAATTTAAACATTAATACCTTTTCAAAAAGTAAAATGAAATAAAAAAGAACAGTAAAAAATTACTCACTTGACAAGAATGAAGGTACCCAAGAATGTTGCATGCCCAGTGTAGTCCATGAAGCTTCTCCCTGTCTTGGAAGATGTTGACCAGACAAGAAATCTCATCATAGAAAGAGCTCAATCTCATAATGGTGGGGACTTTCAGCAGTATCCCTATCTTGGCCTTGATGGTGTCTGAGGCTTGTGAACTTCTTGCCTGCTTGTTCCACAACTCTACAGCTTTACCAAAAGTGGTCTGGTACATCTTCCCATAAGTTGATGGTCCTTCAATGCCTTGTCAGCATCAGAGGAGGCCACAAGGTTCCTTCAAGGTCTTATCTGCATCAGAGGTGGCCACTAGCTTCATGGTGTGGGTGGCACATCTTGTGTGCTTTGGCAGGATGTACTTCTATGGAATTGGCTGAAAATAAATGTTAATAAGATTTTATTAGTATGTTTCAGTGAAAATAAAATACATTAAACAAACTTGTAAAATATTTAAAAAATCCAGAAATATTCAATAATCCTTATTTACCTTCCAATATCGATGCCAGATTCTCAACCTGAACATCGTCCCTATCATCGGTCCACCCCACACCTTCTTCCTCTTCCTGGATCTCCTGAGGCAGCTCCTCGTCTGTTTTACCAAAGACACTGCACAATGAAACACAATTAACATACTTTTTATTCAGTGTTATAGAAAAGATGAAAAATGTAAATACTTAGAAAGGTAAAGGAATGTGCATAATGAAATCTGCTTACAAAAATTCGTTGATGTTGTTGCCATTGTCTGTAGTAGTCCTGCATACCTTGTGGAACTTGTACATCTCCTTCACAAGGACATCGAAGGTGTGTCATCTGGTGAGTCGTCCACACTCTAAGACTGACTTTTGCCTGAGGAGGGTTTCCTAGTCAATCCAGAGTACAGTCATCCCCAAGAATGACCTAAAATGAAGTGGATTATGGAATACTTTGAATTGATTCAACTGAAAAGTTTTTTATACACAATCGCTGTTTCCCACATCAGAGAGGTAGTACCAGGAAACAGATGAAGAATGGCCCATCTACTCATATACATATTTATACAAATATAAGCCCATACATGCAGATATATACATACATATACACAGACATATACATATATACACATGTACATATTCATATTCATAAGGAGCTGTGGTTTCGGTGTATTACACATGACTGCTAAAGACTGAGTGTGAACAAATGTGGCCTTTTTTGTCTGTTGTCCTGGTGCTACCTTGCTGAAGTGTGTGTGTGTGTGTGTGTGTGTGTGTGTGTGTGTGTGTGTGTGTGTGTGTGGGGGGGGGGGGGGGGGGGGGGGGGGCGCACAGGAATGGATGAAGGCAAGCAAGTATGAATATGTGCATGTGTACATCTGTATATGTCTATGTTTATGTATATGCTTGAAATGAATGAAAAAAATGAATGTCACATAATGGTTCAACCTCTGGCTATGGAAAAAAGTAAATGTATAATTTATCTACACAAACGTCAATAGCAGTTCTCATCAATTTAACCACTGTATTAATAAGCTTCAATGTCTAAGCTACATTTTTCTCCAATTTCACTATTTTCCTTCACATTTTCAATTGTGTCTGAAGGTTCTACTTCAAGAGTGATTGTTTTTCCAGTAAGGGTCTTCACATCTTGGTTACATCCACACACACAGTTTTCTAAATTGTTTCTTACATTTTTCATATGTATATATATGTATGTGTGTGTGTGTGTATATGTGCGTATGTATGTGTATGTGTGTGTATGTGTATATGTATATATATATGTATATTATCCCTGGGGATAGGGGTGAAAGAATACTTCCCACGTATTCCTCGCGTGTCGTAGAAAGCGACTAGAGGGGATGGGAGTGGGGGGCCAGAAATCCTCCCCTCCTTGTATTAACTTTCTAAAATGGGAAACAGAAGAAGGAGTCACGCGGGGAGTGCTCATCCTCCTCGAAGGCTCAGAGTGGGGTGCCTAAATGTGTGTGGATGTAACCAAGATGTGAAAAAAGGAGAGATAGGTAGTATGTTTGAGGAAAGGAACCTGGATGTTTTGGCTCTGAGTGAAACGAAGCTCAAGGGTAAAGGGGAAGAGTGGTCTGGGAATGTCTGGGGAGTAAAGTCAGGGGTTAGTGAGAGGACAAGAGCAAGGGAAGGAGTAGCAATACTCCTGAAACAGGAGTTGTGGGAGTATGTGATAGAGTGTAAGAAAGTAAATTCTCGTTTAATATGGGTAAAACTGAAAGTTGATGGAGAGAGGTGGGTGATTATTGGTGCATATGCACCTGGGCATGAGAAGAAAGATCAAGAGAGGCAAGTGTTTTGGGAGCAGCTGAATGAGTGTGTTAGTGGTTTTGATGCACGAGACCGGGTTATAGTGATGGGTGATTTGAATGCAAAGGTGAGTAATGTGGCAGTTGAGGGAATAATTGGTATACATGGGGTGTTCAGTGTTGTAAATGGAAATGGTGAAGAGCTTGTAGATTTATGTGCTGAAAAAGGACTGATGATTGGGAATACATGGTTTAAAAAGCGAGATATACATAAGTATACTTATGTAAGTAGGAGAGATGGCCAGAGAGCGTTATTG